>NC_136430.1:346713499-347198499 GCF_052849685.1 Lactuca virosa | reverse complement strand
GTTTATCTTGAAATTTTGAAGAAACATTTGTTGCTTCAACATTGTTTTATCTACCACAAATAATAAACACCATTAACTAATAACACAAAAACCTAAAATATAAATGGTACATTGATATATATATATATATATATATATATATATATATATATATATATATATATATATATATATCATGGTACTCAAAACAAGGAGAATTCCAGAGGTCTTAAGTATCAGGTTGAGGGGAGACAACATGGTTCGAGTACCATGATTCGTAGCACAGTGTGTTTCCGCTTTTATCAGTTATCCGGTGGTAGTTGTTCACAATGTCGATATGTATAAAATCAAACTCCCGAATCACAACCACAGACTCCACCACCTATAACCACCATAGGACCATGTCCATCAAGATCCCCAAATTACCAAAATACCCTCAAAAGTCCAACTGGTCAACCCTTAGTCAAATTCAAAGTCAACAGTTAAGGTCAGCAGTCCATGTTGACCCAACTCGTCGAGTGCAGCTTACTGACTCGTCGAGTTCCTTCAGAACTCAAAGAATCGTGAAAATCCCAGTTGACTCGCCGAATTTCTAGACAACTCATCGAGTCCATGCAGTGTCCAAAATGTCGGGAAAACCCTGACCAACTCGTCGAGTCAACTCACGACTCTCCGAGTTCGTGCAGAATCCAGAAAGCAGGAAAACCCGTCTTAACTCGTCGAGTTGGCTATCCAACTCGTCGAGTTCCTTCAACCATTTCTCATTCAGGCGTTTTTAAGCTACCCCAAACCTCCAAATTGTAGATCTAGCCTCCTTGGGCATAGTTACCACGTAAAGTTGCAAACTTTACGTGCATGCAATGCCTTAAATGCCAAAACCAAGCTAAGAAAGAGGTTTAAGCCAAAGAGAAGGGCCAAAGCTTGATAAATTTGATAACTTTAAGACTATGAGGACTTAGAGGAGTCCAGATCTGAAGTTACAACTTCAGATCATGCTCAATACCAGAAATGACCCACAAATATGCTAGAAATGGCCTAAAACCCGTGAATGAGGAGATCTAACACTAGAATGATCAAGGTAACAACTTGTTACCTTCAAATGGAAGCCAAGACGGAGTAGGTACTGGATCTACAAGCTTCTCCTTGATACAAGCTCTTGAGTCTTCAAGCTTCTTTCACTAAAACCACCTTCTAAGCTTTTACACACACAAAATGAGGAGTAATACACGATTAGGGTTTTCTGAGGTCAAGGGGGCGATAAGAGAGGCAGGAGGGGGCGCTAATGAGCCTTTAAATATGGTGCAAAACCCTAAATATTAGGGTTTTATATTCCAGCTCCAACTCGTCGATTTGGGACCTACAACTCGTCGAGTAGGTCCCACAGTTCACGCAGTGGGATCCTTTTCTACACGACTAGTTGGGGCATCCAACTCGTCGAGCAGGTCTAAAAACATAAATATAAAGCTTTTAAATTTATACCTGGGAGTCGGGGTGTTACAAAGTTCATCTGTTGGTAGGACACGACAAAAATTATCACCAAGCTTTGCTTCTTCTTTTGCTCATTGGGGGCATAGGATTTTCCAACCTACAATTATACATAGAGGATGTATAATTATACATATATATATAAGTTATTATACATTATAAAATAATTAAAAATGTAATCCAGTAAGCATGATCATAACCAGTTACATATGAGCCGCCCATGTTTGTTGCATCTTCTGATTATGGATATTGTAAGGGTTAATAACGTTAGAAAATCATTGAAATAATTAGTAATCGGGTTGGGTTTGTCACATGGGATGTCACCTATTATGATAAATATGTTGTTGCTAAAGAGCCTAAACTAATTCCCAAACTTTTTATTAACATTTTTATGGCCGAGGAGAACTATATGGAGCACTCAGTTGTGTTTTACAAACATTCAATAAAACTTCAAACTATTTTATTAGTTTCAATAAAAATAAAACACCAAAGCGTTATGGACCATTGTTCAAGATAATTATAAAGATAAACGACAAAACTGTAAAGCTTTTAACATGTAAATATCATTCTTGAAATCCTATATTAAAATGTATTGAAAATTGTAATTTTTCCGGTTTCAAAATTACGTGGACATCAAGGAATCATCATTAACTTAACAGGACAAATATAATCATAAGGAAAGCACTTAGGTCTAAAAAGCAAATCCCTTGTGATAGGTAAGCCAATGAAATGCAATTTAAAAAGTTGAAAATGTGTGCCAAAGTCATTTCATACCAAGGCCCTTTGAGCTAGAGCTTCATATGCAACATATACCACTAAATTTGAATCAAAACAAATTCCATAAACCAGCTGCAATAGATAAACTATTGAGAGGTAAGTTATATCATCAATAACCAAAAATGGGAAACAAAGATAAATAATTTAACACAAGGTTGATTTTGTTCATTCCAAGATACTTTTGTAGCTTTTGAAGATCTAATGTCTGGTTTATTCCAATTAGGCCAACAGCTCTGGGAACTCCCTTCACCATCAAACCAAGACTCGTGAACATCATCTTTTCCCTGCATGTTTTTTACTTACATCAAATCCTTAAGGGTTTAAAGAGAGAGAAGATGTAACTGGATATACTTTTAGGGAAAATATAATCAAATATATGAGAGATATATTACCTTTTTTCGTAGATAGATTAGTTGTTAGTGACGATGAGTGGTGGTGTGTCTGTAGATTAAGGGTTTAGAGAGAGAAGGTGCAAGTAGAAGGTCATATGTCATTTCAGATAAGCAAATTGTGAAGAGCAACCCTTTGGAAAATAGGCCATTGATCGATATGTTAAATCTGAAATAAAAGAGGTTTTGTTCTGTTTTTTCAAACACATACAAATACAGAGAGATATAAAGGGTAATTCGGGTGTTTTACCTCTTTTATTCGGGATGGAGTAGCAGTGGTGTTCGTGGAAGATTGGGAGACAGATGGTCATGAAGAACGATCAGATGATGACTTTATTTGGAGAGAGACACAGAAGGTGGAGAGTAGGAGAAGATTATGAATAAATGATCTGGGGAGAAGACAATGGAACATATGAAGGTGGGTCGGATTGTAAGCCCTAAAATCATTACTTTTCTCAAATAATCCCTAAAATCATTACTTTTCTCAAATAAGCCCTAAAATCAGCGGCCATGGTAAGGGGAAAAACATCGGCACCGAATAAACATCATATTTACACAAAACATTAATTACATACCTATAACGAAGATGGTGTAGGTGGAGGTGGTGGTCGTGTATGGTGGCGACTGGCGGTGAGGGTCGTGGATGATAGTTGTTGTTTGTAGGGTTCGTAGAGGTGAAATACGTGGTGTTGACTATGTTTGATGGTGGTAATAAAATTCGGTGGTAAATGGAGGTAGATGGTCGTCTTTAGGGTTTTTATTAGAGAGGGCAGAGAGATACAGTTAGATATACGATGGAGAAGTTAGAAGAAGGATTCCAGGGGAAGCAACCATAATCCAGAGATATTTGTCGGAATCTTAGAGTATTAAAAGTAGACTCGAGCAAAGGGGGGACAGATCAATTCTTGTATGCATCAAATATGTGTACCTTTAGTTATTAAGTTTGGATTATTTTAAATATAATATTATTTTATTGATAGTTATTTGTAGTATTAGCTTAATTGTTTGGAAGTCTTAAAAAAATATTATTATTATATTGAATCTATTTTTGGAAGCAGTAAGATTTCTTTTATAAGATAGTGTGTATATATATATATATATATATATATATATATATATATATATATATATATAAACTTTATAAAAAAACAAAAATTCACAAACTAATAATAATACTAACTTGTCCCAAAGCCCTTCTTCAATCAAACCTGAAAAATTTAAACCAAACAAAAACAATGGCAATAACAACAACAACAACAACAACCATCGTTGCTAAAAATAAACAACATTATACTTTATGAACAAGGTAATACAATTGTTTACCAAAGTATACAAAAAAACATATATAAAAAAGTATTTTAAGTTATCGAAACAAACATAAACATAAACATTGCTCAATATACACATGAACGAAAAAAAGATTAACTTTGTTTAATCAATCAAAACAGAAAATAATTTACATATCCTCACTCTCATCTAGAATACGAAAACCATGTTCCATCTTCTAAGCATAACACAAGTCTTTTAGAATAACATACGAAGGAATCAAGCGTATCATTTGTGTCTGATTTAGAGGGCAAGTCATCATCTATGGAGTTTTCCATATCAATTACTTCATCTAATTACCCCACGACAAGTGCACGGTGATGTTTTTGTACTTTTTAAACCTCTCGTAACTACAAAAAATACTCGTATAATAAGCATAAATGATATTAAGCAAATATATTTATAAATTATAATACCTCTCAAGTTATTTTCCTTTCCATGTCCGACGAATACGGTTCGAAATGTTGTCTAAAATTGATAATTTTGATCATCGTCATTATTGTGATATTCCTGCACCATTTCCATTTATTTCACACATACAAAATTGTCAATTAAATATCGTATAACAGAGTCATTACATTTTCAAATTCGGTTATACTCATCATCAAGCTCTTTCAGAATTTCCTACAACACCGTTAATCCAAAGACACATAAAATTAACTCAAAATATATAATCATTACAATAGCTATTATTGGTATCAACATGATTTAAATAATATGATGTTCTATTTCCGCAACAGAGTACAGTAGTTGAACATGCTTGGCATCCACCATCGATGAACATATTCATATACCGACAGTGAGGCTCATTGGTATGGCGACAAACAACAGTTTTAGAAGACATCCATGCAAATCATGGATGTACGAATGAATGATGTCGATTATGAAGCATTTGTGTTCGAGAAATATAGAGCTAATGACCATAAATGTTGTTACAATTAAGGATTGGTTAACTAACCGACAATAAAGAGTTAACACGGCTGAGATTTAATTTCAACTTTGATCGAATGGCGGAGAATCATGAAACAATTTACCGACTCAATTCGGTCACACACACACACACACACACACATATATATATATATATATATATATATATATATATATATATATATATATATATATATATATAGAGAGAGAGAGAGAGAGAGAGAGAGAGAGAGAAACGAGAGATAAGGGTTCAATCGATAAAAAAAGGTTGCGAATATATATATATATATATATATATATATATATATATATATATATATATATATATATATAGAGAGAGAGAGAGAGAGAGAGAAATATTCAATTAAAAAAAAAGGTTGAGGATGAGAGAATCAGTATCAGCTACACATTTATTTTACCGCAAAACACTTGGTCCTATCGGCCGAAAGGGGCAAGGGTATACACGTGTGTTTTCAAACAAAACATGTTTCCTTAAACTATGCTAATCATTACCATAATATATATAAAACATAGTTTTTTTTAGGGGCTATTTTCATCGAAAAACGATTTTATATATATATCAAAATTCATGATTTTTTTCTCTATAAATAGACATTCATATTGATATAGTTTTAAGATAAAATAAAAAATTTATTTTTTTATAGTTTTATCTCTCGTTATTAATAAGTGAAAAATGCAATAAATTTTTGTTACAATATATTCGTTATTCACTTATGAATAAAACATATGTTTAATTGTTTTTACCGTTTAAGTATCATTCATATATGAATATAATACGTAATAAAGTTTCTTACCTAAAATATATTTGTATACATCATCTTTCGTCACATGTTATATTCATATATGAATGAAACGTGTATTAGTTGTCGTCATATATTATATTCATATATTAATAAAACATTTATCTGATTTCTGTTACAGTTTATTTATTATTCATATATGAATAAGTAATATGTTAATAAAAGCCGAAATGTTTTTAAATTTCAAACTACTTATTCATATATGAATAACAAATGAATTGTAACAAAATTCTGATAAATGTGCTACTCACATACGATTATAGCATGTGAGGAGAGCTAATACACATTTTATTTCATATATGAATATAACATAGGACGAGAGCTGATGTAAAAAATATTTTAGCTAAGAAAAAATTAATTACATGATATATTTATAAATGAATGATACTTAAACTGTGATAAAAATAAATAAATAATAGATGTACTTTTTTAATATATGAATGATACTTAGATGGTTTATTCACAAGTGAATAACGTATGTACTGTAATAAAATATTGATACATTTTTATTCACATATGAATAAAAATGTATTTTATGTAATAAAAAAGTTTATTACGTGTTATATTCATATATAAATGATACTTAAACTGTAGAAAAAATTAAGCAAAGTTTTTATTCATTGGTGAATAACGAATGTACTGTAGTAAAAATCCGATGCACTTTTATTTATTTATGAATAACCAGAGCTGAAACTATATACTAAAAACAAAAATTTTATTTTAAATTAAAACTATCTAAATATGGACGTCTATTTATAGAGAATAAAAAATTATGAATTTTGATATATTTAAAATTGTTATTCGATAAAAATAGCTCCTTCAAAATTAAAAAACGAAAAAACTATGTTTTTCTATATATTAAAGTAATAATCATCATAGTTTAAGGAAACATATTAATAACGAAACATATTAATACTTTGAAAACACACGTGTATATATTGCCCCTTTCCGTTGGTACGACAGATTTATATATATTAAAGTAATAATTAGTATGTCGCTGACATTGATTCTCCTATTCTCAATATTTTTCTTTTTCTCAATTGAACTTATATATATATATATATATATATATATATATATATATATGTATATATATATATATATATATATATATTAGTTTATAACCCGTGGGAACCATGGTTAAAAAATTAATTAAACTTTCATATTAAAAACTCAAAATTATTAATCAATATTAAACAAGTTATTTTAAATAAATTATTAATTAAGAGATATTTTTTTAGTTATATAAAATTATAATCGTTGATTTAAATAAATACGTGAAATTATATCACATTGTAATATGTATTAACTTTATTTTAATTTTTATTATAATGTTTTAATTTTATGTAGTTAGAGCGACAAATTTAAAATTTAAATTTTAAAATGGAGAATTAATAGGTTGGCAAGTGGCATGACATTAATTAGGAGACCTAATAAGGTGACATATGACAAAAGGAGAATAAACATATGTTTTATTAGAATAGGGAGATATATGTATATTCATCTGAGATTTCGGTCAATTTTGTGTAATAAAGAGATGTTTTTATTGCTAAAAACATGTTTTGGATGTTCTATGCATTTGATGCATCTCTTTTTAGTGGTTTGCAATGTTATTTTACAAACACTAATTGTTTGATAAAATTTGGTGTAGAAAATTTTAGTCGTTGGCACAATTCTAATAAGGATCGAGCTTTTTTGTTAAGTATTTCTAAACTTTCCAAAAGCATTACATTTGTAACATGTGATGTTGTGATCTTTATTTTTGTTTGTCGACTGGTTATGATGGTGGAATCAATAAAAACATAGCATATAGCCATATACATTTGATAAATGATAGATTGTGGAAGTGGTGTTTGTTAATGTAATCGGGAGTCTGGTGTTTATGTTGAATCGGTATATTGAGTTTTTTTTCTTAATATATGGTTCTTATCATGAATCTATATTTATCATACTATACTTATAAATGATACATTTTTCCTATCACCTCATGCATTTGAAACCCTCAGATAAATTTCCAAGCACCTCATGCATTTGAAACTCCCACACTTTTTCACATTCAAAGTAATTAATCACATATCATGGTGAATTTAGAGCATGGCATGAAGGAACAATTGATTTTCCACAATTGATTTTCTTCCTACGTACTTATAAATATGTTTCTAATTTATCTATCTATATATCTTATAATAGAGACATTTTTACTCAAACCATATTCATTTCAAACATCATATTTGAATGAATATCACTCAAAAGTCTCCTAATAATGATTAACCATTCAAATGTTTTATAACTTATATAATATGTTTAATAAGCAATTAATGGATAGTCTATTATAAAATGTCAATCTCTTTGAATAGACACATAAATAAAAATCACATTCAAAATTCACAAAGAAAACAAATTTAAAGGTTTTGTGTTGGTTTAAGGGCATTGGACCATTTTTTGAGCCATGTTATCATGTTAAAGTTTTTAATTTGTAAGTTTGTTATATACTAATTCTTTTTTTATATTTTTCTTGGTTTAAGTTTTCTTTTAAGACAATCATTGTATGTTGTGGTTGAAACTTTAATGTAAATTAGATTAGATTCATGTTATCGATCATATGTTATGGAAAGTGATATAGATAATATTTAATTAAATATTATATATATGTTTGTA
The DNA here is from genome assembly GCF_052849685.1 of Lactuca virosa. Lineage (NCBI taxonomy): Eukaryota > Viridiplantae > Streptophyta > Magnoliopsida > Asterales > Asteraceae > Lactuca > Lactuca virosa. Next base: position 347,190,134 of record NC_136430.1, on the reverse strand, counting down.
TGTTTGTGTTGCTTCAAAGCAATAATTAATTAAAAATCATAGATATGCGGTATTATCCATAGTATCCATGTAAGTCTCTTTTAAAATGCAAATTGTCTATCTTAGCACTTTATATTTTAGTATATGTTTAACATTTTAATTATAATAATAAGTGTCTTTAAAAAGTTTTATTTCATTTATTAATAATAATAAGTGGTTTTAAAATTAATGAACAATAATTATAAATAATAAATTCAAATTATAAAAATCATGGATATGTCATATTATCCATGCAAGTCTCTTTTGAAATGCAAATTTTCTATCTTATCAGTTTATTATTTAGTGTATGTTTCACATTTTAATAGTAATATTAAGTGTTTCTTAAAAGTCTTATTTAACTTATTAATAATAATAAGTGGTTTAAAACTAAAGAACACTAATTTTAAATGATAATAACATCAATTTATAAATTATATAAAGTTAGCAACAAATAAATTGTATTTTAAATGAACATCATTATTGAAATTAAAAAATAATCGTATAAGTAAAATTTTGAATTAATCAATCATAACAATTGTTAAAAATAATATTAAATAGATAATTATATTTAATTTTATTAATGAGGAAGGTGGGTTGATGTCAATGAATAATATTGTTCAAAATATTATGTCAAAGTTAATGTCAGTAACATAACCATTTTAAACATATATTTTTCAATAGTTTAACAATATATTTTAACCTACGCTACGCAACGCGCGCGAATTCGTCTAGTATCATACTATACTTATAAATGATGCATTTTTCCTTGAATCTCATGCATTTGAAACTCGCACAAAAATTTGCAAACACCTCATGCATTTGAAACCTCCTATTTTAATGAATACCACTCAAAAGTCTCTTAATAATGATTAACAATTTAAATGTTTTATAACTTATATAATATATTTAATAAACAATTAATGGATAGTCTATTATAAAAATGTCAATCTCTTTGAGTAGGCACACAAATACAAATCACATACAAAATTCACAAAAAAAACAAGTTTAAATTTTTTTCTGTTGGTTTGAGGGCTTTGGACTATTTTTTGAGCCATGTTATGTTGAAGTTTATTTGTATGTTTGTTATATACTAATTTTTTTTTTATATTTTCTTGTATCTTATAATAGAAGCATTTTTCTAAGCATTGCATTGATTTGAAACTCATTTGTCTTTTCATATTCTCAAATGACTATTTTTCTAAGCACCACATTGATTTGAAACTCTTTTGTCTTTTCATATTCTCAAATGACTTTTCAAATGTCTTCTAAATAATTGATTTAACATTAAACACCAAACATGCTATATAAATACTTATAAAATAGACATTTTTACTTGCCTCCATGACTTTTCAATTTCTGTATAATAATTATTATAAATTGGTTAATAATGTTAAATTAATGCAAAAACTAAATTTTAATCATGAATTAATTAAACTACAATATTAAAATATTATATTTTACTTTTATTTATAAAATTATGACTTTAACTTTTTAACATATTATAGTTAACTTATTAGTTTAGATATGTTATCGTATGTGAGCAATTGTCATTTTAAAGTCACAACTTTTGTATAATTTATGATTTTATGCAAACTAGTTAAATTATTAATTCCACTATAATGTTAAACGGTTAAGTTAAATCAAAATTTCAATTAAACTTGAAAAAAAAAACCGAGAGACTATTTTATAAATAATTAAAAGTTATAAATTATAGTGTTAAACCTAAATTATAATCTTCAATTAACAAAAAAACCATGAAACTATTTTTTATAATCATTAAGAATTTTCAAATAAGTAGCTAAAAATAACTTATAATAAGAATAGTTAAAAGTAATATTATATAAAAAAAATTATAATATTATCTTTAAAAACAAAAACAATGTTTGTTCTTTTAAATAATTACAATCAAAGAAACTAACAGTATTCGTCAAATATATTTAAAAAAAGTTAAATTTCTGAAACCAAATTAAAATAATTAAGAATTTCCAAATATATTATTTTAAATAACTTACAACAATAATAGTTAAATTAACATTATATACAAAATATATTATTACCTTTAAAAACAAAAATAATGTTTGATGTTTTAAATAATTACAACAATAGAAATTAAAATCTTAAGCAAATAAAATTTTTAAAATTAATTAATCATAACAACAACTATAAATATCATTAAACCATAAATTATATTTAACTAGATGGGGAGCCCCGCGTTGCGGGGGTTGGATTTAGGCAGCTTCGGTCATTTTGTGTTTTCATGTCCATTTCATTGCTCTTGTGTTCAACTATTGTTCATTGCCTTAATTGGTTTTCATGTCCATTTCAGAAGCAGGCGTTTCTGCCGAGACTGTAGATAACATCACACGTGTGGACACTTTTAAACCGGAAAGAGAAGAAAACTATGAAAAGCAAGTTGAATCCATTGAATGCATTCAACAAAAGGAAACATAATTAAACCAATTATTCACAGAAACGATAGAAAAAATAACCGACTAATGAAACCAGCAAAACGAAAAAGAACCTCAATTGAAGCTAATGCAATAGTTCATCATTGCTTTGTTTGATTCAAACATGACAATGAAAACAAAGAACAAATTTACAGCATGAAAATATACAAGTACAGACATCATATGGGAAAAAAAAATTAACAATTTTCTCTTTTCCCACAATCACTACATGACATTTACACGAAGTCAAACCTGAAATTGCTCAACTGACAGAAAAAGTTACTAAATTGACAGCAAATATACTAAGTTGACAGCATAATATTCAATTGTGTTATATTATAAGATTCTCAGAAGTCTAAAACATGAACATTAGTGATGGTGAGTAAAATATCTGAACATAAGTAGTTAGTTATTTTTAATTAACAACATATCATTTTCTTTATTATATCAAGTTTGCTTATGTTAACATTATGAAAACCTGAAAATATTCCTTAAAATTTTCATTTGAAGTTTGTAATCTGCTATGTTTAACCATAAAACCTCTTCTATAAAATAAGATATAGCATGTTAAAAGGAAAACATTAGAGATTAATGGGTGAGTGAAAATGAAAATATATAACTAACCTCCAAAATGATTAAATTCAAGATAACCTTTCTATAAGAAGGCATTGGCCTTGAGCCCCTTAAGTGAAGGTTGGATATGTTTTACACGACCTGCCCAGTGAAGACATTCATCAAATGTTGTGCTTCTGCAGCATGAACACCAAGTTTTCCTCAATATAAAGTATAAACAGAAATCATGGAATGATCTATCTGATTTACTAACTATAAAAGATGAGAATCAAAAGTATATAATTAGAATTTTCAAGCATAAGTGCTTTGTAGTGAAGGTCAAGTTTGGAAATTTTGAGGATGTGGCTCTTGATTTCAAAATCAACCCCCACCAATCAAGATTGGAGGATTAACCATTGATATGTTGATTCTTCATTTCTCGAAGGGTTATTAGTCAAGATATATTCAAGAAAGGCAAACCCCGATTTGACTGCTCCACTTAAAATTTCACATTTTTAGGGCATTGAAAAAGATTTTTCAGTCAAAAGTATGCATAACACTTTGATGATTCCTCCATTTGTCAATTACATCTGAAAAGACTTTGAAGGAGGACGCGGAGCACATACGTATTAACTGAAAATTCTAAAAAATAATAGACACATATGAAATAACCCAAAAAATATCAAATAAGAAAAAATTAAAAACAACAAATAGTAACCTGAGTTCATGATTCTTCTTTTACATGGATGGATAGAGGATTAAACCTGTTAAGAAGGAGAATATTTGATGAACATTGAAACACACATTACTTGCTCTGTAGAGATCACAAAGCTAATTTTCAACCATATGTTGACAACTAAAATTCTTACTTGCAATTTGTAATAGAGATGACTTCCTACGATTATTTATGTTCTGGAAAAACCCTATTTAATCTCAAATAATCGGACCTTGTTGAAAAAACGCAGAAATCAAGAGAGAGTCGGAGTTTACTTGTATAGGTGGTTGGGCATGGTACCGTTGGTCGACCGCCTTGGTAGAAGCGGCATCTCCGTCGGCGGTGGCAGAGCAAGCCAATTCTTTTAACTGATTTTTTAGCAAGGAGTATTAGAAATCAGGTAAAATACATAAAATGAATTGTGTAGCTCAAATTCTTAGAAAATACCAACCAATACATAACGTTGTGCATCTCAAAACTTCAAATGTAATTCCTTTAAGCATACCTGAAGAAAATAGATGACCAAACAAATATAATTCAACAATGAATCAGGTAAAGGTAAAGTAAGCTTAAATGAATACCTTAATTGGCTAAGGCATTTCATCGAACACCTTACATGCATCTTTCTCATCAAAAAGTAATAACTTTGTTAAGCCTTTCCATTTCCCAAACTTGTATGCAGCTTCTCTTTAAGCTCTGGACAAAATTAGACAGGAAATTAGGGAAGTTTCAAAACTGGTGGAGATGCAAGACAGACATAGATAGAGAAGGAAGCTGAAAGTACTTGCCACTTTTAGAGTCCATTAGAGCAATTTCTTACCTTGTGCTTGTCACCTAAGGGCATCAAAAAATGAATAAAAAAATGTGAATTAATTTGAATCTTGGTGTTAAAAAATTAGTCAGAGAGAATGATTCCAAATTGAATAAAGGAAAGGGAAATTTTGTAAGGAACATACCAAGGTTTCAACAAAGTTTCTGCTAGACTTTCTGGGTTGAAATCCGGAAGTTATTGGCCACAATCGCTGAGCATCATGCGTAGGGGAGGCAGGGATCCTTCCGTGAGAACCGACCGCTGCCAAATCTACAAAAAAGCTAACCCCTGCAACTTCCCTAAACGCATCACGGACTTAGTTCATAAATAGAAACAAGTTATGACATGATCTACATGGTCTGAAACACACATAAAGTCTTGGTTTAGGTCTTTATACAAAAATCAAAAAAAGTAGAAACCAATGGAACTTACCAAGGTGACGCAAACGGAGGGCGGAGGGCCGCAGTAGAGGTCAGTTTCGTTGAAGCATGTCGATTCAAGGAAAAAACTCCTGACACGATTATCAATTCCTCAGCAACTCTCGCTACTGTCGGTCTCACGGGTTCTCCTTGAAAAGCCCTAAAATATAAACCATTTCCAACCTTAATCGTTGTCGGGAACAGCCATTAAAAGTATCGGTGGGGGGAGAGAGCTCTGATCTTAAAGAAAAGAATGACGATTATCGGTGCAGGAAGCGAGTGTTTTCTGGTAGTAGTATGGGTTTGAGGGAAATCGATTGAGGGAAAGCGGTGGATAATTGGATAGCAACGACGCGACGGATGGCCTTCTCCGGTAAGAAGAGAACACAGCAACACAACCTACTTCCGTCCGGTAACCACCATCCAGACCGAGAACAAAAATGGAGAGTCAAAAAGAGAAAACCATCGTCGGTATCTACCATAAGAACAAATATTTATACCCTAATTTCTCTTTTCCCTTACCTCTGTCTTGTGTTCGATCAAAACAAAAGAAACAGGTGGAGCCAAAGAATAGAAGGCTCGAAATCAGAATAGAAAAACTACAAAAGGAAGCGTCGGCGACTGCTGTGGCAGATAAGGAATCGTACGGGTGGCGGACGCCGGTTCAGGTCTGGAGATTGCAGAGAGCGAGCTGAGAAAAGGATAATCCGGAAGAATCGAGATGAGGCGGTGGGTTATTGAAGGATCTGGATAAGGTACGCTGGGAAGGATCTAGAAGGGATAAACCCAAACGATGATCAACACCTGTATAAAAGAATGTAAATATTTTCATAAAATGCCCAGGTAAAAAAAAACGGAACAAATAACACCCACTCAAAAACAAATAATAGCCAAGGGTCATTCTTGACAAAAAAAGCCCAACTTCACTATTCAATGAAGTGGTCATCTTTAATATATATATATATATAAGAATAAGAATTTTATTCATGAGTAACCCGCATGTAAAGGCCATTGAGATAATTTAGATTATATAATTTTAAAAGATGTCTACATTATCATATAATTCAAAACAAACAATGTTTATATCAACTTATTACAAAATTTATTAAATAAGAGCTAACAACCACGTCATTGATATATTTTAAAAACATATATTTGTAAATATTTCAAATATATTGTTGTATTTTGCGCAACATGTGGGTATTCGCTTAGTGTTATGATATGAAGATATAAAAGTAGGGCTATAAACGAACAAAACGAACACGAACGATGGTTGTTCATGTTCGTTCGTTTAAGTTAGTCAAACAAACGAACGAACACGAACGGGTAAACATACAAGTTTTATTGTTCATGTTTGTTCTTTTAACAAATTACATTATTCATGTTTATTCGTTTATGTTAGTGAATATGCTAAACGAACATAAACAAGCGGAGATAAACAAACATAATTGAACATATAATATAGTAATGTAATCAAACATAATTGAGCATATATGAACATAAAAGGAGCTAAAATGGTCGAACATAAACGAAAAAGTAAACAAACAACATAAACGAATGTTCACGAACAAATTTGAACGAACGAGACAAATGTTTATGTTCGTTCGTTTAACTAAATGAACAAGAACTTACATTCATGTTTGTTCATTTATTAAATAAAAAACATAAACGAATTTTCTGTCGAACGATTTACAAACAGTTCGTTGAACATTTGATTCATTTACAACCCTATATAAAAGCATCTATTCTATAATATGTATATATGCTGCAAAAAAAATATGTTGCTTACATGTGTATGTGTTTTTTCTTAATTATATAGTTGTCATTTAATATCAATTTTAAACAGAGATAAAATAGCGGTTTCCATATTTTATTCGGTCCAAAAAAATGAAAAAAAAATCATGCATACAAATATAATATTTAGGCTGTTTGACTGGGTTTGAATTTTTAAGATATAGATTTTTATGAGGTTTGAATTTTTAAAAAGCTATGAAATTTTAAAATCTTAATTTTTAACATGTTTAGTTCGAATCTATGAATTGTTATGATGAATGATAAAAATGACAATAAAAGGGAGAGTTTTACCTTTTGTACTATTTTTTGATGAATTAAATGTTTATGTTTTAAAAAATAATAACTATAAAAATATATAAAACATCATGCAAAATTCAATACACATAACTCCAAATTAAACACAAATCCAAATAAAACATAAATATTTCAAATTCACAACAACATACTAAAATCCTACAAATTTAATTTGAAGCATCTTAAAATAAATTATTCGCAATCTAATCAGGCAAATTGATCAATGTATTTATCAATTATATAAAAGAACGAGTCGACATTAATATATAAATTTGCACCTACGACAAAATGTGGTTTACATAAACAATCACCGTACATCAAATGCATGTACGAAAGTTACTAAATCTTTGTCAATGTTGTATAAAGATGCCTAGATTGCATTATATGAAGGTATAAAAGCATCCATTCTACAATTATGTAATATATGTTGCAACAATAAACACATGGGGCTTACATGTGTATGTGTTTTTTCTTAATTATATAGTTATTTGTCATTAAATATTAATTTGAAATAGAGATAAAATAATGGTTTCCACATTTTCTTCGTTCCTAAAAAATGAAAAAGAAAGTTTTAATGCATACATTTAGAGACTATTTGACAGAATCTGAATTTTTAAGAGGTTTGAATTTTTAACATGTTTAATTCAGACCTAAATGATAAAAATGACTATTTTACCATTCTGTATAATTTTTTGATAAATTAGGTGTTTATGTTTCATAAAATAACTGAAACAACTTCTTGAATAATTATAAAAAAATATAAAACGCCTACGAAATCCAAATTAAACATAAATCCATACACAAATTCAAATCAAACATAGATATTTTCAATTCCACGAAAATCCAATTAAAATCCTATAAATTTAATTTGAAGTATCTGAAAATAAATGATTCACAAATTGATCACGCAAATTGATTTGATATTCATCAATTATATAAATAAACGATTCTACATTAATATATAACTTTGCACCTACAACAAAATGTGGTTTACATAAACAATCACTCATAAAATCCATGTACTATAGTCCCTATATCTATGTCAATGTTGCATCAAGATGCCTAAATGGTGTGCTTATCTACTCTACAACAAGACGGACTTGCATGTTATACAAAAGCTAGATTCATCTAAAGCAATTGCTTTCTCAAAGCAAACTATAGCTAAAATAACTTGCTATTTATGAAGATTGTATAAAAGAATATATAATATTCACTTTACTAAATATCTATATTTCAATAAAGTAATAATAAATAAAACAATAAACAGATAAATATTTTAAATTATATTATTAATCATATTGTGTACAAAAGGGAAACAAATCATGGAAAACAGAGATAGTTAACCAAAAAGTAACTACCAAAATCCAAAATTTAAAACTACAAGGGGCAAAAATGAATTTTGGTAAAAGACGAGTAAAGAGTTTTCTTAATTTAGGTTGTGTTTGATATGTGTCTGACTGAGTCGGGTCAGACATTTTTGGCTGACTCGGTCAGCTAAAGTTGTTTGGTAAACCAATTTTGGGCGCTTGACTTAGAAAATGAAGTCTGACTCGGTAAGAAGACGAGAATTGACTGAATGAGAAAGGGAGAAACATCTTCCAATTGCGTCCTTGCCCTACAAATAGATACACCCACATTTGTTTGTTGTATATCTATGTTGTTTGTTTGTTGTAATACTATGTAAAACAGAAATGGTGTGCGATATCTCTATCTGCCATAACATGTGACCGCGGTTTGATGATGAGTTTAGGAAGAGACGATGAAACACCGGATTGTTACAAGAAAACAGATAAATAGAACTAGAAGATCATATAGGTTAAACTGGTCTTTAGGCCTAGGATTATTTGTGCTTTTTTTGTTTCAAGTGTGAATGGTAAATTTTTATACTAACATATGAGATATAAATGTTTTTCCTTAATTATTAAAATTGAAAGTCGTTATAGAGCGTATTTTAAAATAATATCTTATGGTGGTTTATTCTTATGTTTTAAACTATCATACGTTTTAATTTTTTTTCCAATAAATTAGACTATAATAAACAAAATATTATAACTACATGCATATAAAACTAAATAATAAATGACAATTTTTCTAAGGTAACGTTTTGTTTTTAATTTTTTTTTAAACATGATAAACTCTCTAAGATATATAATTGCATTATTATAAAAAATTGTATATTAGATAGGATCTTATGATTCCGATTCGATTTTACGATTGCGATTTGGCAAAATAAAAAAACGATTCTAGGTAAAATCTCGATCTTAATAACCTTGCATATATTAATTAAATTTGTATCCTATTACATTTTTTAAGACAATTTTTGTTTTGATTTTTAAATGATTTCTGTGTAATTTACATTTTGTATGACAATTTAAATGTTTTTATAATTATTCAGCAACTTCATCCATTATTGTATAGAGCAGTAGGGTAAAATAGTTATTTTTCATCAGTCTGCACATCCAGTCAGATATACGATCAAACAACATGGTTTCTTATTCAGTCAAAATTTATTATCAAGACAACACTTTCTCAATCAACAACTATCAAACAATCAACAACTATCAAACGAGACTTTATCATAACCAGAAAAAGTGCCCACACCACCACACCACATTGCACCCATTAATTGTTTTCCTCAGACTGCTTGTTTTTTAACATCGATGACGATAATAGCTCTCTTCAGCCACCTTAATCTATCCTCTCCCTGTGTACATAGAAAACCATCAAAAATTACCTGAAGGTTATTGTGACGAGATTGATGGAACTAGAGGGCTATGGCGGCGCCTGGTGGAGGCGGAGGGTAGCAGGCTAACCGGAGTGTGTTCAGAGGGAAAATGGGCCGGCGTATGTGATAGAAAAGAGATCTTAATTTTTAATAAATGGGCCGAGTACCCAAATAAAAAAGCTGGGCCGTTTGTCAACCCAACAGAATAACCAATTTTTTGATTGTTTGTTTATAAATACAGTTGCTACTTACTTCCGCAGTCCTCTCAGAACCCTAGATTTTGGTGTCTACTCCGATCGGCGACTGAGAGAAAGAAAGAGATAGACATGTCAATGGATAATCCTCCAGCGAAAGAAGTTGAATCTTTATCGCTGACTGCAAGGGATGGTTTGAATCCGTCGAATTTTACCACAGAGTAAGCCTCATCTCTAATTTACACACTGAAGGTGATTTTTTTTATATATTGGACTTTCAAGTGTGTTAAAACTCAGTTTTCATGGATTATGACTAAATTCGACCTAATACGTGTACTGGATTCTTCTCCATGCACCCCAAGAGAACTGATCGTTGTTATGACTAAAATCAGCGTAATGATTAGTGCCTTAGGTGTTTTAGTACTTGATACAAACTTATTTACCATCAAAAAGCTATGCATTGTTAAAGGTCATATGATTAGCAAAATCAAATAGAATGTAAAGCATTGTTTTCAAGTAATTGTAGTTTATTAGAATCTCTATATTGCCAATCATGTGTTTACGTATTTGTCGGACAAATGTCATCCAGTTGAATAAGTTTTGTGTTCTATGTTTAGGATGAGCGTTGAAGAAAAATTTAGGATTGTGAGGAGCATTGGTGAAGAATGCATCCAGGAGGAAGAACTCTTGAATCTTCTTACCAAAAAGCCCCAACCCATCTGCTATGATGGGTTTGAACCCTCTGGCAGAATGCATATTGCTCAGGTATGTAATCAGAAACTTCACTGGATTTGTTTATCCTTCTGAGTACATAAGTATTAAAATTACAAAAAATAATATAAAGAAAGGTTTGTTTAAACTTCTCAATAAACTCATGTTCTATATTTCTTGCCAAACAGGGTGTTATGAAGACAATTAATGTTAATAAACTCACTTCTGCTGGTTGCAAAGTAAAGATTTGGATAGCAGATTGGTTTGCTCAATTAAACAACAAAATGGGTGGAGATTTAAACAAAATCCAAACAGTTGGACACTACTTAATTGAGATCTGGAAAGCTGCAGGCATGAATTTGGAAGATGGTAAAGTCGAGTTTATTTGGTCTTCTGAAGAAATTAATTCAAGGGCATATGAATACTGGCCAATCGTCATGGATATTGCTAGAAGAAACAAACTTCCTAGAATAATGAGGTAGCATAATTTTTAAATTTGTTAATTTATATAATTATTATATCCTAGTTTTATTATCTCAATGGTTGTAGGTGTTGTCAGATTATGGGTCGAAGTGAGCAGGATGAATTGACTGCAGCCCAAATCTTCTACCCATGCATGCAATGTGCTGATATATTTTTCCTCAAGGTTCTTGTTTAATTAATCTTTTTACAAAGGGTAAAATAGTCATTTTATAGTTTATGATTTTATTTAGTTATTAAAAAATATCTGTTCAATTGAATAGGCTGATATCTGTCAACTAGGCATGGATCAACGAAAAGTGAATGTTCTTGCAAGGGAATACTGTGATGACATCAAAAGAAAAAACAAGCCTATCATCTTATCTCATCGTAAGGTCAAAGTTGTAAATTTGACATTTTTCCAATTTAACCATTTTACTTTATATAACATGTCAAAATATAATGGTGTTTTTTTTTTTAATTAACATGATTGTTGTTTGTTGGTTTTACTATGAAGATATGCTTCCTGGTTTGTTACAAGGACAAGAAAAGATGTCAAAATCTGATTCTTCTTCTGCTATTTTTATGGAGGATGAAGAAGTAAAATTTCCCCAATTTATATATATATATATATATATATATATATATATATATATATATTTTAGGAGTAAAGCAGGTTATTATGTTATGATTTTAATTTTAATTATTATGAATGATGAATTTGTGACAGGCTGAGGTTAATTTAAAGATAAAGAAAGCATATTGTCCACCCAATATCGTTGATGGGAATCCATGTCTTGAGTACATTAAATACATTGTATTCCCTTGGTTTAATGAGTTCAAGGTTGAAAGGAAAGAGGAAAACGGAGGTGAAAAGTGAGTTATTATTATTTTTTTCTTTTTCTTTTAAATTTGATTATAAATTATTTATATTGATGATATTTTTCTTGAACAAAATCAGGGTTTATACCAGTTATGAAGAATTAATTGCTGCTTATGAAAAAGGGGAGTTGCATCCTGCTGATTTGAAACCTGCACTATCCAAATCTTTGAATAGGATCTTACAGGTATATTTATATATTACTTAATCAGGAGGGCATTTACGTCTTTTGCACTGACAACAACTATTTTGATTTCAAGATTTTTGGACTTTGACATGAGTTGTGTGTGTGTGTGTGTGTTGTAGCCTGTGCGTGACCATTTCAAGAATGATGAGAAGGCCAAGGCTCTGTTGAAGAGGGTTAAGGTAATGCTTTGTTCTGTTTTCTAAGTTATTCATGCTAAAATTAATAATGCATAGAGTATCTTAATTTGTTTTATTTAAAAAAGTTTATTATTGTAATATTAATATTTTTTGTGGTTCAATGCCAATGCAGGCTTTCAAAGTTACAAGATGATGGAAGTATTTTAGTCAATGGGAAGATGGGAGTTGATTCATATTTTTGTTTCATTGTATTTAAATGAATTTAGATAGATTGATCGAATTTTCTTGCACATATTTATGCATTTTATATTATATTTCGCATGAACTACTACTTAATTAATTTTTGGAATAATAACACTTGAAACACAGTTTGGTTTTAACTATGTGGGAGGAATAGCAGTATACTTTGCGATTTCATAAGAAAGTCATTAATTAGAAAGAAATAATAATCCTAGGTATATTTGTCTGCGTTTTTAATTGTCCTTTAATTAAAAAATAATCTACTACTCATGCGTTGGATGACACAACTTTGAAGGATCAAATGATCGATACAGTTATGTTATACACCATAAAAACGTTTTCTTTCCAAAGGTGTAGTATCTGTTCTTCTAGTGACATGTGAACTTGAGATGATAAACTCCATTTCGACTTGGTTCTGTTATATCTTTCATTTCAACTCTCAAGTTCATTTTTGCCTTGTGTTCTCTCATCATTTTCTGATCAATTATGTTCATCTCCCTTGAGTTCATTATTCCCTTATGTTCTTTCAGTTCATATTTGATTTGGGTTTTCCTAAGTTTCAAAATTTTAATTTGGGTTTGCTGTGGGAAAAAAAGAATAAATGGTGGTCGGAAAAACACTTAATAGTGGTGATGTGTCCCTTCGAAGATACTTTTTTAAATTAATTTTTAAAAAAAATTATATAAAACCCCTAGAAAAAAACTTTTACTATCTTTTAGTAATTAAGTTTTAAAATACCACCGTTTGTTAAATATTATTTAAACGTACTATCCCTTCGAACACTGTTTGTGTTTTTGATTATATAAACTAGTACTTGTATACGACAAATACAACTTTTTAATTATTTATAATCTAAGTTGTAGTTTATTTATGCAAGTTGATAATTGCAAATATGATAACCAAGTTTGGTTTTTAAACTATTAATCAACTATAAAACAAAACCTAAAACAAGTAATTTATTATAAGCATAGAACTTACTTATTAGGTGACTAGTCTAGTAACTTACTAAAAAAGTAACTTCAAATAGAAATTTTTTAACTTTATTGTTCTAAATAGAAAATAATGGAAGTTTTGTATTTTTCCTTAGAGACAAAACAGTTTGTTTAAACATTAAAAATGTATACACTATGAAATGAAGCTATGAAGAACTCAATACGGATTGGTAGTTAAATAGACTGATGTTTGTAGATTTATCAAATTCCGTTGTAGTCTAGTTGGTTAGGATACTCGGCTCTCACCCGAGAGACCCGGGTTCAAGTCCCGGCAACGGAATATTATTTTGCCGACTTTTTTTTTTCTATAATTCAAACCTACCATCAGTTCATACTTCATACATATCTGCCTCCTTATTTTTATGAAAGAAATCATTACAATTTCTGTTATTCATTATTCTCATATCATATCAAGATATCATTACCAAATTCATGTAATTATGTTATCAGATTACGCAATTTCTTCTGTACCCTTTTTATACAATAATTCACCCTTTTTTTTTTGCATAAATTTGCTGTACAATCGAGATTATCTTCAAGAACATCTTCTTCATAGTTCAAACCAATTCTCCCTCTAATACAAGAATAACATCAAACATAAATGCAACAGCAAGACAACATAGTTAATTAGATCATTCTAACATGATGATCATCATCAATCTACAACATATAACGTTGAAACAACAAAAATAAAAAACATAGTTTTTTTTTTTTTTTTTTAAAACAAATCCCACCACTCCCAAAATCATAAACAAATTCACAAGCCCTATTTCTGTCCCTTCTTTTTCCACAAATCACCAAACATCCTAATCCCAGAACCCTTTCTCTTCCCATTCCCTAATCCATCGTCACAATCATCACCCATCCCCGGTGAACCCACAAAACCACCGTACCCATCAAACACACCACCGTAATGTTTATCCATTGAACCGCATCTTTCAGAAACTCTTCTTCCATCGTTCATCTCCACCCCGCCGGATAAAATGGCTGCTGCTGCATCTGCCGCCTTCCGCCACTGCTCTGTTTGTACTCTCAGCTTCTTCATTTCTGTTTCCAACGCCTCTTTTGCTCCTTCAACAACTTTCAGCTTTTCCTTCAGTTCAATCCCATCGTTTTTACTCTTTTTTAACTCTTCTTCAAGCTGGCTCATCTTCAAGCTCGTTTTCTCTTCTGCTGATTTACCAGATGATATCTCCACATTCGCTTCACTTAGTTGAAGTTTTAGACTTTCATTTTCTTGTCGGAATGCTTCTAAATCCTTCTCCTTCTCTTCGATTTTCAGTTTCAGTAGACTTACCTCTTCGTCATCGGAACGAAGCTTTTCTGGTGATTCAGGTGAAACGCTCGATTCTTTGGTTTTAACCTCATTCAGATCGCACGATTGAGTAACCATTTCAATTGGGACTTCAAAAACATCAGTTTCGTTCTGAATCTCATCTGGGATTTCGTCTTCTTGACTGATCTCTTTGTTTGAATCCTGTGTTTCGCTTGGTGACGACCGTGTTTCAGGCTCTGAAACGACCACCGGCGGCTTTCTGGTCCTTTTTTCGAGTTCCTTTTGAGCTTCTTTCTTTGCCGCTTCAGCTGACGCCAACTGATCTTTAAGAATCTTGAGCTCACCTTGAGCTTGCTCCAGTTGAGTCTCCAACCCTGCAATTCGAGTTCCGAGCTTCTTCTGGTTAATCGGCTCGGAATGTGCACTTCTCGGTGACCGGCGGTCGCCTAGTTTTGGGCTCCGGTCAGTTATCGGACGGTGGTGTAGTGGATCGGAGTCGGAGCTCGATGTTCGCAGAGGAGCCGGACCTCTGGTTGACACTCTCTGAGCCATTTCTGAACCTCTGTATTCATACAGAAAAGAATTGTAAAATTTAGCGTAATTTTTCAATCGTATCACCTAAATCAAAGAACCCGTATGATGAATTTAGCTTCTAACCTTCCTCTTGGCATTTATAGGAGAAAATAAGGAACTCTTACAGATCTTGATCTTGTAATCTTCAACACTGAAATATATGTCAAAACAGAGTTAGCTTCAAAGATAAATCTATGTTTCTACCATCTTTAAGAATTCTCTCATTTTTTTCATAGTTTTCCCTCAATTATAAGAGTATCATCCAGACATAAACAGAAAGAGAGTAGGAAGCTCTAGAATTGAATGTGATTGCCACATCTGAAAAAGTCTATAAAAAGAGAACTTTTTAGCCCTGTTTTAGAACAAAATAAGACCCACAAATCTAAACCAGAATATACACAGGACCCATGTTTCAAATCATAGAAAAAGATGAATTGTCGGAAAAAATGAAGATCATAGAAGATGATTCTCACCATGAACATAAGCGGAGAGTATAATTAGGGTTAAATGTGAGATCTAAAACAGGAGTAATGAGACGATGATGATTGAGTGTTTGAAAATGTCGACAGCAGATTATATGAATGAATGAGTGGTTTGGTGTTTACCTTCACTGCCAACAAGAAGCCTTGAAGAAAGTGAGAGAGAAACTGTTTGAAGTTCGAATTAAAGTGTGATATGTGTGTGAGAGAGAGAGAATCTGAAGGGGGAAGATGACAAGAGAGTAACTTTTGAATTAACCATTCATCTTGGAATTCTCATTTCTTTTATAATTAATTAATTTATGGTTTGACTCAATTGAAAATCATTATTTTCTCTCTGTAATTTGTATCTCCTTTTTTACTTATAATTCTCTTTTTTATTTTCTGAGATATATCGAAACATAAGTACATAATAAATTTGTTTTTATGTTGTTTTAAACTCAATCTCAATTATTTTATTCATTATAATTTTTACTTGAATTTATTAGTTTTAATTTTAGATATAGTATGTGAAGTCAAATTTTCCGTCTTGTAGTATATGCTTACTTTTATTTAAAGTCAATATCTTTTAGCAATTTCTCATTTTTGATATCATTTCATCATTTGTTTGGTGTTAAATAATATTTATAAGATATAGAAAGACCTTTGTTTTATTTTGCTAATAACTGGTTTTTTTTGGACAGTATATGCATGGTCAACCAATAAATTCAAACCTTTCCTATTCTTTCACAATAAGTATAAGTTTTTTTATTTTAATTTTTTTGTTGGACTGTCATAAAAAAAATATAAACTACTTTTTTTAAAGCTATTCACATTAATATTTTAACGAATTTAGAGATTTTTTTTTAATTCTACTTAATATATATTTTATTAATTATAGAAAAAAAATGAAAAAAAACTCAATGATCTATATGATTTTCTATATTTACATATTTCAGCTAATTTATCAATTAATTTATTTTTTACGACTATCAGTAACTTTTTAGTCCATCCACCAACATAATTTAAGTCACATATCATCGAATAATATTTAAGAAATTTGTCAAATTAATACTATAGTAACTAAGACCTTTAAAAAAATATGAAATCATTGTTCATTTGATGAATATATCTTTAGTTATGACATATAATCATTATTTAAAAGGTTAAAATATTGGGGAATTAAGCAAACTAACCGTTGTAAATGAGTAATTTATTAATACTAACTAACTTTTATAAAATTTTGGAAAATATTTACTGTTTTTGGAATAGGGCATTCTAAAGAAGCATTATTCATTCCAGAGTATCCGGTGGTAGGTATAGTTTAGAATCTGAAATCTGACACCGTACATTTCAAAATGACGTAGTCAATTCCGGAGTGCGGCAGTCAAAACCGTACATATAGAACTAACATTCCAGATACACATTTCGGACACCAAAAAACTAGGTTCTCATTCCCTATATAACAAACGGTATTCCATTAAGTTATTCACTTACAACCAAAATATATATTTCCCTATTATAAGTACTTGAAGATGAGTTTCTCAGACAACGACCACAAAGAATGTAACATCCCAAAAATATCGAGTAAAAATTTCATTTTAAATAAGACAAAACTATTCATTTATTGTTCCAAAAGACGATTAGAGTCAAAGTATTCTCAAAACATCAGAGTAATTCGTAAACATTCAATGCAAAATAAATCTCAAAAGGATGCAATAAGATCAAGTTGGGCCCTTCCTTTTGAAACTAGAAGCACGTGAAAACATTTTAAACATAAATCGTAAGCATAAAACTTAGTGAATTACCCAAAATACAACATACCAAACAAATGGGGTCAGCCCAACATATAACAAATGGGCCCTGTGTAACATACAAATGGGTCCATCCTAGAATGGGCTCAGCCCAACATACAAATGGGCCCATCCTAAAATGGGCCCTGCCCAACATACATAATAATGGGCCCAACCTAACATACAAATGGGCCCAACCCAACATACATAATAATGGGCCCAACCTAGCATACAAATAGGCCCAGCCCAACATACATACTAATGGCCCAACCCAACATACAAATGGGCCCAACCCAAACCTACACATGCAAGAGTCACAAAAACAACTAGCATAATTCAGTAGGACGACATTAGTGCCTTCGACCCACGAGCATAGTGAGAAGACTCACCTTGCAGTCGAGAAGATAACAGTGATGATCACAGATCCAATAATCAGCTCTACAAGTCACCTATACAGCAAACAGGGACCCAGTCTAAATCTACAACCCAAAATCCTCAATTTGACATAAAGTTAAACTTGGTCAAAGTCAACTGTCAAACATTCGATGGTCAACCTCATTCAACCTATGCCCCGCGTACAAGATGCTCTACGCCCAACGTAGAGCACAAGACGTCCAAACGAGGCAGAAAAGGGCTACGCGCCGCATGGCCAAAACTACGCCTTGTATAGCATACTGTTGTCAAACATTTCCCATTAAGTGCTTAAAACATAAATTTAACCATCCAACTCTCAGCCTGGTTCCTAATAGCTCCATAATGGATAAAGTTTCCAACTTCATCCATTATGATGGTCCAAACAACCAAGATCTAGTCTTAAAGGGACCAAAAATGCATATTTCTCAACTTAATCCATTAATTACAAGTCTCCAACCTTTAGATATGAATCAATATGATGTTTAGATGGATAAACTTTCCAACTTTATCCATAACAATGTCACAAACTTTCAAGATCTAAACGTTATGCACTAAAATGACCAAAAATGCTAACACAACTTGCATGGCTTAATGAACAATCACCAAAGCACAAATTTCCAAGTCCAATAAGTCCCAAGAGTGTTCTTTATAGCTCAAAAGGTGTTGGAGTTCTTCCAACTCCCAAAACATAAGTTCAAGGGACCAAAAAGTGGTAAATATGACAAATAACTAGATTTATGAAACCAATGAGCAAGTTAGAAGCTTTTTACTCACAATGGTCAAAGAATGAAGTAACCTTGATTGATCTATACTCGAACCCTTGTTCTATACACTTTGTCACCACCTTGTTCTTCAAGATCGAACCTTCAACTGGAGAAATAAGCTCATAAATGATGTCAAGACTCAAAAAAAGTAAGGGGAGTCTAGGGTTTCTCAAGGAATGATCTTGGGTGGTGGAGGCTGGTCACGAGAGGGTTTCCCGTAAGTTAGAGCCCTTAAATAGGGGTCAAAAGGGTTTTGATGTGTCACGATTACGCCCTGCGTAACATAACCTACGCTATGCGTGGGTTATTAAACCCTCGACAAATATTTCAGAATTTAAGCCTTGCGTAATTTTCCTACACCATGCATAGCAGCTACGCCTTGTGCAACTTTCCTATGTCCTGCGTAGGACAAAACCCCTAATTTCCACTTCAACTTCAAACAACCACAACTTCTTCGTTTCAACTCTGTTTTCGACGTTCTTTATATGAACGGAAAGGTATTGAAGATCCCCCATAATTCTATCTAATTACCTTTGACTTAAAGCATACCGAACTAAAATCATTAATTCATGAAAGAAATCTGAAACATCACTTTTCCCATTTTACCCTTTGACTACAAAACACAAACCAAGGGCTTGGATCTCATAACCAAAATTATCAACATCTAATAGGGTCTAAACCCTATTCTCTTGAAGTCCAAGGACTTTATGTGATTTGTGTATTGTCCACAATCCTGAAATAAGTAACTTCATGAAATAGGGTGTTACAACTCTCCCCCACTTAAACTGAATTTCGTCCTCAAAATCTGTAACACTCCATTTAAAATAGAACGATTAAATAATAAATCCGAAACCCTGAGAAGTAATTATTATCATTATTTTATATTATTATAACCCACAATCAAATAATAATTAGCGGGGTGTTGGTTTCGGGAATCCAAATGACAAAAATTGAACCTCCGAGGGTTAAAGTGTAATTTCGGGATGTATTTTGAAAAGGATTTCCAAAGTCAGGGGGTGTTTGGTAAAATATTGACTCATTATGAAAGGATTTTTGAAGGCAAGGGCTAAAGGGGTAACATCTGGAGCTGGATTGTAAAGATTTCAGAAGACGTGGGCCGAATGGTACCATAGATGGACTTAAGTAGAAAGTAATTTGTAAAGGAGGGACCATTAAGTAACTTTCGGACCTAATTTGAAAGAAGAAGAAGTAGGAGGCATTGGAAGTGTAAATTATGGAAAGTTTTAAGTGACCAGGTATAAGAACCCGTCACCTTCCCAAACCCTAACCCTAGCCACTTCTACTTCAGCCGTCACCTCTCCTTCCTTCATCGTTCGGCCGCCACCACCCTTCACTCCCGTTTTCCGATCAGCAAGACCACCGACGAACATCGCTTCTACCATCGACGGTCGAGCTCAAGTATCCTTCTCCGTCGACGATGCGATTTCCGCTCCACCTTCTTCGTGTGTCCGTCACGTCTGGCCATCGTCGCCGCCACCTCCTTCCACATTTGCATTGTGTCGCCATCTCCATCCTTACGGCTGTTTCCTTCCGGCGAGATCGAGTGGCCACCAGGAATACCCGCTGCCACCCTCTTCTTCTCTTCCATTCGTTAACCATTGTTGTTGTCGTCGTAGTTGTTGTTGCATTGTCGGGACCGACCGCCGCTGCTACTGCCCGCCGTTCATCGTCAACTCCGATGCTGCCCGCTCTTCCGTGCCGCTGTCGCCGCTTCCTTCGTGACTGAGGACGAAGACCGACGATGGGGCATCGAGAATGTAGAAAAACAAGCCACAACCGCCGATAGCCGCCGCTGCTGCCCTCCTTTTGTGTCACTGTCGCATCAGTACGCTACCAGGTGGGTGGCTGGGTTCTTTTTGTGAAGCAAAGCGTGTGTGTGTGTGTGTGTTGTAGGTGGTTCCGTTTGGCTGGAACTCACAAGAACAGCCACCACCACCGTGAGGTGGTGGCTGCCGCCATGCGCAACCACCGGCCACCACAAGGTGGCTGTGTGTGTATTTTATTTGGATTTGTTATTTTTGGGTTAAAGCATTGTAAAATGTAATTAGTGGATAGTATAATAAAGAAAACCCACAACCACCACCGTGAGGTGGTGGCTGCCGTATCCTGCCGCCACCAGTCGCCGTGTTGGGTGGCGGTGTGCTTGTTTGTGTTTGGATTCGTTTGAGATGCTTGGAAAATTTTCTAGCCAAAAAATCATAACCACCACCACGAGGTGGTGGCCGCCGCCATGAGCCGCCATTGACCACCACTACCTGAGGTGGTAGTGGGTGGTGCCCGACTAATAAAACCCTAATGGGCACATTGAAGCCCTAATTGACCTAAAAGCCCAACCATATGACTAATGGGCTAGTATTGGGTAGGAAACCCTAATTAGGGTTTGGAAAACCCTAATGTCATGAAACCCTAATTTTGGGGATTGATCGGGACCCGCACTAGAATTAATTAATAAACTTAAAATATTAATTAATAATCATTCACAATTAACCTAAGGTAATATTGGACTTAATGGATTAAGTCCTTAATGAGTTAAGTAAGAAACACTTAAACCTACTCGTCATTTCATGTGAAAATCCTAATTTCACTTGGGCCTTAAGTTGGGCCTTTCTATTGGGCTTTGGTGATTGGACTATTGATGGGCTATCCAAGAACCAGTAAATGGACCAAAATAATTGGATGGGCTTTAGGATAAGGCCCATATGAAGGACTTGGGCCCAATTTGGAAAATTGGGCCATAGGTGGGCCATAATTGAGCCTTGATGATTATGAGATATTGGGCCATTGGAGTACCAAGAGTTTGGACTAGAATAAATAGATGGGCCTTAGGGTAAGACCATGTAGAGGTCTGGGCCCAATTTGGAAAGTTGGGCCATATGTTGGGCTTTGGTCCATTAGTTGACTTTTGGGCCATTGGAGTGTGAGTTAGACCTTGGGCTTGAAACCCAATTATTAATTGGGTATTATTTGATGTTGATAGTTCAGGAATCTGTCAACCAGCAGCTGGAGTTTTATCTGCGGGACTTCAGCAGTTCCAGGTGAGTTCTCCTCACTATATCAACAGGGTCTACGAAACCAAGGCCGACCCTTTATGACTTACATCCTGGTTTTAGGATGGTTGCTATGTGATTGATCTGTTAGATTTCATCCTGGTTTTAGGATGGTTGCTATGCTAGTTTTCTGTTAGATTGATATCCTGGTTATAGGATGGTTGTTATGTTAGAGATCGGTTAGATTAGCATCCTGGTTTTAGGATGGTTGTTATGTTGATGATCTGTTAGATTTCATCCTGGTTTTAGGATGGTTTCTATGTTAGAGATCGGTTAGATCTGGATGACTATCTGTTATTGCATGCTAGCGTATGATATCATGTGCACATGTTTGTCGGGATTGGGATTGGGTTGAGGCAGGTCCTGCTTTGTGTTGTAGGCCAAGACACCCAGAGCGGACCGGATAGACTGCAGACCTGGTTAGGGCATACTAGTCAGGCCGAAGGCCCGGCGAGCGGTCTGGATAGACTGAAGGTCCCGAGGAAGGCGGTCCAGACGTGCCGAGGGCTCAGAGAGCGGTCCAGATAGACTGAGGAACGGGATTCGGTCCAGTTAGACTGATGACTAATTATGCATGTTGTATTTCTTTGCTTATATGTTTATATGATATGGTTACATCTGTATGGCGTTGGTATTTTGGGGGTAACTCACTAAGCCTTCGAGCTTACATTTATCGATTATTGTTTCAGGTACTTCTGATGATCGTGGGAAAGCGAAGGCGTGATCGTACAACTCCTCATATTTCATGATTTTATGACTTGATTTTGGGGATACTCTGATGTTTAAACTATTTTGAAAACAAACTGTAATAACTTAATGGTTTTAAATGTTTTATAAAGTTTTAAATTGGCTTGAATTTTTATGGATGTTACAAGTTGGTATCGGATCCTTGGTTTGAATGAATTGGAGGAAACACTCGCGTGTCTCATGTCTCAAACTGAGGACAAGATTTTAAAACGATTTTCTTAAAATGTTTTCAAAATAATAAAGGAGGATGCAAGTGTACGATCAGCCGGAGCTCGCGGATAGACCCCAAAATACCTTACGGATTATTTGATTTATGAGATATGATTAGAACAACATGTTAGTACTAGGCTAGGGATCTTCAGGAATTGCATGATAGAATTGCCTGATTATATGATGCCTGATAGCCTAGGGTTTTTCCTTATATGAAATTAACATCATTACTGTAGTTGCTTAGTGTATGCATCACGGCCGTACATAATTAAGATCTTATAGCCTTAGAATGTTTGGTTTGACCTTATTTCCTGTTCTTGTTTGATGAAGGGCTTAGGGTAGGATCAGCTATTTGAAAGTCCATCGGGTTCAGCGTTATGTATGGCTAGCATACACGAGTGTTGCAGGGTTGGTGGAAGTTTCATGGGTGGGTTGTGAGAGGCCGGGAGACCAGTTATGAGAAAGTTATCATTCCTCTAGGAGTGAGGATTGAGCGCTCGCCATGATCATGTATATTGTTAGGGCATTGTGATGATACTTGAGACAAATATGAGTATGTGTGGAAGGTAGTATGGGCCCGTACTACTGAAAGCACAAGACCCATATGCGTATCAAGAAAGTCACAATCCCTAGGGATGGTTGGGAGTTGGTTCCCTGTTATTATATGGGTTATCAGAGATCTTTCTGGTGTATTACTAGAATGGTGGTTAACAGACGTCTTGAGACCGGATCTGGGTTAGGATCGGGAGCTGGCAGCCATGATAGGCCAGTATTATCAGAGGATCGTGTCAGGGAGATCATCCGGGTGGATGTGATTGAGATTGTCTGGGGACAGTTGTTGGAGATGTTTGGGTCTATCAAGAGCGCCATGGTTGAGTACTTCGACGAGCGTTATGCAGCCATTGTTGAGACGGCTGCCGCAACAGCTTCAACAGCTGTAATGTCGGTAGGGGGAGGAGCTGGTCGAGCGTTCCAGTACCGAGACTTGTTACTGGACGTATTCTGTTGAGCAGAGAGTTGTAGTTATTTGGGATCATGGAGATGATCTGTACTCGTTATATTCCACGGGTTGAGCGGGAGAGGCTAGCACAGGAGTTTCTGGATTTGAGGCTTCGGGGGTTTTGCTCGAGGTCGGGATGCGAGTCGTGGGGACCCCGGAAGGGAGTGATGATTATGATCAGCTGGAGTTTTGCAGCTGGAAGTAGAATGGTTAATTGATGGATTGGAATGTCGTTTTCTAGGGCAAGGATTATGCCCTTTCAGTTTTCTGAGTTCGAAGGAGTGAGCAAGTTGTATTCCAGCCCGGGGTTAGTTGGTCGCAGGGATTGGCAACAATATTTCTGTTGGATTAGTGTCTAAGTCCATAACTATTTTGGTATGTACTTGCCCCGATTGTGAGCATGGTCCTTTTGGGTTGCCTTCACACGGGTGACTAGACAGGATGACAGTTGAGGAGAGAGGTTGATTGGGGCATAAATATGATTTATTTATTATATTATAAGAATAATATAATAATTTGGAATCATGTTATTAATTAGTATTTAATCAGAAATTAATTTAGAATTAATTTTGGGATTAAAGGAACTGATTAAAAGTACAGGGGCTATTTTGTAATTATTCAATAGTTGAGGCTTTGGGCCATTGGATCACCTTTATTAAGGCTTGGCCGAAAATCCTAAAAGGATCTGGGAGTTTTCGTCCAAGGGCTTAAGGAAAGGAGTCCATGGATTTGCTTAGGCCTTAAGCTAAGGGATTAGGGTTTCCACCTTGAAACCCTAGTTAGCCTTAAGTATAAATAGCACCCTAAGGCATCAAATTCGGGGAACCCTAGGAGAAACCCTACTAGGGTCGAATTTTGGAGCCTCTTGCCTCCTTTCCTCTCTCTCATATTCATCCTCTCACCCAAAGTGTGTTTGTGAGCCATTAGAGGTACTACACTTGTGGTGCTTGCTTTCAAGAGCTAAGGAAATTCAAGGAACTAGTTGTTATTGCTATATAACAACAAAAGGTATGTATTATATTCTCCTTTGTGAATTTCGAAAAACATAGGAGTATCCCAGGTTTCTTTTTGTGTTCATAAAGTTGTATGTCTAATAGTGAAAACATAGATCCATTTAGGGTTGCATGCACACATAGGATTTTTTGTATAAAACCTATCAGTGGTATCAGAGCCTTAGGTTTTTGTTTTCAATTAGATTTGATACAAATGTATGAATATGACAATTAGGGTTTATGGCTAATAAATCCTGGAGGCTTGATTTTCGAAATTAGGGTTTCTAAACCCTAGATTTCGAAATTTTGGTAGGGTTTCCTAAACCCTTTCCTTTGGCCCCAAGATTTCGATTTTAGGGTTGTCTAACCCTAGAATTTCGAAATTTGCCTTGTCCCCTAGATAGGATTCCCACATTTTAGGGATTTGGATAATGTCATATCTTGTAATTATCCTTGATTCCTTAAATAGATAATTAAAGATCTTATGAATTATCCCATTCCATAAATTTTCAAATCTCAGGGGATATGGGATTAGATTAAATTAATTGTTTAATTTAATAGATAATCCTACAAGATTTAATAATTTTAAATTAATTGTTTAATTTTGGATAATTATTAAATCAATATTTTAATATTTAAGAGTTTAAAATTAAAAAGTTTTAATTTTCGAAAAAAGTTAAATATGATTAAAACCCTAGTATTTTGAAAAGTTCAAATTACACCCTTATGGTTTTATTAATTAATTAAAGTGTATAATTAAAAGAGAGTTAATAATTCCATAAAGTTTTGGTTTAAATTTAATTAAATTAAAATTATAATTTATTAAACTAGACCACCTAGTATTTTAAAAGTATAAAATACACCCTATACTATATATAACATTAAAAGTCTAATATTATATATATGTATGAGTAAACAGTCAGTCTTACCGTTAGTAGGCCTCATTCACGAAGCTGGTCTATAAGGGGTGTTTAAGGAAATTGCCTATAAAATGGCGATTGAATGGGTATCCACTCTTACCCACCGCACTCTTGACTAGTGGAGGGTCGTTAGCCGAACGGGGAGGATATGATGAAACTTCCATTATAAGTATAATGAAGTACAAAGTAACTACATGTTTTTACAAATTCCCAAATCACAGTTACTTTAGGAAAAATGTGAAATTGTATGCTAATCCATGGAATTACACTTCGTACCCTTAGCGAACGTTGGTGGAGCGTGTGTGGTTAACCGACACACTAATTTGGGATTGACATTGGTGGCGAAGGGTGGCTTGATGTTTATCATAGATCAATGGAACGTGTGTGGCTAACCGACACATTGATTAGGTGATAGTAGCATTGAGTGCACCACGTAGATTCGTATGGTTATTCACACCTTGTTTGTGATCCTCGGCATCCCAGTCGCAAACTTGAAGGGCATAATCGAGATTAAACATGCCATTGAAAAGTTCAATGAATCTTAAAAGATCTAGGAGTTTCAATTCATTTAAAACTTAAACTTCATTTTCGTTTTTCATGGTGGAAATTGGTAAATCGTCATTTACCTACCTTCAAATATTCTGCAACTAGATTACAGCATCCCTCTTCTAGGTTGTAGAGTATTGTGTTGGATCCTAGCCTCAATATCTCATTTGGGTGTTTTATTAAGGACTCAATCAACTTAACTTGAATTTTCTCCCGTTTTAAAGATGTCTAGTTCTGACAATCATGGTCTTCCCAAATCCCATGGAACAAGCTTTCCAAATGAAGATGATGTTCCACGATATGATCGAGGAGCAATATATCATGCTTCACTTCCTCCATCTCCTCCAATTATTCTCCCTAACCCACAAGTTTGAAGGCTTGAAAAGTTCAAGCTCACTCAAGCCCTTTTGGCAAGTAAACACGAAGATGGGAAACCTATGTGTGCACACGTCTTAGAGATAAAGTCGCACATTGACAGGTTAAGGATGTTGGGTGTCGAGATTTCAGGTGAGTTGGCTGTTGACTGGGTTCTTCAGTCACTTCCTGAATAATATAGTGAGTTCGTAAGAGAGCACTATATGATGGAACACGACGTGACCCTAATTGATCTCACATATTTGCTTATAGCTGCTGAATCAACAATGATTTGGCGTGCTGGTCAAGCAAATTTGTCTGGTGAATCAAACTCCCAAGCTTCAATGGACACTGGCAACATTGGAAGTCCAGAAAGGACTAAGTATGAGATTGTCCCATGTAATGTGCCAAAGGAGTCCATTTGCTTTTATTGCCAAGAGAAGGGGCATTGGAGACGAAGCTTCCCTATTTACCTGAGAGATATAAGAAATGTGAGAGTCAATACGTATGGCTCCACTTCAGGTAAAATCCATTAACTAACTCTATAAGTTCCTATTTTTGAATCTTAATACATGACGTGATAAGATTACATTTTGATGTTTTGTAGGATCGAAGAAAAGAAAGGAAGCTTAAGGAAGAAGCATGCTAAATCTGATCATGAAGAAATGGATTTAGATCGCATGGATTCGAGGATCAGATTTTTGAGCTGCTACTTTAGAGTTAGGAAAGATTGCTAAGAAATATGTAATAGCATAGTTTTCAGTTGAACTGCATTGTAAGGACAAATGTTTCCGCAATAAAATAAATTTTGATTTTATCTTATTTATTTATCCTTGCAATGGCGTGTATGAAAAATTGATGTTTGAATGTTTCTATTATTAGCAATGATGGATTTGATTCTTAATTATGTTATTTGTGGAAATGTCGAGAATTTACCAAATAGGGAGAGTTTCTCATCGCCCAAGTTCCAATTGGACAGAAACTTGGAATCATACAACTTGGTTGCGTGATGAATGAGAAACTTCATATTTGGAAATTAGACTAATTCTTTGGCAAAGTGTCAAGTGAAGGACTAGAAGATCGAGTACACTAGGTTGTGCGTTGATCGAGTCCACCACAAGAGTGATAAAGATATTCGTCATGATTTACTAAAGTTTAGTAAATATGGTTATACTTATAAGATTAAGTATAATTCTGAGTTGATTGAAAGAGTTTCAATCAATAGCAGAACGAATAAGAAGAATCAAGTAGGCAGAAAGATAAAAGTTTCTCTATTCTAAGAAGAAGGGAGAGTACCTTTTATTGTGTTTTATGATAAGTCTTAAATATTAAGGACCACTTCTCAATTGATCCTCAAAGTGAGTCTTAGTGCATTTGTATGTATAAGAAGAGGATTCGAGAATTGTGGAAATAGTTAAATCAAGAAGTCAATCATACTTCGTTCCAATATCGAATCTTAGAATCATACTCCAAGATTGAGAATTGAGTGATATATTTTTGGTAGGTTTATAACACTCATCAAATGTGGAATTAGGAAAAGTTTTCTTATTCTTGCACATTTGAAATTGGTGAATTGTGATGTCTTGGGTAAGACAAAGACCA
Organism: Lactuca virosa; assembly: GCF_052849685.1. Taxonomy (NCBI): domain Eukaryota; kingdom Viridiplantae; phylum Streptophyta; class Magnoliopsida; order Asterales; family Asteraceae; genus Lactuca; species Lactuca virosa. The sequence continues at coordinate 347,161,842 of NC_136430.1, read as the reverse complement.
ACTAGAACCAATTGTGTGAAGTGTTAAACTTGATGAAAAGATACACTAACTCTTGAATATTTGTTTGTCAGTAAATGTTTCTTGGCAAAAGAAGCTTATATGTCAAGGAGTCAATGGGAGTCTTAAATGGTCTTGAAAAGATTTCAAGAACAAATCAAGAATAAACCTAGGTAATCATCACTAGCACACGACTTGAGGTTTATAGCCTATCGTGAATGACATACTCTTTTTCTGTGCCGTTCCAATTGAGCAAATTATGCATGTGAGTTCTATGAGTTCTCATTTGTATGCATAAAGGCAAGCACCTTGATCAATGAAAGTACATTGATATGTAAGGGTGAGTTGCTAAACTACTTGGAAGACATGGTGGGCACTCGTGTTACCATGAGGCAAGAAATCAAGATTAAACAAGTTCAGTCCATATGAGTTTGGATTTGTCGCAAACGTTGGTTTTGGGAAATTCACATGGATAGGATCACATACACCATAAAATCTAAGTGTCATAAGGTTTCCCTCCTTCATGAAAATGATTGTGAGGAAATGCTTTCACTAAGAGAGATTTTGAGAAGATAGCAATTGTGAAAATTGTATTCTCAAATTCGATTATGATTACGGTATCCCTTTTCATAGTTCGAATTGTGAGATTTGGCAATTAGTCTGAACATTTGGGACTTAGTAACATAAGTTCTGAATTTGTCTAAGATACACATGTAAGCTTTCTAAGGCAAAGGTGTATGAGTTTAAGAAGCTTAGATAAAGGCTTATCAAAGCATCAAGTATTAGAAATATGAACTTAAGGAATTCAATAAGCATTGTTTTCTGGAAGTTCAGCTGTTTTCTGAATACATGTCGAAGCTAGTGGGAGCATAAGTGTTATGCTGATAAGGAAATAATCATCATGTTAATGGGAGCATGATTATTATGGTAAGTATTGCAAGTTAGCGATATTAATTATAGAAAACAAGAGTTATACTTTGCAAAGTCGCAAGGGTTGAAAAATTGTTTTGCTATAATTAAGGGAGAGAATATTATACTTCGTTTCAAAATCTAAAGCTTGGATTGAGAAATTTTAATTTTTTAGTCAAAGGATACATAGTGTGTTCTCAAATTTCGATTATGATTACGGCATCCCTCTTCATAGTTCGAATTGTGAGAACGTGACACATAAAATATTATGGCAGAAGATTGATAAAGTATCATATTTTTATGTAAGACATTATGCATCGTGTCCCATACGCATCGGGTATAGGATCAATTGTAAATGCTATAATATTTGACTATTTTAAAATTTTCCAAATGCCTAGGGCATTAAGATGGAAAAAGGACTAGAACTGGATTTGACTAAAATAATTAAACAACTATCAAAGGACGATCTAAGGTTCGCCAAGGATTTGTTGCTTGTGAATAATTGGAAGTATAGTATTGGATGGACCATATCGACATTAATATGAATAGATAAGATTCTATTTAGAATAAGTTGTCATATGGAAAATATGGAAATGTTTCCATATTAGGAGTTGGAAATTGAGAATTTATGTCTAGATTAGAAAATTTTATGCAAAAAGGATGTTCAAAGGAATGTACTTTGAGTGAGAGACATCACATCTATATAATTGTTTTGTAACAATTTCTGATAGAGAACCTTGTAATTTCATTGGCCAAGTCTTGGTGACTTTTGTGCTATGACTTTACAAAAGGATCGTTGCATAAAATGTTAGAATCTAACATATTCTAATAGTGGCAAGAACCTTGTATTCTTACACTAACGATGAGGATTAGGAATTGTGAAATGAGCATGATTGGAAAGGTTTTCAATTGATATATTTCACAAAGCATGGACCATAGGAAACATAGTGTGCATGCTCGGAGCATGGGACAGCTATTGTTGTAATGCAAGTAATAAGTTGATTATCCGAAACATTAAACAAGTGAATAATGAGTAATCAATATGGCGTTTAAATAAAAGTGTTTTATTTACACTCAAAAGTTTTGGGGCCATAAAGGATTAAGTATTATTATTGTGTTTCAGTTTGCATGTTTTGACTTCCAGAATAACTGGGTTATTCTAACCTCCACAGTCGGTCATACGTTGGAAGTAGGTATGAAGGAAGATTGTCATGAATCTGTCTGTAGATTGTGTAAAGTGTTTAGACATAGCACAAGTTTGCTGCAGAGTTCATGAGTACTTTGATAAGATTAGAGTATTGGATTAAACCCATGCTCACGTGAATCACTTCATGGATTTTATTGCGAATGATTGTGAGTTGATAATATTGTATATTCTTGAAACCGAGACGTGTGAGTTGTTATTTGTTGGTCGGTTACACATTGATAATAAGTAAACGCACCAGTAACTTGGTGTTATAAAACTTATTGTTGTGTGTGATTCGATCAGTAAATGCAAGCGAGCATTTGAGTCGAATTTTATCCATTCCTTTTACCCAAAGTGGGATAAAAGCGATATTTGTGGGCCCCTCGATGATTTAGTGATGACACCCTAAGCGCTTGGCCAAGCCGGGACTAAGTTGATGTGTTCAATTGTAGTCTGTTGTCAGTCGTCATAAATCGAAAGTCGGGAAACAGTATAGAGAGAATGATTAAAATTCATGTCTTGTGTCTATATGATATTTTAAGAATGGAGGAATATATAATCCCTTATCTAAAGGACACGTGTATCTGATAAGATCAGGGTTGACAGCGGCTTTTGAAAGCTACGATTGCTGATCAGGTTCTGAACTTATGCAAAATAGTTATTAGACTTATCCAAGTGGGAGACTGTTGGATTAGTGTCTAAGTCCATAACTATTTTGGTATGTACTTGACCCGATTGTGAGCATGGTCCTTTTGGGTTGCCTTCACACGGGTGACTAGACAGGATGACAGTTGAGGAGAGAGGTTGATTGGGGCATAAATATGATTTATTTATTATATTATAAGAATAATATAATAATTTGGAATCATGTTATTAATTAGTATTTAATCGGAAATTAATTTAGAATTAATTTTGGGATTAAAGGAACTGATTAAAAGTAGAAGGGCTATTTTGTAATTATTCAATAGTTGATGCTTTGAGCCATTGGATCACCTTTATTAAGGCTTGGCCGAAAATCCTAAAAGGATCTGGGAGTTTTCGTCCAAGGGCTTAAGGAAAGTAGTCCATGGATTTGCTTAGGCCCTAAGCTAAGGGATTAGGGTTTCCACCTTGAAACCCTAGTTAGCCTTAAGTATAAATAGCACCATAAGGCATCAAATTCGGGGAACCCTAGGAGAAACCCTACTAGGGTCGAATTTTGGAGCCTCTCGCCTCCTTTCCTCTCTCTCTCATATTCATCCTCTCACCCAAAGTGTGTTTGTGAGCCATTAGAGGTACTACACTTGTGGTACTTGCTTTCAAGAGCTAAGGAAATTCAAGGAACTAGTTGTTATTGCTATATAACAACAAAAGGTATGTATTATATTCTCCTTTGTGAATTTCGAAAAACATAGGAGTATCCCAGGTTTCTTTTTGTGTTCATAAAGTTGTATGTCTAATAGTGAAAACATAGATCCATTTAGGGTTGCATGCACACATAGGATTGTTTGTATAAAACCTATCAATTTCAGCACTGGTGAGCTTGTGTGGGTCGATGTGACATGAGTATCTTGTGAGGCGTACGCGATTACCGTCCCTATCCATAGGAGCTAAGATACGATTCGCCTTGGATCTCTTATATCGGGTGGTAAGGATTGATTGTGCGATTTATTTCACTTTTGGGATTATAGACTATGTATTGGGAGTAGTTTGTAGCCCATTTTAGGGCAGAGGTTGGTTCAGCTACTACTGTTCAGTTGTGGACAATCGAGCTGGTGAGTGAGTCAGGGTGCGAGACCCTGAATGATATAATTTCTAGAGCCCGAGAACGGGAGATTTTTTTGGAGCACCTTGGGAATAAGGGTATTATGTGGGAGGTCTGCGGACAGGGTCCCACAGGATGGTTATTCAGCATTGTCAGAATTTAGTGGTTTTAGTAACCGTTATTGATTGGCGGATGAGAGCGCCAAAGGAAGCAGCTCGTTGCTGATATATTAGTTGGAGCACCTATCTTTAGGTCTTCAAGAGTTGAGTGTGGGATCATTCAAGTATTAGAGACTGCCGGTTTCACTAGGATTCAGAGTTTCATTAGGATTCAGGAAGTGTTCATCTAGTTCTTAGAAGTGTGTGATCATTTGGGATTGGCCAGTAATGAAGCACTAGTTGGAAGGAGTTGATTGTCATCGGTTCGATCGTTGGAAAGTTAGAAGGATTGGGAATCCTCCAATTTTCATGTATTGTGAAGGCTTAGTCGAATCTAAGTGGGGGAGAGTTACCCCGGGGTGCAGAAGTGTGAGCGGTTTCGAAACGGGGATAAGTTTCACATCCCGACAGGGAGAAAGGAGGACCAAGTGGCTGTTGGGTTTGAGGGTTGTGTTAGTTGGGGGTTCGGTAAAACTCCCCAGCGTGATAAACACATCTTCTTGGTGCTTGGGAGCATAATTTGGGGAACCAGGTTGGGGTTCTAGTCATGAATTGAGTTCAGTTCGGGTGTTCGGTCGAGTGTATGCTCGACTGTGAGGGTTCTTGGATTGATAGATTGAGGGTTTTGTTAGCTGCCACGGCTCGGCAGTACAATCAGCATGGGTGTGCGGGTTATTTAGCGTAAGTGGTAGATATATGGGTCAGAGATCAGACCACGGTTTCCCGAAAGGGTGGGAGATCAACATGAGGTCTAGAGTTAGGCCGAGATTATAGTCCACGGATTGGATCAGGAGTTCGAAACCCCAAGTGGGGGAGAACTGGTTATATAGGAAAGGGCACCAGGATGGGACCAGGTTTATGCACAACAGACTTAGAGTGGTCCGGATAGACTGAAGGCCAGCGGGGCGTACCAATTAGGCCGAAGGCTCAGAGAACGGTCCAGACAGGCTGAAGGCCCGGAGAGGTGGTCTAGACATGCTGAAGGTTCTGAGAGTGGTCCAGATAGGCTGAAGGCCCGGTGAGGCGGTCTAGTCATGCTGAAGACTCTGTATGTAATCTGTTAGATCTAGCGGTCAGATAGTGAGTGAAGTGTTGTGAGACTGCGGGAGGACCCGTAGCATTCAGGAATTGTTTCAGATGATTAGGTCAGGGTGGGCCAGTTCGCAAGATTGTGGGTAGACCACAACATAATCAGAATCAGGAAACGGTAGGTCGTTGGAGACCGGACATGATGTAAGACTACAGTATTATGGTAGCATTCACTTTTCGTATTTGGTTCGATGGCGACAGATTGTCAGACTATTATGGTCGGATGGACCAGAAGGATTGATGGGGCCATGAGTGACGATATAGCTAGGACAGTTATTGCTAGTCGAAGTTTCTTTCGGGAATCGCGTGGAGCGACTGTAAGATCGCTCGTTGGTTCAGCAACCGGGCGGGAATCTGGTATTCCGAATGAGTTTCTGTCAAGTATAAGTGTTCTGAAGGGAAATTTGGTCCGTGACTCTGTCTTCTAGTAGGAACCTCAGGTTATCAGAAGGTGGGTAGCCGGTTGGGAGTTACGTACAATGGATTCGGCAATGATATAGTGTGGGCGGTCTGTCAGGGAACCATACCATCTCGAGACTTCAGGTTTCAGACTGAGTAAATGGGATCATGTTGCAAGGAATTCATTTCATCTTCAAGTTTTAGAACCTTGCGGGGTTGGTTTTGGTTGCTTTGGAGAGGCTATGGTATGCTCGGGACTGTGGTCATGTTGCTCAAGTTATTTGGGCGTGTAAGGAATGATAAGAAATGATTTCGAGGACGAAATCAAATTTAAGTGGGGGAGAGTTGTAACACTCCATTTAAAATAGAACGATTAAAAAATAAACCCGAAACCCCGAGAAGTAATTATTATCATTATTTTATATTATTATTGTTGGATTAGATGTCTAAGCCCATAACTATTATTGGTATGTACTTGACCCGAGAGTAGCTTGGTCCATTTGGGTTGCATGGCATCAGAACAATTTGGATAGACTTTTGTGAGAAGAGGATATTTATGGTTTATTAATATATTATAAGTTCTAATATATTAATATGAAATCATATTATTTAATTAGTATTGATCAAGAATTAGTTTGGAATTAATTTTGTGATCAAAAGAGACTAATTAAATAAATGGGGATTGATTTGGTAAATCATTCATTCTTATAAAGTGGGCTTATGGTCCATAGTTCTTCATGTTGGGCTAAACCCATGTGGTGACCCATGGATACTCCATGGAGGTTAAAACCCATGGATCATGAGGAATGTGGAAAGTCATGAGCTACATGGTGTAACCCTAATGTGCACACTATATAAGAAGCTTCATAGCTCATGAAATGTATCCTAGAGTATTGGAAAGGAGGGCTAGCCGATTTCATGAGGTGCAATATGATCTTCTCTCAAGTTAGTCCAATTGTTGGTGGTGTTGTGTGATTCCATTTGTGTAACACCTCGTTTATTTATTAGATAAATAAATAAATTAATGAACGAATAGTAGCCCTAAAATAAATAATTATATATAAAACGATGGTCTCGAAGAGCTAATTGTCACAATTTTTAGAAGTCGGGGGTTAAAAATGTAAGTTTCGGATGGGTTCCGTAAAGAATTATGAGGGCAGGGATTACTTGGTAAATTATTGGGACTTCATTTGAAAAGAATTTGTAGAGGATCGGCTGTTTTAGTAAAATCCGGACTTAAATTGTAAAGGATTTACATGGATGGGTTAAAAGGGTAAATTATAGACTTGATATGAAAGGATATTTCTGGGGAGGGACCATTTATGCCATTATGGCTATAAGTTGTATGGCATCGGGTATATATGTCATCCGAACCCTAACCCTAACTCGTTTCTCTTTAGCCGCCATGGAGCCTCCAGCCGTCACCACCCTCCACTCTTCAGCCGCCGCCCCTAGCCTCGCCGGAAACCAATGGACGCCGCCACTCCCACCTCTTCACCTCCGATCGCCACCCCTCTTCTCTTTCTTGCTGCCGGTGACAACGAGAACCACCCACTTCGCAAACCGATGCCGCCGCCACTGTAGGAGCCCCTGTCGGTGGTCGAAACCCGCTGCCACCATTCTTCTTGCCTTCTTCTGTTAGACGCCACCATGGCTGTGGGTGACCGGTGTAGGGACGACAGGTCTGATGGGGATGAAGAGGCATTGCTCGATGCCGCTGCCGCCGTCGAGTAACTGTTTCATGCACCCATGTTGCCCTCACCACTCTCTTCCATGGTTACCTTGCAAACCGCCGTCGACCGCCGCCTTTGTTGCTGCTTGTCTAGGAACCAACAGAAATCGCCGCCACCACCACCTCACGGTGGTGGCTGCCATCTCAGATTCGTTGTTGCCGCCGCCAGGAGCCACCAGGTGGGTGGCTGGTGTGTGAACTACTCTTCAAAATGTGTGATGCGTGTGTTTGTCAAGCCGGAAAGCCTAGGATCGCCACTGCCACCACCGTGAGGTGGTGGCTGCCACCATGTGCCACCGTCGGCCACCACAAGGGTGGTTGTGGGTGTGTGTTTATTTAGTATAGTGTGTGTGTTTATTTCGTGAGTTCATTGTAAATTGTAAAAATTGGAATAATGAAAGGAAAATCAAACCACCACCGTAGGGTGGTGGCTGCCGCCTCCTACCGCCACCGGCCGCCATGTCGGATAACGGTGTGCTTGCCTTGTTGAGTTTGAATCGCTTGGGGGTGCTTGAAACGCTAATGGGCCCAATGAAGCCCTATTGGACCTAAAAGCCCAAATATGAGACTGGTGGGCCTAATGAAAACACTAATGGGTCTAATGGACCCTAATTGACCTAAGGAAAACCCTAATGGGCTTAAGGACCTAGCTATTGGGCCTATTGGGCTAATATGGGTTGGAAACCCTAATTAGGGTTTGGAAAACCATAATGCAATGAAACCCTAATTTGGGGAATTAATCGGGACACACGGGAATTATTTGATAACTTGAAATATTAAATAATAATCATTGGAAAAAATTAATCTAAGCAATATTGGACTTAATGGATTAAGTCCTTAATGGGTTAAGTAGGAAAGTTAACCCTAATCATCATTTTATGTGAAACCCTAATTTCACTTGGGCCTTAAGTTGGGCCTTTCTATTGGGCCTAAATGATTGGGATAATAATGGGCCATCCAAGAGCAAGCAATTGAACTAGAATAATTTAATGGGCCTAGGGTAAGGCCCATGTAAGGGGTATGGGCCCACTTTGGAAAATTGGGCTATAGATCGGACCTTTATGATTATGTGATATTGGGCCATAGAAATTGGATTGGAATAATTGGGTGGGCCTTAAGGAAAGACCATGTAGAGGTATGGGCCCAATTTGGAAAATTGGGCCATATGTTGGGCTTTGATTCCTAGTTGACTTTGGGCCTATGGATTGGGCCTTGGGCTTGAATAAAGCCAACCTTGGGGTAATGTAGTAATTATCCAAGTATGTATTTATGGTTATGTGTTGGGACCCAATTATTAATTGGGTGATGTTTGATATTGACAGTTCGAGAATCTGTCATCCAGCAGCTGGGATTGTGTCTACGGGACTTCAGCATTGTGAGGTGAGTTACCTTTCAGTAGTGGTGGGTCTACGGCCACAATGCCGGCCCACTAGTAGGAGTTGTATGTTAGGCAGTATGTGATTTATGTGTTTATGCTATGCTTTTATGTGGTAGTGGTAGGGGTGAAATAGTCCCCGGTTACCGGTTGAAAGATACCGAAGAGGAGGCAATCTCCCGGTTACGGGGGTAGCCGTAGCATTCACTAGAAGTCGGGGGTTAAAAGTGTAAGTTTCGGATGGGTTCCGTAAAGAATTATGAGGGCAGGGATTACTTGGTAAATTATTGGGACTTCATTTGAAAAGAATTTGTAGAGGAGGGGCTGTTTTAGTAAAATCCGGACTTAAATTGTAAAGGATTTACATGGATGGGTTAAAAGGGTAAATTATAGACTTGATATGAAAGGATATTTCTGGGCAGGGACCATTTATGCCATTATGGCTATAAGTTGTATGGCATCGGGTATATATGTCATCCGATCCCTAACCCTAACTCCTTTCTCTCTAGCCGCCATGGAGCCTCCAGCCGTCACCACCCTCCACTCTTCAGCCGCCGCCCTTAGCCTCGCCGGAAACTGATGGACGCCGCCACTCCCGCTTCTTCACCTCCGATCGCCACCCCTTCTCTTTCTTGCTGTCGGCGACAACGAGAACCACCTACTTCACAAACCGGTGCCGCCGCCACTGTAGGAGCCCCTGTCGGTGGTCGAAACCCGCTGCCACCATTCTTCTTCCCTTCTTCTGTTAGACGCCACCCTGGTTGTGGGTGACCGGTGCAGGGACGACGGGTCTGATGGGGATGAAGAGGCGTTGCTCGATGCTACTGCCGCCGTCGAGTAACTGTTTCACACACCCCGTTTGCCTTCACCGCTCTCTTCCATGGTTACCTTACAAACCGCCGTCAACCGCCGCCTTTGTTGCTGCTTGTCTAGGAACCAACAGAAACCGTCGCCACCACCACCTCACGGTGGTGGCTGTCATCTCAGATTCGCTGTTGCCGCCGCCGGGAGCCACCAAGTGGGTGGCTGGTGTGTGAACTACTCTTCAAAATGTGTGTTGCGTGTGTTTGTCAAGCCGGAAATCCGAGGACCGCCACTGCCACCACCGTGAGGTGGTGGATGCCGCCACGTGACACCGCCGGCCACCACAAGGGTGGTTGTGGGTGTGTGTTTATTTAGTATAGTGTGTGTGTTTATTTCGTGAGTTCATTGTAAATTGTAAAAATTGGAATAATGAAAGGAAAATCAAACCACCACCGTAGGGTGGTGGCTGCCACCTCCTGGCCGCCATGTTTGGTGGCGGTGTGCTTGCCTTGTTGAGTTTGAATCGCTTGGGGTGCTTGAAACCCTACAGTGAAACCCTAATGGGCCCAATGAAGCCCTATTGGACCTAAAAGCCCAAACATGAGACTGATGGGCCTAGTGAAAACCCTAATGGGTCTAATGGACCCTAATTGACCTTAGGAAAACCCTAATGGGCTTAAGGACCTAGCTATTAGGCCTATTGGGCTAATATGAGTTGGAAACCCTAATTAGGGTTTGGAAAACCCTAATGTAATGAAACCCTAATTTGGGGAATTAGTCGGAACACACGGGAATTATTTGATAACTTGAAATATTAAATAATAGTCATTGGAAAAAAATTAATCTAAGCAAGATTGGACTTGATGGATTAAGTCCTTAGTGGATTAAGTTCTTAATGGGTTAAGTAGGAAACTTAACCCTAATCATCATTTTATGTGAAACCCTAATTTCACTTGGGCCTTAAGTTAGGCCTTTCTATTGGGCCTAAATGAGTGGTATAATAATGGGCCATCCAAGAGCAAGCAATTGAACTAGAATAATTTAATGGGGCTAGGGTAAGGCCTATGGAAGGGGTTTGGGTCCAATTTGGAAAATTGGGTCATAGATCGGACCTTTATGATTATGTGATATTGGGCCATAGAAATTGGATTGGAATAATTGGGTGGGCCTTAAGGAAAGACCATGTAGAGTTTTGGGCCCAATTTAGAAAATTGGGCCATATGTTGGGCTTTGATTCCTAGTTGACCTTGGGCCTATGGATTGGGCCTTGGGCTTGAATAAAGCCAACCTTGGGGTAATGTAGTAATTATCCAAGTATGTATTTATGGTTATGTGTTGGGACCCAATTATTAATTGGGTGATGTTTGATATTGACAGTTCGAGAATCTGTCATCCAGCAGCTGGGATTGTGTCTACGGGACTTCAGCATTGTGAGGTGAGTTACCTTCCAGTAGTGGTGGGTCTACGGCCACAATGTCGGTCCACTAGTAGGAGTTGTATGTTAGATAATTGTCTTTGTGATAATTATCTAGGTTTGCTACTACCTGTTATGTTTATGTGCTAGCATGATATGATGTTATCTGATAGTGGTAGTTGGGGGGTGAAATAGTCCCCAGTTACCGGTTGACAGGACCGAAGGGGTAGGCCAGCACCCAGATATGCTAGGCACTATGTGATTTATATGTTTATGCTATGCTTTTATGTGGTAGTGGTAGGGGTGAAATAGTCCCCAGTTACCGGTTGAAAGATACCGAAGGGGAGGTAAGCTCCCGGTTACCGGTTGAAAGATACCGAAGGAGTAGGTCGGGCACCCAGATATGCCTGACAGTGGGGTAGGTTGAGCACCCCGGTATGCTCAGCAGGTTAGGTCGGGCACCCAGATATGCCTGGCAATATGTGATTGTATGGTATGTGGTATGATGGGGGAACTCACTAAGCTTCGTGCTTACGGTTTACAGTTTTGGTTTCAGGTACTCGTTTTCAAAGGAAAGGAGTCGGCTTGATCGCGGCACATCACACTATGGTTTTCCGCACATGATATCTTTGGGATTACACTCTGATATTGTTTTATGATAACATGTTCTGATTATTTCTACTTTGGTTTTGACATGACATGATATTATGGATGTTTTCTTATACTGTTGGTTTTATAATAACTTATCAAAAAAATGAAATTTGTGGCCTTAAATTTTGGGATGTTACAATTTGAGGTGCAACACTTAGGGCACTAAGTTCTTAAAGGTACAAGGCCTCTAACTACAAGAAAAGGTATGTTATCTAACTTGTTTTATTACCCAAGTATCAATGTTTTGTATGCTAGTTAGGGTAATACCTTGGAAAGTTCAAGTTTGCATGTATAATTTAGAAAACATAGATCCAAGGTATTTAGGGTTGCATGTACACCTTAGGAGTGTTAGAATGCTCAAAACCCAACAGTGGTATCAGAGCCTAGGCTTGCTTTCTCATATACTTGATGCTTCCTGTTTTTCCAAAGTTAAAAATGTGCCGTTTTCGCATCTGACCGCTCACCACGACGTGGCAGCTTTTACCACGACGTGGTGATTGCACCTGTGAGCAAAATTTCGTGTTTTGGCTTGCTATTGGATGCGGATCATTACCCTAAACTACTTTTTGAACCTAGAAACCTGTTTTTCAGGAGGGTAATGTTCTTGCTTGTCCAATTAAAAGATAATTGTCAAAGTTTCATGTTTTGTAATTGTATATATGATTAATTACATGAAATATGTTTGATATGAATTGTCTTGTTCTTATGAGTTTAATTTAGTCCATAGACAAATTGATTATTTTATTTGATCTAAATGGATTTTTATGAATTCCATAACTTGTCCTCGAGTTATGGATGTTATGGAAAAATGAAAAGTTTTCTTTTAAAGTGATCATTAAAATCATTGGTGATGAACTTGAAGAGTTTTTTTTCCCATAAATGGTTTTATGAACTCCATAACTTGTCCTCAAGTTATGGATTGTCAAAAGTCTTTTCATTAAAATCTATATTAAACTCATTAGTTATGGATTCCAAAAGGTTTTGAAAGTTACAAAACGTGCCCTCAAGTTTTGGAATTTGTAAATGTAAAAGTCTAACTTTTGAAACATTTAATTCCAAACCCTAGAATTTTAAAAGTTTAAAATTCTACCCTTATACTATTATAATATTATAGGTTTAATATTTATATATATGTATAAGAATAAAGTCAGTCTTACCATTAGTAAGCCTCATTCACGAAGCCGTTCTATAAGGGGGTATAAGGTTACTGCCTATAAAATGGCAGTTTAATGGGTGTCCACTCTTACCCACCGCTTCCTTGGCAGGTGGAGGGTCGTTAGCCGAACGGGTAGGATAGGACTCTAATTCTCCCTTCATTTAAAGTATAATGATAAGTATAAATTAACTAAACACTTATAAATTCCCAATCTTAGTTACTTAGGAAAATGTGAATATGGTGCTAACCCATGAAATTGCACTTTGCACCTTGTTAAGCCGTTAGCGGAGCGTGTGTGGTTAACCTACACACTAATCAGGACTGACAGTGCGTGGCAAATGGTAGCTTGATGTTAATCATAGATCAATGGAGCGTGTGTGGTTAACCGGCACATTGATTAGGTGGTTGTAACATTGGGTGTACCAAGCTAATTTGCATGGTTATTCACACCTTGTTTGTGATCCTCGGCATCCCAGTCACAAACTTGAAGGGAACAATCAAGATTTAAACATGCCATTGAAAGTCTTAATGAATCTCAAAGGATCTAGGAGTTTCAATTCACTTAAAACCTAAATATCTTTTTCGTTTTTCGTGGTGGAAACTGGTAAATCGTCATTTACCTACCTTCAAATATTTTGCAGTTTGGATTACGGCATCCCTCTTCCAAATTGTAAAATATTGTGTTGGGTCCTAGCCTTAATATTTCATTTGGGTGTTATATTAAGGACTAAATCAACTAACTTGAATTTCTCCCATTGTAGATGTCTAGTTCAGACAACTATGGTCTTCCCAAATCATTTGGAACAAGCTTTCCTCTTGAAGATGATGTCCCGCGATTGGATCGTGGAAGTCATACTTCACTTCCTCCACCTCCTCCAATAATTCTCCCTAACCCACAAGTTCAAAGACTTGAAAAATTCAAGGTCACTCAAGCCATACTTGCAATGAAACATCAAGATGGAAGGCCTGTGTGTACTCACGTCTTGGAGATGAAGTCACATATTGACAGGCTGAGAGTATTGGGTGTCAAAGTCTCAAGGAAGTTGGCTGTTGACTGGGTTCTTCAATCACTTCCCGAGTCATATAGTGAGTTCATTAAGGACTATTATGCGATAGACCACGACATGACCCTTATTGATCTTACCTATTTGCTTGTTGCTGCTGAATCAGCAATGATGTGGCGCACTGGAAAAGCAAATTTTATGGGAAGATCTACTCCCTAAATTTCCATGGACATTGACAATGGAAACATTAGAAGTCCAGAAAAGATTTCTCTTTCCAAGGGAAAGAGAAAGGCTAAGTCTCTGAAAAGGATATACAATGGGATACATGGCATAGTGATAAACTCACCTCAACTGAAGAACCGGAGAACCACAACAACACTCTCACACCTTGCACTGATCAATCCTACAAATCGATTAACACCAAAAGAGATGAATCCTTAATCAACAACCCAAATCCTTCAAGATTGAAACAAAGTCAAACTGGTCAAAAGTCAACAGTCAGTAGTTAACAAAACTCAACGCTTAACCAAGTCAACCATCACCATGACATGGTGACCTCTTAGCCACGTCGTGGGCATGTCAAAAAAAAATAGTCGACATGTAGGACATCACCATGTTGTGTTATCCTTGGTCACGTCCTGGGCATGTTAGGACAAAACAATTGTGCATCTAGACTCCACCACGCCATGGGCCCTCCTTGGACACGTCGTGGTTACTGACAGATAACTCATTCCCTCATTAAGAGCTTAATACTTATAAATCTAGGCTCCCCAGTTTAGATCTAGTCCTTCTCATTGACTTAATGGATAAAGTTTCCAACTTTATCCATTAGGACCTCAACCCAAAGCAAGATCTACAACCCCAAGTCCATGAAGTCCTTAATATGAACAAAACGTATGCATGGGATCAAGAACACTCAAACCAAAGACATTTTTCTCACTTAGTCAGAAATCCATGACCACTAGAGTGTCACAATGAGCTCTGGAGTTCCCCAAACTCCAAGAGCATCCATGAAGGGACCAAAATCAACCAATAAATACAATAAACATGAATCTCAAAAGAACAAGGTCAAGGTGCAAGCTTTATACCTCCAATAACTCAGAAACTTGAAGAAGATGATGGATCTAGACTTATTATTTGCTTCCTTGCACCAAGAAGAAGTTCCTTTCTTCACAAGCTTAACCAAATCAAGAAATAAACTTCAAGATCAAGCCACCAAGCTCATAATCATGGAAAGGAGGCTAGGGTTTTGAAATGAAGAGATGGAGGCTAACGGAGATGACCTAACCCAAGGATTAAGTTGCTTAAATATGGGAGAAACCCTAAAAATCGTGGGCTTGGGCTGTAATAGCCATAACGTCGTGGCATCCTTCTTGGCACGTCGTGGTGTCCATCTGGACACTTGTTCCATTAAATACCATTCCACGTCGTGTTCATCCATTTACCATGTCGTGGCATAAGGTTTTCCTCAAAAACCTTAACTTTAACCCATTCTGAAAAACAGGTGTTATACTTTAGTTTACAAAAATGGTTCTTTTATTTTCAAAGCTAGTCCTTGTAATATTGTGTATGAAAGTGTTTTTTATGTATAAAACTCTAATAATCTAATGTTAAATGTTGGTTCTTCTAATAATTTATTGGACAAGTCATGCTTGTAGCATTGTCTTCTTAGGAATGTAAGCAAGAAACGCATCGCTAAGCTCCAAAATGATGGGATATTTGAATCATTTGACCTAGAGTCAAATAATGTATACGAGTCTTAATTACTTGGAAAGATGACATGTAACACCCCTCATATGGACCGATTTGAAATAACCTTTAATAAATCTTTCAAAATTTTCCATAGTTTTAGTTTGTAGAAAAACGATTCTGAAGTTTAATTCAAGATATTTTACAAAGTTCAAACGCATATAATGGTCCCAATTAAAATTTCCCAAAACATTTAGTGGTTTAATAAGTACATTTCTTATGAGAGTGTCACAACAGATATCAAAACAAGGTTTAAGAAATCATTACAAACCAATGGTCTTCTAATTATCCAAAGCTTATGAATATTCTTAGCTTCTGGCAATATTTACTAACCTGCAAAATTATTATCAACAAATGGGTTAGGCTATGGGGATCTTAGTGAGTACGATCCTTGGGTTAGACATTATGGACGGTGTGTGAATGAACATTATGGTTCATACACCAATGTACCAACTAGTACCATCTCAAATCAACAAAATCAACATAAAAAGTTAACTTGGGGTAAAATATTATATCAGTCAAAATACATTGTCATTTATGACAAATCCCATAAAAACTTCACAAATGAATAAACAATATGTGGTAGATGTACCTCAAATAAAAGTTTCTCAATAATCAAAATCCAAACAAGATCATATAGATCCAATAATACTCATATGAGTTACAAAACACTCATAAATAATAGTCCGGCCAACAAATAAGTCCACAAAACTTGTCACTTTTCCAAATATATATATTTTCAAGAAGAAACAATCCAAATGGATAATGCAAATGCATGCAACTATCGCAACCCAAATCAATCTCAAATTCCAGCTCACAACAACCGTCAGATGCGAAGAACACATGATAGATAAACAACTTTTGTACTCACATCCGACAACAAAATAATGATGGATGAGTGTGAAGAACGCATGACAGAAGAATTGTCTATTTGCCCTTACACCCAAAAACAAGGAACTAGGGGCCATCCAACCCAGGCCACACGGGGGGGGGGGGGGGGTAGCGAGCATCTACTCGTGCACGTGAGGATTATCTAGAAATCTACTCATAACAAATACAAGCGACAAAAACTATCTAATTGCATACCTAGGATCATAAAGTCACACTTATCCTAGCACGATATGAACATATAGATGCTCAAAACAATTTTCAAAAATAAAGACTTTTTTCTTTAAGTGTCAAATCATTTCCAAAAGGGTAAGTGTACCAATAATTCCAAAAGAATAACTTAAGGGATGTGTACTCCATTTAACTTAAAATGAAAACCAAAAGGTTAAGTGTACTACTAGTTCCATAAGAATAACTTAAACCCCCACAACAAAACTCGCTCACAAAAGCATGTCCTTAATTCAAAAAGGACGTCCCCGAATAAATAACCATAATATTGAACAAAGAAAATATATTATACATATCATGTCTAAGTAAGAATACATACTTATAATATAACACAAAAGGGAAAACACATGTAGGATACTCATATGGTGGGGATAAGTGTTCCAAAGTAAGTGTACTCACCTCAGTCCACAACTAACAATCACCATGAATTTTCTTCATTTGGTCCACACCTCTTCGATGTCCAGCCTTTCTAATTATCCACCTAATATCAATAACAGGTGTCAAATAACTAAAATATCCATCTAATATTTTATCATTTATACCTTCCCCATAAGCTTATTTACTTCTTATTATCTTATTTATAAAGTTTGAGGGTGATCGGAGGTCGTTACTAGGTTTTCCGTGAAAAAAATACACTTAACAAAACACTCGACATGCCCCCCTGTCACATTACATTACAGTGGCATTCCCCGTGTCAAGCCTCACATGGACCCGTGTCACTTATGCCCCATTATTACATGCCCCCGTGTAACCCTGATGTACACCCAAGTTTACTAAAATCTTTATAAAATGTTTTCTTGACATCTAATGGCTACCAAACTTCACCACAAGGTTATTGTGGACATAATAAGGAGTATTTACTTCTCATACACTCAATTAAGTCTATTTTCCTTATAAATTAGTCATTTAAGACATTCTAGATGTCATATGAGTTTTGAGTTTGCTTATATGAGCATCATAACTTATTCAAATGTCATAATGACCTCAAATGATCAAATCATCACCAAATATTTATTTGAACTCATTAACCAAATATAAATTCATCGTATAGCATATCATTAAGCTATTTAGCTTCAAACATTAAAATCCATGGAATGGAACTGAGGATTCCATTCATGAGATTCCATAAACGCTAGATCTAATGGAGTTTGCATCGATTGAATCATTTCATGGCTACCAAACCATTATCCAATTTCTAGTTCATATTTGATTTGATTTGAATCTATGAAATCACAAATCTAATTCTCTAAAACCTCATAATTTGTGCTTTCTGGAGTTCTTCCTCCATGAATGGAATTAGACTTCTCTAGATTCAGTTAATTGACCATGATTCTCTCATCATCCTAAGCTTCTGCTTCCATGGGGGATTTTGCATCAAACATCAATCAAATGGTCATTTTATCACATAGAGATATAAACATAACAATAGCAATCTTAAATTCAATGGAACTAAGGTTTGAGGTTAGACTTTTATCTTAAGCTCAAATCCACCAAGGGGTGTTAGATTTGAGTTAGAAATAAAATCAAATCAATCAACATATATTTGTTAGAAATCAAAACCCTAGCCCTCATTTGAGTTCAAAATCAGATCTAACTTCATTTCAATACATAAAACTCGAATTTAACTTAAAGGAGGGTAGATTTATACCTTGGAACCCTAGATTTCTTCAATTCAAGTGCGATGTGTGTTTTGCTGAGATCGCGATATTCTCCTCTATTTTCCATCCCCAATCGATCTAATGAGCTTAAATGAAGAATTTGAGGTGTAACGCCCTATTTCGGATCATTCTGTGATTTAGGATCGTGGAATGTAATTTGGTTATGTGTAGGCTTAAGGGTTTAAGGAAGTAAGGTTTGGGCTTTACTGGAAGAGATTATTGTTAGTAATGAGATCAAGGCATGTGAACTATATACTTGTAACCAAGGATGGACTGGGGGAAAACTAAGTTTCAGGCTGCTTGGGAGGGTTAAGGTTTTAAGTTTGACATGTGGTGAGCTAAAAGTATCGATGTAGAAGTGTAGATCTCTTTAAGGCCTTTATGTGGATATAAATAACGCCGAAATCAGAGTTAAAACGAAGAAGTTGTGTCCGTTTTAAGTTGGAGTGTAATTGGGTGATAACCCATCCTCACGAGGTGACAAATTGTGTCACGACGTGAGAAGCTGTAGTGAAGGAAGAGTGTCCGGATCATGCTCATGATGTGAGATATGGATGATCACGACGTGAGAAGTTTTGCTGCCCAAGCCCATGATCTTTTAGTGTTTCTTGCATATTTAAGCACCTCTAACTCGATTCTAGGGTTCATTTCTCAGCCTTTATCTCCCTCAGCCTCAAAAAACCCTAATCCTTCCCTCTTCATGGTTTTGGTTCATTTTGGGTGGTTTTGGTGCTATTGGAAGGAAGCGAGGAAGAATTGGTGTAATGATCAAGCAAGAAACACCTTCTCATCTTGGTTATCACCTTCTGGACCATTTGTAAGGATTCAAGTCTTTACCTTTTAGAGTTATTCTCTTAGATCTAAGTTGTTTTGGTCCCTTTTTGGTTCATAGAGTTGATTTGAGTGAATGGATAGAATAAAGTTTGCAAATTTATTGCTCTCTAGTGTCCCTTGAGCATCATATCTTATGGATTTGAAGTTTGGTTGTGATTTGTGAGTCTTACATGAGTCTTAGATCATTTTCTTTCTATTTGACCTAAGTTGAGTTGAGGACATGCATGGGGCATGAATGATCATCAAGTATTCATTCTTATGGACCTTTGGTGCCCCCTTTAGCTTCTGGAAGAGTTAGGGTTGAAGACTTATTGGATTAAGGACTCAAAGCATTAGGAATTTGCATCATTTGAAGCTCACGATGTGACACAAGGAGTGTCACGATGTGGCAACAGCACATCACGACTCTTTTGACCTGATGTGTTCACGACGTGACTAAGGATATTCCACGTCGTGAGGCTCCCGAGTGAGTCATCCTGGATCGAGTTGCTGTGTTGAGTTGGGATGAGTTGGAATCGATCCGAGTGAGACCTCACGACGTGACCAAGGGCTGTTCATGAAGTGAGGCTGAATAATTGACATTTTGACTATTGACTTTTGACATGGGTTGATTTTTGGTCAACATAGTTGATTTCAGTATGTAGCTTAAGGTTGGACCTTGTATGTTGTGACATGAGTGTTGTAGTGGCAGTTGCATGGCTTTAAGCAGAGCGTTATTCGGATTTGTGATTCAGGTGAGTCTCCTCACTGTACCCGTGGGTCGAAGGCACCAATGTCGACCCACTAGGACCTGTTATATGATAGCTATCTTTGTGACTCTTGTATGGTATGTCGGGCTAGGCACATTGTATGACGGTTAGGCCCATTGTATGTTGGGCTGGCCCCATGGTTCAGGAAGGGCTAGGCTCAATGTATGTTATATGCTAGCTGTCTCTGTGACTCTTGCATCGTATGTTGAGCTAGGCCCATTGTATGACGAGCTAGGCCCATTATGGTGGGTTGAGCCCAATGTGAGGGTTAGGCCCAATGATATGTATGGTATATGGTGTTTTGGGGAACTCACTAAGCTTTGTGCTTACACTTTATATTTATGGTTTCAGGTACTTTCAATTCGAAGGGGAAGGGCCCGACATGATCACAGCGCATCCACCCATGTTTCGCAACTTTATGATTTTGGGATTGTAGTTTGATAACTATTTTTACTCTGATATATTGAAAGATTGAAATGGGTAAATGGTGTTTAATGGTTAAATTAAAAATGAAATTTTAACCTTATAATTTTTGGGACGTTACATGAGGCTCCTATATTTAGATTTTTCACATTCCATCCCCTACATTTGTGTTTTTGACAAAAATGACCCAAGTTTCTATAAGTGGGATGAAACTTTTCTAGAGTACATCCCAAGTCCTTCTCCATAAAAAACATGATTAAACTAGTCATAAGTAGTTAAATGGTTCAAGGTCTAGTCAAGTCATACTTTTGGTAATTTGACATTTTAGTCCTCAAATACCCAAATATTGAGAAATCATCATTCTAAGCTTCTAAAAATTTGTACTTTATTTCATAAAATAAGTATTTGTTTTTTTAAATATTTTTGCCCATTTTCACAAGAAACTGTGAATGAGGCAAGAATTTGTTGGAGTTAATCCATACCGACGTGTGTAGACCGTTTAAATTCGCCACAAGTCATGGTGAACGTTACTTTGTGAATTTTACTACTGATTATAGTAGATATGGCTATATCTACTTAATGAAGCAAAAGTCAGAAACTTTTAAAGTTTTTAAGGAATTCCAAAAGGAAGTTGAAAACCAACTGGGCAAGAAGATCAAGATGCTCTGATCCGATAGGGGTGGAGAATACTTGAGTCTTGAATCTATCAATCGTCTAAAGGATTGTGAGATTGTCTCACAATTTTTTCCTCCCAGAACACCATAACTTAATGTTGTTGTCGAGAGAAGAAATTGAACGCTACTAGATGTGATTCGATCCATGATGACTTGAGCTATGCTTCCAATAATTTTATGGGGTTACGCCCTGGAGACAGTTTCTAATATATCACATCTCCTTCCAACTAAGAAGGCCCCTAAGACACCTTTTGAAATGTGGAATGTGAAATCTCCCAGTCTTGCACATTTGAAAGTATGCGATTGCAAATTTTATGTTTGTCGCGAGGTTAATGATAAACTAAAACCTAGATTGGAAAAATGTTCCTTCGTAATCTATCAACAAAAATCTTTTGGATACTTTTTTATAATTCTTCTAAGAATAAGGTTTTCGTTTCTTGAAGGGTTTTCTTCCTCGAGAGGGAGCTAATATCTAAAGAGACTAGTGGGAGCACAATAGATCTCAAAGAAATTCAAGAGTTAAACTAAGAAGGACCTATAATTAAAACTGGCACTTAACCTGAGGTTGATCAACCTGTTGATCAAACTAACATAATTCCAACTCATTCGCTTCATAGATCTAATAGAGTTCAACTTCCTCCAGAGTTTTATGGTTTCCATACTGAAACCAAAGGAGACATGTTAATCAATGATCGTATACTAGCTAGTATGGATGAGCCATCCAACTATAAGGAAGCAATGGCAGACACCAAAGCTTCTTCTTGGAAAGAGAGTATGGAAAGTGAAATTCAATCCATGTATGATAACCAAGTTTGGAATTCGGTTGATCCTATGTCTGGCATTAAAACCGTTGAGCGCAAATGGATATTCAATAAGATGACGTACATGTACGGGAATGTGCACACATTCAAAGCTAGGCTGGTCGTGAAGGGTTACACTCAGACTCGAGCAATTGATTATGAGGAAACATTATCACCGGTAACCAAGATTAAATATATTAGAATATTACTTGCATAACTACTTTCTATGATTATGAAATATGACAAATAGATGTGAAGACTGCTTTCCTTAATAAGAAATTGAAAGGGGATGTCTACATGACTTAACCCGGAGTCTTCATTGATAAAAACAATCCTAATAGAGTGTGCAAGCTTGAGAGGGCCATTTATGGACTCAAACAAGAATCACGAAGCTGTAACCATTGCTTTCTTGAAAAGGTCAAAAAATTTGATTTTCTAGAAGTGAGGATGAGTCTTACGTATATGTCAAAGCTAGTGGGAGTACTGTAGTCTTTCTAGTATTGTATGTTGACGACATACTCCTTATAGGAAATAACATTCCAAAGTTGCAAAGTGATAAGACTTGGCTTGGGAAGTATTTCGCTATGAAGGACCTAGGAGATGCAACTTATAGACATAAGTATCTACAGAGATAGATTGAAACATTTAATTGGACTAAGCCAGAGTACATACTTAGATAAAGTTTTGAAAATATTCAAAATCCAAGATTATAAGAAAATGTGTCTACTCATGCAGCATGGCATAAGATTAAGGATCAATAAACTAGAACTGAAGAATAACAGGAAAGAATGAGTCAAATCCTGTATGCTTCTGCTATAGGGTCGATCATGTATGCCATGACGTGTACTAGACCTGATATCTCATATGCTCTAAGCATGGTCGGTCGATATCAATACAATCTTGGTGATAGTCATCAAACAACTATATAGAATATCCTCAAGTATTTGAAGAGAACTAAGGATATGTTCTTAGTATATGGAGGTAAAGAATAGTTGCAAGTTACATGTTATACAGATGGAAGTTTCCAGATTCACAGGTACAAATCTTGTTAGCAATTACGATGGGTGTTCTTGCTGAGTGGAGGAGCGGTTATGTGGAAAATTACCAAGTAGAAGACAATGGCAGACTCAACATGTAAGTTAGAGTATATTGCAGCTAACGAGCATCAAAGGAAGCTACATGGTTAAAGAACTTTATCAGTGATATTGGAGTTGTACCAAGCATCAAAAAGCCTTTGGAGATCTTTTATGATAACGTGGATACAATCGCCTTGACTAAATAACTCAAAGACCATGGTAATTTGAGATACATACTCAGAAAATACCACTACATCCAACATAGAGTAAAGGACAAATATATTGTCATGAATAGAGTATCATCTGAGGAGAATCATGATGATCCTTTCACAAAGTCATTATCGAGAGATAAATATGATGGTCATGCAAGGACTATTGGCATGAGACTAGATAGTGATTTGATGTAATAGTTTATTTGATTAGTTTGAATTATTTAGAAGCATTTTAATAGTATGAATTTTAACCGTTTTGATGTTTATTTTGTAGCGACTTAATAAAAAGCTTTTATTTGCTATCAAAGTTGTGTTAATTCAATATTGTATTTCACTTTTGCATGTTTTGAACCCACTTCTAGAATATTTAATTATATTCAAATCTCCATATTCGGTCACGCTCTGTAAAGTGAGTGAGTGATTTAAGACTGTAATGAGTATTTGTTGAGTGGCCATAGAGATTGGACATTGCAATAGAGATTGCGCTAACACTCATGAGTACTTGAAAATATATATTTTAAGTATTGGAACAATTTACACTTAGAGATTACTTCATGGATCCAGTCATGAGTAATCTAAGATGACAATATATTTTATTCTTCAAACCGAGATACATATGGGGTTTTGTTTGAAAAATCGATTATGCATTCGTATGCTCCAACGCTACCTGTAACTGGTTGTCAAAAAGGGCATGTCCATGTATAACTAGACAAGTAGACAAAAACTATGTAGTCAAAGTTTATTTGTTCCTTATTGTAACTGGGAAGTGATATCATAGGCCCCTCGACGATTTGGTGCTAACATTTGAAGTGTTTGGCCGAGCCCTGACTAAATTGACGTGTTCGATTTAAAATTCAGATGTGACCGTCAAAAATCTTTAATCGGGAAACAGAATGTTGAACATTGAGATTGATCTTTATCTATGTCTTATGTTCATAAAGATATCTAGAACAAAGAAATAATTGATCACTTGTCTAAGGACTAAATTTTCATTTTGATCAGACTTTGATAGTCCCATTGGATGATTACTCTCTGTTAACTGTTAGTGAAATATTATGACTGTGAAAAGTTAACGATTTGTTAAAGTGGGAGACTATTGGAAGTGGTATCTAAGGTCATTATTTTTTTGGTAATATTTATAATAATAACATGGTTTTTTTGGGTTCGCCTCATAGATTCCAAACTATTTTAAGTCAGTTCATGTTACACCACTAAAACACTTGAACAACTTGCTCTTGTCCGGAACATGGTATTCCGGACTAAATGGTCATTTCACCAAAAAAATGATTTTTTTTTGTTTAAATACAAACTAAATTGTAGTAAAGTTAATTAATTTTGCATTTGTTTATATAATAATCCAACAATTATAAAAATAAATATTTTTAAGGTTAACTCATTTGATTTTTTTTTTTGGTAATCTCGGAAAATAAGAAATCAGTTTTAACAAATTATAAATACAAATATTTAAAAACTTATTTTAGTTTAATTTAAACTCCCAAAAGTCAATATATAGAGCAAAATAATAGGGTTCTTGTCTTATTGTCTTATTGTAGGTGCATAAAACAACTTTCTTGTTCATTGCACTATCTTTTTCTTGCTTTTTGGGTTGCAGTGCGTGTGCTCTCTGCAATATCCATCTTTTCAGACGTTTTTACTTTTTCACAAATAATGTTAAAATCTGGGTATAAAGTATCAGACTTTGTAAAATAGGTGGACCAAATACATCCCGATTAAAATGTAGACTTATTCACTAAAATGTTATATATATATATATATATATATATATATATATATATATATATATATATATATATATATATATATATATATACCCTTAAGTGTATATAAGCTTAGGTACCCAAACCCACTATACTACGTCGTTTTGTATTTTATATATATATATATATATATATATATATATATATATATATATATACACATTGTAATTGTCCAATATTCTTATAATTCAACTTCTAATTTGATTTACTTCCAAGGTTTTTATAAATTTCATATTTATCTTACTCTTACATAATTTTCATTTTCAACTATAATATATATAAACTAGTAAGTATTCGGCAAAAACATGTAATATAAGAGGAAGATAATAGTGCAATTTTAAAAATCTTGAAAGTAAATCGAGTTAGAGATTGAAGTTTAAAAACATTATAATGAATATATCAAACAAAACAACTTATTATGATGAGTTTGAGTACCTAAGCTTATATATATACCCTTATGGATATATTCACACACACACATATATATATATATATATATATATATATATATATATATATATATATATATATATATATATATATATATATAATTTGTTTTTGTCAAAAAACCTAGAAAACAAATTCTCCAAAAATCATGAAAATTTAAGGAATACTTCTACTCATTATATTAGTGACTTTGAAAAAAGAATTTTTTAAAAATAAGTTTTTGAATTCATTATTTTTTATTTTAAGAAATATTAGCTTCTTTTTTTTTTTAAAAAAAATATTGAATATAATATGATCCAAAATATGATTATTCACAAAATCTATGATTAAAAAAAACGTTTTGATTCAACTTGTTTATTTTCCTTAGTTTGTTATCGTCTAAAAATATTTAGATTCAAATAGTTTATAATGCTTAATTATATCTTTTATCATTCAAAAATAAATAATTCAAAATATATAATGATCCACAATTTTTTTTTTGAACAAAAACTTAATTTAATTGAATATATTATGGATCCAAAATTATATGATTCAAAAATGATATGATCAAAATACTTTGATTTAAAATATTTTAATCCAAAAATAATGTGATTCAAAAATAGTCTAAACGGAGAATATTATGATCCTTAATATTTTTATTATCTAAAACTTTTATAACTGTTAAAAATTAAAAACTCGAACGGATATTTTGTTTAAAAATTTAAAAAAAAATCAAAAAATAAAAACAAAAATTAACAAAAACACTAGAATCTTCAAATATGTAGTAAAGACATTAATTTTTTTTTAAAAATGAAAAAATTTAGAAAAAAACGAAAAAATAATTAAAAAAAAACCTAAAAACCAAATGTATAAATATTAAATTTTTTTGAAAATTTTTAAAAAAATTAAAAGAAACAATAAAACGAAAATAAATAAAAAAACTCACTTAAATGACGTTCCATGGACATTCACAAGTGATTAAAACCTCAAATCTGTATTAATTACCACATACATAATACGTTATGATTAAGATAGGGGGCAAATGGTTAGTCAACAAATAAAACCAAACTTTTATGTATAATATCAGTATTAAGGAGGTCAAAAAACAGGGGTCACTGCCCCCTCGCCATATAAAGGGTCCGCCCCTGATTGTTGAGTTCATCATAGTGGGAGTGGAGTTTTATTGTATGATACAATTGATCATGTTTTTTTTTAAAGAGTACAATTGATCGTGTTTAACATGAACATACTAAAATTTTCAATACTAAACAGATTACTACAATACACAATGTGAATATAACAATTTTCATGACAAAAGCAACCATAAGTAAGATAACACTTGTTAAGTGTTGATTCATAGATAATATTATAAACACAGATTATATAGACAATAATGGTGAAAATAATAACTCTTTATATTAAACTTTTGCATACATGGAAAAAAATATGAGACACACTTCAGATTAAACAAACACTTTGAACTCTAAACTAAAAATTCACATAAAACTTACAATCGTTAACACACAGAGGAATTTGAGAAACTAGAATAAGATTACATAAATATTAATATATCAAAAGTGACCATCCAATGAGGAATACTTCTATTGTAATCTTAATTTTGACAATTATTATCATTATCTTAATATTTAAACATCAACCAATAAAAACATAGATCAAAAAATTTACAATTGTTGACGCAAAACATTGATCATCTGTCAATAAACGCCATTTAAATCTCATTAACATTAAAAGAAGAAATAACTTAAAAAGTATTTTTATGTTTGTTTTAATTATTATTATTATGTTTTAATTTTGTTTTAACTATTATTTTGTAACTTTTAATTTTCTTAGTTAAATTTACTGAAATCTTTTTTATTTTTATTAATCTCATACCTTTTTTTTACAAATAAATTGAATTATTATATATATATATATATATATATATATATATATATATATATATATATTCACAATAAAAACTAAAAATTGAAAAGGGCTTCAAAAAATGTTAGCCGTTTCCTAGTGAATTACTCTACTTTTCATTTCATATATATATATATATATATATATATATATATATATATATATATATATATATATATATATATATATATATACACACACACACACACAGAGAGAGAGAGAGAGATAAGATCGGATGACGACTCTTTTCAAAGTGAGAACTCGTAAGGACACCTTAAAAAATTGAGAAAAAAAATCTAAAAAAAATACAAATCATAAAATCGAGCATAATAATACATCGGAGAAAAAGAAAAAACTGGAAAAAAAATTTGGATCATTAGAATTGAAGCATGGATCATTTTTATGATCCATGATTCAATTTTTATGATCATTGATTCAATTTTAATGATGCAAAATTTCTTTTCCAATTTTTTTCTCCTGGGTATAGTACTATGCTCGATTTTATGATTTGTACTTTTTAAAATTTTTTAAAGTGTCCTTACGAGTCCTCACTTTAAAAATACTCATCACCGGAACCGGACCCTATATATATATATATATATATATATATATATATATATATATATATATATATATATATATTGAAATTCAATAAAAAAACCTTTATTAACAAAGAATTAATGAACCAATCGTGAGCGTCAAAATTTAAAGCGATCAACGACCAAGAGAATAGATGTACTCTTGTACATTGGACGCACATACACCGAATTATACCATAAAACTCATCTCTTTACCAAAAACTCACCTTTTTTTTTTCGTTTAATTTTTTTAAGCCGCCTTTTTTATCGTAAAAAAAAAACGAATATACCGTTGTTATAATCAGGTGCATGTACGTCCATTGTAAAAGTTTATAATTCTTCCTCTTACATCACATGTTTTTGCCGAATACCTACTAGTCTATATATATTATAGTTGAAAATGAAAATTATGTAAGAGGAAGATAAATGTGAAATTTATAAAAATCTTGGAAGTAAATCAAGTTAGAAGTTGAATTATAAGAGTATTGGACAATTACAATGTATATATATGATACAAAACGACGTAGTATGATGCGTTTGGGTACCTAAGCTTATATATCATTAAAGGTATATTCACTTTTCCCATATATATATATATATATATATATATATATATATATATATATATACACACACACACACACACACACACACACACACACACACAAACTCAAATTTTCATAATTGTGCTCATTTTGTAGAGAATTAAATTTTAAGAACTTTGATTTTTTTAGTTTTTTTTTCAAAGAAAAAAAAAGTTATGGATAAAAAACGAAGTGGGTGGAAAACAAAACTCACTAGCTAATGGGAGGCCTATGAGAATGGGGTAGAGTGCAGGCAAGTGGAGTCAAGGTTATCAAACTCCCGATCCAGATCGTAGAATCTAACGATTTTACGATCCTAAGAAGGCAAAACGATTCAGATCCTACATAGATCATATATGAGGTAAGATTGTGGTTGAGATCGTGGGAGCGTGGTCAAGATCGTAGGAGCTTATGCGATCCGATCCTGTAAAATTCAACTTTTTAATTTTCAATTTTTAGCTCCATTACTCCGTTAATTTATCTCCCAACAGCAACAAAACCCTAGATTGTGTTCATTTACTCCGCCTCTTATCTCTGAAAAAGAGAAAAAACCCTCACGATGAAGCACCTAAAAAATTAATGGCATTTGATTTGAGTTCAACCTAAAATCTTTACTTCTACTCAAAATTGAGAATGTATGGTCTTACGCTACTGTGAAGAAGGTCTCGATTAAGACCACAATCCACAAATACTTTCGATTTCAGAAAAGGCCAGGAACTCATGAGGATTTCAAACTTCAAAGTTCAAACTAGTTTCAAAAGTGGGCACGTTTCTCTATAAGTTCTTGGTAACCTGCAATGTATACGAGAATAAGCATCTATCTAGATTCTAGACTTCTTGACTGATATTACTAGTTTCCTACTTCCAAAGTTACTTCTTTGATCTTTGAACTTCTTTCTAAGTTCTTTATCTGATTAGTTCTTTATTTTAACAAAAAACGATAGTTTTTCTTTGGATATAGTGCTTAGTTGGTTCTTTCTAAGTTCTAGAACACGAACTGATTAACTGTAAGTTTGTAACCGATATACATGAGTAACAAAACTACAGGTCATTATTATGAAAATATGAATTGTGATCAACTTAAAGAACCAAAACATGAGACAACACTTACCTGATTAGTTGTTTCTTTGGTTCTTTATAAGTTTAAAGTGATGTTCCATTTATGGATAGTAAGTTAATTATCATTATTGTGCATATGTTTGTTTTGAGTTTAAACTTGTAAATTCTTTAAAGTTACTGTAAACATGATTGTACAATATCTTATATGCAATGTTTGAAACATGGAATAACATAGTCATTGGAAACTTGGAATACATAGTCATAGTTTGACTGAATTAGTTGCTTGTTTTCTAGCTTATTATAGTCATTGATTGGTTTCTTATTATGCTTAAATCTTAAAAGCTATCATGGCAACCTTCAATAGTAGTACTGGATTGACACCTTCTACTACTTCTGCACCGTCATCTACAAGTACTAAACGGATGAGGAAAAATGCTTCCGGGGCTTGAACAGATCCCAGATGGAATATTGTACTGACTTAGGTGATAGGAAGGTGATTTGCACACATTGCAAGTCAACATTCAGCGGTGGGATCTACAGATTAAAACATCACTTAGTGCGAACAAGTATTAATGTCGCACCTTGTCCACAGGTCCGTGAAAATGTTAGACTTGAGTTTTCTAGTTTGTTGGAAGAAAGTAGTTTGGCGACAAAGAAAAAAAGAAGCGTATACTCAATCGACGAGGATGAAGAAACCTATGAAAAGAATGATAGAGGAAATATGCAAAAAAAATTTACAAAGAAAGGCAAGGTTCAAAACACCTTGAATTTAGTATACAAGAAAGATGAACGAGAAAAGGTTTGCCAACAAATTGCGAGATTTTTTTTACACAAGTGGAATACCTTTTAATTGTGTAAATAATCTCGAGTTTCTTAGAATGATCCAAATGATTGGTGAATATGGGAGAGGGCTTATGTAACGTCCCGAAAACTAGGGTAAATATTTCATTTTTAGTATAATCAAAACACTCATTTATCCTTTATTCAAACATCTAAAAGTATTTCAAAATAAAACAATTATCAAAGTTTATTCCCAAAATCACGAATTGCGGAAAACACGGGTGTATGCGTTGCGATCAAACCGGTCCCTTCCCTTTCGAACCAGAAGTACCTGAAACCATAAACCACAAACTGTAGTGAGTTCCCCAAATACCACACACCATACATAACATACGAGCCATACATATCATGCATACAATAGAGTTGCTATGTGCCGACCATAGTATTGTCATTATGCCACGAGCCGTATCATGGTGTTTCCTTGTCAGGTCGAGGGCCAAAACCCTGGGTCTTACAGACAAGTTCCAGGAGCCGCCTCCTGGTCTTCCATGCAAGCATCACAAAGACAACTAACATACAATTTACAACTACTTATCTAATTAACTGCCAGATTTCAGACTCTGGTCTTGCATACAAATTGCCATGAGCCACCTCCTGGTCTTTCATACAAAATGCCAAGGTCCACCCTCTAGTGTTCCTATAATACATAAACAAAATGGGTCAGCATTGGTTCCTTCGACCCATACTACAATGAGGAGACTCACCACGACAGCTGAACCCACAGATAAATCTCTGACTGCTGATCCGCTAGAATCCCCGCGCTATCAACACAAATAACACCCAATTAATCCATATATGAGGTAAAAATAACATTTTACCCCTCACTTATTTTGCTCCAAGACTAAGGCCCAAACTGATGGGTTTTATACAAACAATCCTATGTGTGCATGCAACCCTAGTATGGATCTATGTTTTACTATTGGTCACACAACATTATGAACACAAAAGGAAAACTAGCATGCTCCTAGTAATTTAGAAAATCATAAGGAAGAATGAATTACATACCTCTTGTTGTTATATTGTAATAACAACTTGTTTCTTGGATCTTCTTATCTTTGAAAGCAAGTACCAAAAGTCTAGTACCTCTAATGGCTCACAAACACCAAGAGCAATTGAAGAAGCAAGAGAGATAGAGGGGAGAGGTAAAATTCGGCTCTAGGAACTCTAGGGATCAAGTCGCCCAATTTTTTATGCCAAGGGTCCTTTATATAGGTGTAGGAATTAGGGTTTCAGTCTTTATCCTTATCTGGTTGCTTAGCCACCAAGAAGCCCAAAGGATAATTCTAGAACCCTTATCTTGGACGAATTCTAAGGCCTTATCCCTGTAAGTTCCTAATCTGCTTGTGTATCAATCAGATCCGTTTGATGGTGCGGAATCCCAATCAAACGGATGATGTCAGATCAAATAGAAGAGAAGGAGAAGAAGAAGATGATGAATCTTGTATGTATTGATATGAATGAATATCCGGATACAAGATTCACACACACTTACACACACACACTCTCTTTTCTCTCTCTTTCTCTCTCTAGAACACCTTCAAATGCACACACTTAAGCTCCTCTATTCTATGTGTTCATCACTCTACTCCTCACCCCTTACACCTATATTTATACATAACAAACATGGGCTTGGTGAACATGGGCCGTAAATGGGTTTACGGCCGTAAACCTGTTTACGACCGTAAACACAACCGTAAACACGTATACGACCGTAAACACCAAGCTGTTTACGGTCTAAGACACAAAAATACATTTTCCTAGAAAAGCAAAGTATAAACCATATTTTTGACCCAACAATCTCCCCCTTGGTTTATAGCTTTCTTTTCTTTTCTTAAATGACCCAACAAGCTCCCCCTAAAAAGTAGGTGGCTTTTCTTGTTAATCTTCATTGGGAGCTTTGGCTTCAAATTTAATCTTCAAATTCTTCACAACTTCAAGATGAACTTGATGAATCTTCAATGAATGACTTCATCTTGAGCAGTTGGTCTTTTTTTCAGAATTTGACATTGAACGCACATTGGGTGAGGAGGCTTTTTGTACTGATTCTTGAAAGATAGTGCTTTCAGCTTGAGAATCTTCAGAGAGAACATCAGAGAGAAAAAATCTTCTGGATCACTTCAGCAGGTTCAAGATAGCAGCGGACTGATTAAGGAGGCTTCAATGCAATCCGTCACATAATCTTCAATTTCAGCTTCACCTTGCTTCTGGGGTTGAAGGATTGAATGTCGAAAGAATAATCTTCATTTCTTGCTCCTTCGAATGCGAATTCTTCGATGATCACGGATGAAGCCTTGGCTCAGAAATTTTCGATTCAGTCTCCATGAGTCTCATCTACATCTGGATTAACTTTTAAGACAAAAACAAAACTAAAAGAAAACTTAGCACACAATATTTTTGGATTTTTTTTATATTTTCTAGAAAAATAAAACATAAACAAAAATATTTTTGGATTTTTAATTTTTTTAATTTTTGTTTGGTTTTCAAAATTTTTAATTCTCCCCTAATATTTAAATTAGAAGAAAACTATGAACAAATTTAACAAAAATAAAAATGATATCTAACTTTGGGATCAAAGTTTTTAGACATCCTTTATCCGTTTATCAGTACCTCTCCCTTCATGAATAGATCTGGTCAATCGCCGGTATTGTGGTCCACTTAAACACGAGAGATTGTGACAAAATTAGGACATACTATAAGTGACAAGACAATGTGATCCTAAGTTCCTAGATAATATTCCTTAAGGACCATTCAGTTGACGACGACCAAAGATATTGTTGTCCACCTAAATTGAGCAGCGAGATCTACAGAAAACCTAGTGATTGTTCAATTTTAAATGTGTTAGAACATGTTTCCCGCTTCCTGACATACCCCAATAATCAGGAACTTCCAAAGTACTCCTTACTTTAGGTGAGCAGACAATTATTATGAGAGAAGTCAGATTTAGAGTGCATATGCTATACACCCAGGTCGGATCTCTTCCAATCACGCAGAGGGTGAAACATATGACTAACTGAAGTTTTAAAGGGATTGAGAAAAAGAATGATGCATATACTGTGTACCAGGTCGGATTGTGAGTCACGCAAAGGAGACAGTATATGGCTAACAGGCAGGAAGAATTTCATAGATAGAAGATGCATAGAAATAAAGTTGCATATGTTGCAGTCCAGGTCGGATGTATTTCAATCGCGCAGAGGAGGCAACATATGACTAACAGAAGGAAAGCAAGAAAATAATTTTCTACAGACCTACTTTATCGGAATTCCCCAGTCGCCCCATCAATACCGGAATTAAGGATAGAGTCCGTACATCGAGGAAGAGTTAAACCACAGTTCTAGATACGGATTACTTTAATGTGACCGGTGGATTATCATGTATATCTCCCTGCTCAACCTATCTGATAATGTGACCGATGGATTATCATGTATATCGCCCCATCAATACCGGAATTAAGGACAGAGTCCGTACATCGAGGAAGAGTTAAACCACAGTTCTAGATACAAATTACTTTAATGTGACCGGTGGATTATCATGTATATCTCCCTGATCAACCTATCTGAGCGTCGTATTGTCAGGCTAAATGGATCTATCTAGATCAAGATTTTTCAAGTCTCTAGATTCCTTAAGTTCATTAATGCCTAGTCAAGTCCATTTTAATCTTTCGTGCCTACCAGCACATCGAACACAGAGCCTAGACAATTCAGATTCAGTCCGTTACACAGATTCAGATTGCCTGTTATCACATGATTATATCACTTCCCAAAACATCTCCCTCAAACTCATTTCATAACCAACATATTTTTGGATTTTTTGATTTTCTAAATTTTGTTTTGTTTTTATTTCTCCCCCTAAATTTGTGCATAGGAGAGAAACGAAAGTAAATTCGCAAATTTAAACTATCCTAAAACAAAACATAGTCTTTAAAGCGAATCAGCTTAAGAAAAACTCAGGAGTATAGAGAGGAAAACTCAAACCGTAAGTCACCGATTGAATTTGCATCCAGAAGGTCTGAGAACAGCACGCGTAATCTCAGAACAGATCCGAAAATTCTTCATGTCATTAAGCACTAACCCCGTTTGTGATCTCTTCCTTTCTTCCCTTCCCGCAAAGGGCACATACTCTCAAACAATGTTCTGAGTGTTGTACAGTTGAGAGATGTCCCCTATCATGTGCCTGGAACAGCCACTACCAACAAACAGAAGTCTGATGATATGCCTCCATAGCTGCTCCGACACAGAGTGGGATCAGTTGGTCTTTGGAACCCAGTCCATTTTGAAACTGGGTCGACCTTTGTCATCCTTGCACGGTACTCTCTCCCATGACATATCCTGTTTATCACAAACAGAAGATGAAGAAAAGTCATTAGTTGATTTGGGAGAGTGAGCCTTTGGAACCCATTTGTAGTTGGGTTTAACCCATTTCTTTTTCGATCTGATGGGTGGCTCGGTACTTGATTTTGAACTTGATGTCGGCCGTTGAGATGACTTTGATTTTGGCTTCACGGGAGCATCTCTTGGATTTGGCTTCTTGGCCGACATTCCCTTCTTGCCCTTGGGATTCGGATTCTTGGCCTTGTGGGATTGATTCTTTGCCTTCTGTGCGTTCCAGTCGCCATTGTCTGAACGTGACCTTGAGGGGTTTCTTTTGGAGTATCTCCCTCTTGGTGCGTTCTGCCACCCTTGTGTATAGTAGTGAAAGTATGCGCGATTAGGGCAATTTCTGGCAATGTGTCCAGGTGTTCCACAGTGAAAACATGTCTTTTTCTTCACTGTGAAGTTGTTTCTTCCTGCCCCCGGTGGCGTATCTTTGCCTTGTCGTTGGTTGTTCCCACATGCACAATTACAACAGGCACTCTGTTTCAATGGAATTGGTGGCCTGTATTTCTCAACAGCAGGTTGATCAGAAGCAACTGAGTTCGAAGCAACAGATTCAGATCTCAAGGAGATGTTGGTTTGTTCAGTAGTGTTCTCCTTGTTCTCATCTTCTGTTACTTTACCTGCACATGAAGTAGAAGCATTAGAATTTTCAACCTGAATACCTCCTGAAACAAAACCAGCTGGTTTGCCATATTGAAGATGTGCCTCCCTGTTAATTTCTTCCTGTGTCGTAGGGATGGATGTGTAGTTATGATTGAAAGGTGGAGGAACACTATCATACCCTAGACCCTTGTTTTGATTATCTTTGAATTTTAATTGGGTTTCAAATAAGGACTCGACTGTCTTACTTGATGCAATATAATTTTTGAAACTAACATCTGTTTTTCCACACTTAATTTTCAAAGCGTCAAGTTCTTCAGTTACAGCATCAAGTTGTCTCTTAATATAGTCATAATTTTCACACTTGTTGCTGAATTCTTCCTGAAGCTTCCTAAAGTCCTTTATTTTTGTTTCTAACTGGGCCTTTAGGGGTTTCTGTCCTTTCCTGAGTTGATAACCTTCATATATCAGGTCCTCAACTTCTCTTTTTAATAAATCATTATGTTCACGAAGAAGTTTAATCGTAGCTTCACATGATTGAGAACATGAAACTTCACATGATTGAGAACATGAAACTTCACATGATTGAGAACATGAAACTTCATTGACCGGAAGGTTTGCGGAACACATTGTTTTTCCACACTTCAAAGCGTCAATTTCTTCAATTATATCAGCAAGACTAAGACGATTGAGATCTTTTGTCTTCTTGATGATAGCCACGTTCTTATCCCATGATTTCGGAAGTGAATTCAACAGCTTTTTGTTTATCTCAGATTTAGTCAAGAAAATACCAGCTATATTTATCTCAGTAGTAAGTGTAGTAAATCGCTTCAATTGAGCTTCTAGGGTTTCTCCAGGGATATAATCGAACATGTTGAAATTTTGTCTTAACATATCCTGACAACTCTCTTTCATGTCCTCAAAAACCATTAAAAGCACAAATAGAAGTCAAACTTAAATTTAAAAATGCCCTTTGACTAAAAAGACTCAAAAGTCAACCTCAAAAGTCAAATTTAAAAAGTCAAACTCAAAAGTCAAACTTGAAAGGTCAAACTTAAAAGTCAAACCGAAAAGCTAAATTTGAAAATTTAAAAGTTAAACGAGAAAGTCAAAGTTTAAAGTCAAAGGTCAAACTTTAAAAGTCAAAGTCAAAATTTTAAGTAAAAAGTTAAAAATTAAAAGTTAAAAATTAAAATCTAAAATTTTTGGTTGAAATTGGAATTTAAAATGAAAAGAAATTGAATTTTGGGCTGAAATTGACAAAAATCCAAAAGTTTGTGCGAATGGCAATGTATTTGAATTAAAATCGGAAGTGATGAACCAAGGAGTCCGCTAGCTGAGTTGGTAAAGCGCTGAGTGTATGAACCAGAGGTCCAGGGTTCGATCCCCGGCACCCCCAAATCCGCCTACCCTTTTTAATGTGCGAAGACGAAGGCTGCTGCTTAGCCGGCTTCCCTAGCCGTTCACCGAGCCGCGAATCCACCAAGCCGTCTGCCGAGCCGAGGCCGCACACCGCTGCCGTAAACCGCCGAGCCGTATACTCCGAGCCGCAAGCCGCCGACCGTAAACTCCGGCGACCGTAAACACGTTTACGGCCGTAAACTCCGGACCGTAAACACGTTTACGGCCGTAAACTCCGGGAAACCCTAGCCGCCGCCGCCGCCGCCGACCGTAAACCCTTCAAAGACCGTAAACTCTTCGCAGATTACGTGAAAAACAGCGTTTTTCACCTCTTTTTGCTCCAAAACTCGATCAAAAACTCGTTTTTATCAAAAACGCGAAGAACAAACCCCCCCTAATTTTCAGAGATCTATCCAAAAACGCAAGAATCTTTCCAAAATAAGATCAAATCGGCTCCAGATCTGACAAAGATGAGTGATACAATCCAAGCTCTGATACCACTTGTAAGTCCCTAATCTGCTTGTGTATCAATCAGATCCGTTTGATGGTGCGGAATCCCAATCAAACGGATGATGTCAGATCAAATAGAAGAGAAGGAGAAGTAGAAGATGATGAATCTTGTATGTATTGATATGAATGAAGATCCGGATACAAGATTCACACACACTTACACACACTCTCTTTTCTCTCTCTTTCTCTCTCTAGAACACCTTCAAATGCACACACTTAAGCTCCTCTATTCTATGTGTTCATCACTCTACTCCTCACCCCTTACACCTATATTTATACATAACAAACATGGGCTTGGTGAACATGGGCCGTAAATGGGTTTACGGCCGTAAACCTGTTTACGGCCGTAAACACAACCGTAAACACGTATACGACCGTAAACACCAAGCTGTTTACGGTCCAAGACACAAAAATACATTTTCCTAGAAAAGCAAAGTATAAACCATATTTTTGACCCAACAATCCCCTTGAATTCGTCCACCCTATCATATAGGGCTTCCTTGCCCAACTTTGTAACTATCACATAATTATAGTTCAGTCCCTCTAGTTCAATTAACTTCTTTTTAATCACAAAATTAATTCTTAATTAATTCTTGACCAATGTTAATTAAACAAATATGATTTCTCTCTTAATATATTATTCTTATAATATATTAATAAACCATAATAACCTCTTTCTCTATTATTTCTCCAGTCAAGTTGCTTTGGTGAAGGCAACCCAAAAGGACCATGCACAACCAGGTCAAGTACTTACCAAATATGGTTACGGGCTTAGACACTAATCCAACACAAACTCCAAATCATAAAGGCCCCCAAACCAATAACCATCCAAAGCCCACTCGTGGCCCAGT
Organism: Lactuca virosa; assembly: GCF_052849685.1. Lineage (NCBI taxonomy): Eukaryota > Viridiplantae > Streptophyta > Magnoliopsida > Asterales > Asteraceae > Lactuca > Lactuca virosa. Next base: position 347,124,010 of record NC_136430.1, on the reverse strand, counting down.
TTTCCAAAGTGGGCCCAAACCCTTACATGGGCCTTACCCTAAATCCCATTGACTTTTCCCCAATCCAAACACTTGTTTACAGATGGCCCAACAAATCCCCAAGCAATCGAAGCCCAGAAGATAGCCCAAACATGCAAAGCCCAACAGATCGAGTATGCGGGGCGTACTCAGCATGTACGCGCAGCATACTCGCTTCGAGGCTTGTACGCTAAGCGTACCTGCTTGTACGCCCAGCGTACTCACCCTATTCAGCCGCAACACCTGATTTTTCAGTTAACGCATTAAGACAAAGATCCAAAACACAAATCTGACCTCTTTAAGCTTGGATTATCACGTAAAGTTGCCAACTTTCTGTCCATACATGGCTAAAAGAAGCTCTTAAGCTTAAAGGGACTTAATGGTTGACTTAATGCATGCATGATACCATAATACACATAAATATTGCACCTTTATGCTCAAGGATACCAAAACAAACTCAGATCTAAAAGAACAAGCCCTTAAACGTCCTCACTCATCCAAAGACCCAAAAAGGAGTCCAAAATCATAAAAACTAAGAAATGAAGAGATCTAATCATACACAAGCCGAGATGCAAACTTGATACCTCAGAAAGCATTCCTACAAGATGATGATTCTGGATCCAAAGCCTTTCCACCAAGAAAAACAACTTCAAGCTTCTCTTCTTTCCTTCCTAAGGGCAAAAATGTGCACCAAAGCCTTCCAATAGCTCAAGAACATCACTAAGAGGCTAGAAGGGTCGATTTAGGGTTTTTAGGGTATGGAGGCTGGCTTAGGAATTAACAAAAGAGGCTAACATAAAGCTTATATAGGGTACTTCAAGAAATATTAGGGTTTCTTACTCACCCTCGTACGCCCAGCGTACGAGGTCTCGCACCCTGATCCCAACCTCGCAGTATGCTAAGCGTACACTCCATTACGCATGGCGTAATACCCTTCGCATCAGTACCCCCGTACTCCCTTGGTACCCCCCGCGTACTAGGGTTTCCCTCAACCCTAACATATTCCGAAGGCCATAACTTCTTTGATACAAATTTGATTCCGACCATCCTTATATCCATGAAAAGGTAACGAGAAGCTATATACTTTAATCAACTCATACTTGCCATAAAATTTCCCGAACAAAAATTCAATTTCTATAAAAGCCCGCTGCTATTTTACCAAAATACTGTAATGCCCGTGTTTCTAAGCTAGGCATTAATATTGATGTGATAGTCTAGGTTAACCTTTGTAACTCATTTTGAAGAAATGAAAATGAATTATGTGAATATTATGTGAATATTATGTGAATTATGTGTTTTATGCTTAGTTATTAGGATTTAATTAATTAAGAATAAAAATGAGCGTCGAAAATAAATATTAGATAAAGCCGATATCTATTAAGAAAGTTGTAGTGGTCGTGACAAGGATTACGGATATATAAAGAATACCGAAATCCGAGTTATAACGAAGAAGTTATGACCTGTCGAAGTTTCGCGACAAAACCGGCACGGTGCCGAATGTCGTAAAAAGTGAGTTTTTGATAAACTACTTTTTAGCCTTAGTGATCTAAACGAAAGTCGTAGTGTTCGTCAAACCGAGAGCATGTATAAAAATAACACCCAAATCTGACTTCGTATGAGGAAGTTATGATTTTTCTAAGTTTCAGCTTAGCAGTAGACAGTTAAAAACTCGAATTTTAGATCGAGTGATTTTTAGCCGACACAACCTAAACAAGAATCGATGGTCTCGTCAATAGTAGTACAACGGTAAAAAGACAGACGAAAACGGACGTCGGATGAAGAAGTTATGAATTTTTAACGGATTTCATGTCCCGGTCTGTTAAAAATAAGAATATAAAAATTAGCCGACGAAGTCTAAACGAAAGTTGTAGAGCGTAATTTTACCTACGTGTGCATATAAAGAACGTCAAAACGGAGCTCGTATGCGAAAGTTATGGATTTTAGAAGTTTTTGCACAAAAATCGAGAAAATTCGCATAGTCATGCTTCGGCCACGTCACCTTCGCTCCATGCATGCCACGTGTCCGAAATTTGGTGAGTCATCCAAAGCCGTGGCGCATCCGAGGAGTGACGCGTGTGCAGCCTCGTCCGAGCCTCGCACCACCTGCCGCGTGTCCGACCTTCGCACCACCTATCTCCCTTCCCTCTTGCTTCGGATCCGAACCTCGGACCTAGACTTCGGTCCAATCAGAAGCCTACAACAGGACCCTCGCACGTGCGACCCATGTGACTCCTCTTCGGATCTGCTGCCACCTGGAAGCCTCTCAGTCGTACGATCAGAAGCCTCGCCCTATAAATAGAAGGGTGCAAGACCTCCCGGGGATACTTTGGAAATTTGTCAATTTTCACCCCTCTTTCAATATTTCTTTCATTCCAACTTCCCCCAAAGCCCCGGTATTATACCAAACACCCGAAATACGTCCCGAAGTGCCCGAGAAATTTATCTTTTCGGTTATGAAGCCCGACCCTCACAGAGCCCGGTTTCTCAATAAAACTCTCGGTTTTATTAGAAACAATCGTTTTAGGAAACGAAGTGCTGCCCGATTATCAGTAAATCAAGTGAGTGTGTAGTCACTTTCGTCTTACACCTAGATATGAAGTATTTTCTATAAAATACGTGCTATGTGTAATTATATTAATTGTTTAATTGAGGTGACTATTGAATAAATGTTTTATACAAGTTTTAAACTGTATATGTATTTTATCTACAAATATGTTGGGTAGAACATGGGTAGACGAAATAGTCGATGGGTGTTAAAATCGTGAGAGGCCTCTATGTTGTTGTTTTCGTCTAGCAGAGTATAGATGACGACCACAAACCTTTCTAGACAGTCCAGTGGAACACTAGCAGGTTCGCAACTTGTAGGTGTTGGTGAACTAAATGTTCATTGGCGTACTCCATCCCCCTCATGGTTGCCTTTAGGACATGTATGGCTGAGGAGTCCCCTTAGCAGTAGTGTCCATCCCGATGATATTCCTTAGGCTAGGTCCCTTGTGATAGGTGTTTAGGGACGTAAAGTGAGGACAACGGGAATGGGTAATCAGGGTTATTGTTGATTGGTGAACTTAATAAGTTTATTATTATTATGGGTTGAAAACCCTATATGCTCACCAGGCTCCCAAGTCTGACCCACTTAGCTTTTTATGTTACATGTAGTGGACCCCGAGCATAGTCGGAGGATGATGATGAGAGATTTTTGGATTATAGGCCAGTAGTTGTAAATAACTGTTGTAAGGCTTATAATGTCTTGTTTATGCTTTTGATATGTATCGGAACATGACATCCCGAGGTTTTGATATAAAATGAAATTATATATTTCTTAAAGAAAGGTTTTGATAAACTTTTATCATGTTTTGTTTTGGGTACCAATTCCGCAACATCTTTTAAAAAGGATTTCTCTGATTTTATTTTAAAAGCATAAATTAAATCAGTCTTTTCTGGCCGAGAAATTAGGGGATGTCACAGTTGGTATCAGAGCATTAGTTTAAGCGAACTAAGAAATTGTAGGATTTCTAGACTTAAACTTAGAATGCTAAGTGATGATTGTGAGATGAGTGTCTACCATATTTTAGACACAAGCACTAATTTGTTTTAGGAAAGATGCCTAAAATGCTTTTATGTGCTAAATGCTATATGTTTGCCATATATGCCATTATTTGTTCGGATCTATGGTCTGTTGCTGACAGAATCTGGAAACCTTATGTGTGTAGGATTCTAAGCGTACGATTACGATATTAGAACTAACATGTAAACGTTTCAGAGTGATAAGGGAATTGAAATATCTATCAAGGATAAAGACCTAAATTCGCCTTATTCAGTATATAGATTATAATGGCAAGAACTCGAAGTGGAGTGGGAAATGCAAACAGAAACCAACAACCTCAACCCCAAGTGGTGGAACAGGTGCCTATAGTAGGAGCTGCACCAGAACCCATCATCATGGATGGAGTACGAACTATGATTCAGACCATGATGGATGAACAAAGGGAGGAATTGAGGCAAATGTTGCTGAACAACAGGGATGAACCTTCAGTTCCTGTTGAACAACGTGAATTAAATGACGATCGATCTGAAGAAGGAAACAACAGTAGATCTGTTGGTCATAGTGAACCGCTTGTGGTTGGGAGAAATAACCACGAAGATAGAGTGGAGAGAAATGGGTGCAAGTATAAGGACTTTATGACTTGCAAGCCATCGACCTTCACTGGAAAAGAAGATCCTGTCGGAGTAATGGATTGGATCTCGGAAATGGAATTGGCTTTCATGACTTGTGGTTGCCAAGGCAAGTTACAAACCACATTTGCAGTGCGTCAGTTCAGGGGTAGTGTTGCTCGTAGGTGGAACACTCTAGGGAAAACCCTAAGCCCTAATGAGCCACTGCAACTGACTTGGTCAGAGTTCTTGGTGCACTTCAAGCGCAAGTACTGCTCGACCCAAAACGTGCTTGAGCTAGAAAACCAATTTCTGACGTTGAAGAAAGGAAGTATGACCGTTGATGAATACACAAATAGCTTCACAGACAAAATGGATTTTGCTTTGCGTAATGTCCCAGATGAGCTGGCAAAAATTGACAGGTACGCAAAGGGACTTCCATGGGAGTATGCGGTGCCAGTACGTCAGGCACTTACATTGGAGGCAGCTATCTGGGCTGCCAAGTCTGTTGAAGATATGATTAAGGGGAGAGCCGCCAGCAAGGTTGAAGTTGGCGTAAAGAGAAAGTTTGAAGGAACTTCAGGTTCCAATAAAAAGAACAAGTTCTCGAAGACTGGTTCGAGAAGATTCGGAGGAGGAGCTGGAGCCAAGTGGTGTGACAAGTGTAAGAAGAAACATGCTGGGAAATGCAGCGTGGAAGTCACTTGTTACAAATATGGAAAGCCAAGGCATTATGCCAATGAATGCACCTTCAATAAGAACGTCTGTTTTGGGTGCAATGAAGAAGGGCATATTTTGAAGGATTGCCCGAAGAAGAAGGACGCAGCAAAACCCAATCTTCCACCAAATCCAAAGGCGAGAGCCTTTCAGATGACACTCGAAGCTGCAAAAGAAGAATCCGATGTCGCTTCAGGTACCTTTCTCGTAAACGAATTGCCTGCCCAAATTTTTTTTGATTCTGGAGCCAATTACTCCTTTATTTCACATGAATTTGGTAGAAAACTAGCTTTGCCTATTGATAGACTAGTTAATGCTTTATTAGTCGAGATTGCTAGTGGCAAGTTTGTACCTGTTAGCCATCATATGAAAAACATCCTCATTGACTTGAATGGGAATAAGTTCCACGAGGAATTATTACCTATCGAGTTAAATGGTTTCGAAATAGTTTTAGGAATGGATTGGCTTAGCGCCAATGATGCTGAAATATTGTGTAGGAAGAAGATAGTAAAAGTAAACCCGCCAGGAAAAGAATCGTTTATGGTGTATGGAGACAAACGCAGAGTAAACTCTGGAATCATTTCCCTAATGAAAGCCAGAAAGTGTTTGGCCAAGGGATGTACATCATATCTAGCATTCGTGATCGATGCTAAGAAGGAAAAAAAGGAGGTGCAGAATATTCCGGTGGTGTGTGACTATCCGGAAGTCTTTTCCGAAGATCTTCCCGGATTGCCCCCTGATCGACAAGTAGAATTTTGTATCGACTTGTTACCAGGAACGACGCCAATAGCAAAAGCACCGTATCGATTAGCACCAACAGAGATGAAAGAACTTATGACACAACTTCAGGAGTTATTGGACAAAGGTTTTATTCGACCTAGTTCATCACCCTGGGGAGCCCCGGTGTTATTTGTAAAGAAGAAAGACGGGAGCATGAGAATGTGCATCGATTACAGAGAGCTGAATAAAGCGACAATAAAGAACAAGTACCCGTTGCCGAGGATCGATGACCTGTTCGATCAGTTGCAAGGTTCGAGCTATTTCTCGAAGATCGATCTTAGGTCAGGATATCATCAACTAAAGGTGAGAGAGCAGGATATTGAAAAGACTGCGTTCAGAACAAGATATGGACACTATGAATTTTTGGTTATGTCGTTCAGACTAACCAATGCTCCAGCAGCTTTCATGGATTTGATGAACAGGGTTTGTAAACCATACCTTGATAAATCCGTGATAGTATTCATAGATGATATCTTGATTTATTCAAAAAGCTAGCAGGAGCATGACAAGCATCTGCGTGAAGTGCTAGAAGTTTTGAAAAAGGAGAAGATGTATGCAAAGTTCTCCAAATGTGAATTTTGGATTCAAGAAGTCCAATTTTTAGGTCATGTGGTTAACCAAGAAGGAATAATGGTTGACCCAGCAAAGATTGAAGTTGTGATGAAGTGGGAACAACCAAAAAGTCCTACGGAGATTCGAAGCTTTTTAGGATTAGCTGGATATTATCTCCGATTTATCCAAGGCTTTTCTTCGATCGCTACTCCATTAACAACTTTGACCCACAAAGGAGCTACTTATACTTGGAATGAGAAGCATAAGGAAGCCTTTGAGAAGTTAAAGAAGAGATTGTGTGAAGCACGATTCTTTCGTTACCTGAAGGAGTTGATGACTTTGCAATTTATAGTGATGCCTCTGGAGTTGGGTTAGGTTGTGTTCTGACCCAAAGGGATAAAGTGATCGCGTATGCATCGAGGCAATTGAAAGAGCATGAAAAGAACTACCCCACCCATGATCTGGAGTTGGCAGCGGTAGTATTCGCCTTAAAGATATGGAGGCACTATCTTTATGGTACTAAATGCAAACTTTTCACTGATCATAAGAGTCTTCAATATCTCTTTAATCAGAAGGAATTGAACATGAGGCAACGACGCTGGCTAGAATTACTTAAGGACTACGACTGTAAGATACTTTACCACCCTGGTAAAGCAAATGTTGTTGTTGATGCTCTCAGTCGGAAGGTAAATCTTGAAAAGAAAAGGCCAAGAGCGTTGAGAATCGAAGTTGTCTCTACAATTGTGGAAAGTATAAAGAAAGCTTAAGAGGAAGCTTTAGAGAAAAATGACCGAAAAGAGGAACGTTTGGGTAAAACGTTGGTGTTTGATACAAACGGTCAAGGACTGAAGGTATTCAAAGATAGGATTTGGGTACCTAAGACGGGAGGAGTAAGAGATCTTCTGATGGAAGAAGCTCACAAGACCATGTACTCGATTCATCCCGACAGTACAAAAATGTATAGGGATCTAAAACCCTATTACTGGTGGCCGACGATGAAGCTCGATGTTGCTAAGTATGTGGCCGCTAGGGTTAAGGCACAACATCAGAAACCGTATGGGAGTTTAGAACCTTTGCCTGTACCCATGGGCAAATGGGAAGACATCACCATGGATTTTGTGACTAAACTGCCCAGAACAAGGAACGGTCACGAAATGATTTGGGTGGTCGTTGATCGCTTCACTAAGAGTGCGCATTTCATAGCAGCCAATGAGAAATGGTCTATGGATAAACTTGCGAATTCTTACGTGAAGGAAATTGTGAGGCTTCACGGTGTTCCGTTAACGATTGTATCCGATCGTGACATCCGTTTTACCTCAAGGTTTTTGAGGAGTCTACAAGAGGAATTGGGTACCAAGTTGTGTTTGAGTACAGCTTACCATCCGCAAAACGATGGTCAGAGCGAACGAACAATTCAAACGTTGGAGGATATGCTGAGAGCATGTACCTTGGAATTCCAAGGTAACTGGGATGAACACTTACCTCTAGTAGAATTTTCCTATAATAATAGTTTCCACTCAAGCATCAAGATGACACCTTATCACGCTTTGTATGGAGAAAAGTGTCGAACGCCGTCATGTTGGCTGGAAGCTGGGGAAAAGCAGTTTATGGGACCTGAAATAGTCCATCAGACTGCTGAAAAGTTGAAAGTGATTAGGGAAAGGATGTTAGCAGCTCAAGATCGACAAAGAGTTATGCTGACAAGAAAAGACAACCGATATCCTTCGAAATTGGAGATTCGGTTTTACTTAAAGTCTCGCCGTGGAAGGGAATTATAAGATTTGGTAAAAGGGGAAAATTGAGTCCAAGGTTTATTGGACCATTTAAAGTTCTTCAGAGGATCGGGAATCAAGCTTACAAGCTAGAATTACCGGAAGAACCGGAGGGTATTCATAATACCTTTCATGTGTGTTATTTGAGAAAGTTCACGGGAGATGTGCCCGACATAATTCCTATTTCTGAATTAAGGTTGGATGAAAACAAGAGGTTGGGTGAAGAACCTGAGGCAATCGTTGACCGTAAGACTAAAAAGTTGCGACACAAGATGGTCGATTTAGTGCTTGTGCGTTGGAAACATACGGATGGGCCAAATCTCACCTGGGAAACGGAGAGTGACATGATGAGTCGCTACCCGCATTTGTTTGCTGACGTGTGATTCCGGGGACGGAATCATCCTAAGGGTGAGAGAATTGTAATGCTCGTGTTTCTAGGCTAGGCATTAATATTGATGTGATAGTCTAGGTTAACCTTTGTAACTCATTTTGAAGAAATGAAAAGGAATTATGTGAATATTATGTGAATTATGTGTTTTATGCTTAATTACTAGGATTTAATTAATTAAGAATAAAAATGAGCATCGAAAATAAATATTAGATAAAGCCAATATCTATTAAGAAAGTTGTAGTGGCCGTGACAAGGATTACGGATATATAAAGAATACCGAAATCCGAGTTAGAACGAAGAAGTTATGACATTTCGAAGTTTCGCGACAAAACCGCCACGGTGCCGAATGTCATAAAAAGTGAGTTTTTGATAAACTACTTTTTAGCCTTAGTGATCTAAACTAAAGTCCTAGTGTTCGTCAAACCGAGAGCATGTATAAAAAGAACGCCCAAATCTGACTTCGTATGAGGAAGTTATGATTTTTCTAAGTTTCAGCTTAGCAGTAGACAGCTAAAAACTCGAATTTTAGATCGAGTGATTTTTAGCCGACACAACCTAAACGAGAATCGAAGGTCTCGTCAATAGTAGTACAACAGTTAAATGGGTGTATCTGCCCTAAGTCCACAACCAAACAAGGAACATGAAGTAAGGCGGAAGTCACACATTTCACTGTCAATCGGATTTCACAAATGTATAACTATGATGTAGCAATTAAGGAATTATAGAATTAACCACTAAAGGTCCTTTATGTTATACTAGTTTACCGAAAGTAAATGACTAGGTTCCCATTTGTAAAAGTGGTTTAATCCCATAAACCGTTCTCTTTGTATTAATGTTTTGTATTTGTATTCCTTTATGAAAACTTGTAACTGAGAGTGTGCCTGGCTCCACCAGCTGTTATTGAAAACTGTATTGAACCATTGTATTTTGTATTCCTTAAACTGGTACTTTGAAGGTGTACTTTCGTTTAGTTGTTTATACACTAACGTATTGTTAATATCTTTTTAATGATTTATTATAACCATACTATGACGGATGGCCTGAAACAAACGCTTTGTGGACGTTTAAACTAGTGATAACAATTGCCACTCATCGGCGTGTATGCCTGACTGTAGCTAGCAGCCTGAGTGCGGGGTTGTCAATCCCGATATAGATCTACACACAACTTGTTTCGATCCCCGGCTGGAGATTCTGGTTATAATGTCAGGGCTTTTCCTATGTTGTCTAAAATGAATTAAACAACCTGAATAGAGTGTCTCATAAAAAGCATATAAATGTTACATGTATATTAATTATGAAAACCCAATCATTCTGAAATAAATGATTGATAGTATGTTCTTGAATTAGAATTTTTAACATGTATTTGATAAGTGTAAACCCTTGATTTGTTCTGTATCAAAACCCTTGTTTCTTGTAAGACTGTGTATTCTAGTATACTTGAATCATGAATTATTGTTCTATGTATAAATTATACCTATTATAATTTATATGTACTTTCTGAATGTGTATTTAACCATGTTTGCATGTAATCCCTTGCTCAGCATGTTACAAAAGTAGTTAAACTGATGAAATAACTATTATATTTATATACATATACAATTTTATATATAAGTAAAATTTAAACGACACTCGGACAAATAACCGGTACTATAAGCCCACATCCAAACAAGGAAAAGGACCCATAATGAGTTATCAGTTCTAAGTATTTTAATTCTCATTTATATATATACATATATATATATATATATATATATATATATATATATATATATATATATATACACATATATATATATATATATATATATATATATATATATATATATATATATATATATATATATATATATATATATACAAATATGAATTTTGGGGAAAAATATAAGTTTATAAAAGAGTTTAATGTTTTGAGTATTTTTAATGATTTAATGTTGTTTTATCATGATTTGAAATCATGATTTTATAACACAAAGTTCTCGTGTTATGCATGTATCCCCCCCTTATAACAATAGAAATTATGAAAATACGGGGGTATGAACTCACTTGATAGGTGGTGAATCGAACAGGGTTTCGTTTCCCAGAAAGGAGTTTATTTGCCGAGAAACTGGCTTAAATCGGGCAGAGTTTCGACAGGAGAGATGTTAACTTCTCGGGAATCTTGGGGCTTCGAGGCTTGCTTAGGGTTTGAGACTTGATACCGGGGCTTTAGGGGTTGTGTATAAGTTTGTGGAAGTGGAAAATATGAAAAAGTGTGAATTTTAGGGTGAAAAGTGTAAAATAATTCGGAACCCTCGCATGCCTTATATAGGCCGAAGGTTCGGACCCGAGGCCATGCAAGGCTGACGCGTGTCAGATAGGTGGCGAAGGAAGTGGCTCACTTCAGACAGCAGGCTCGCAGGTGGCAGGTTCGGACTGGACCGGACTTCGGTCCAATGGGAAGAGGGCTCGTGCGAAGGGGGTGTCCGAGGGTGATGTCCGGGGTGTCTCCGGTGTGTCTCATGCGAGGTTGTCCGAATATGAGTGGACCGCGGACTTGGTCGAATCAGAAGGTGCCACGCAAGGGTTCGGTCCAATCAGCAGTCGACACGTGGAAGTCCGCATGCGATGATGACGTGTCCGAAGGTCATGCATGCGAAATTTCCTGGTTTTCTATTTTTCTTTATTTTTGTGCCAAAAACTTGCGAAAATCATAACTTTCGCATACGAGCTGCATTTTTGGCGTTCTTTATATGCACGCGTAGGTAAAATCATAATCTACGACTTTCGTTTAGACTTCGTCGGCTGATTTTGACTTTATTTTTAATATTATTATATTTAACAGACCGGGACAGGAAATCCGTTAAAAATTCATAACTTCTTCATCCGACGTCCGTTTTCGTCTGTCTTTTTACCGTCGTGCTACTTTTGACGAGACCTTCGATTCTCGTTTAAGTTGCGTCGGCTAAATATCGATCGACTAATATTTCAAATTTTTAGGTGTCTACTGCTAAACTGAAACTTCGAAAAATCTTAACTTCCTCATACGAAGTCAGATTTTTACGTTCTTTTTATGAACGTTCTCGGTTTAACATATTCTACAAGTTTCATTTAGATTGTTAAGGTTAAAAAACCTTTTATCGAAACTTCACTTTTTACACTGAACAGTGTTTTGCCGGTTTTATCGCGAATTTTCGATTGGTCATAACTTCTTCGTTATAACTCGGATTTCAGTGTTCTTTATATTTTTGGAAACCTTGTTACAAACTCTACCACTTGGTTCATCCCAATTACGATTATTGATCAATTTATTTTTGACCAAAATTTGACTGGTGTCACATTATCCCTCCGTTAGAGGGAATTTCGTCCCGAAATTAAGTCTAAAGTGATACTCATGGACCAGGTCTAATCTCTTCTTCCCAAGTGAATTCAGGTCCTTGGTTTGTAATCCAGCGAACCTTCACTAACGGGATAAGACTTTGCTTGGTTCTTTTGATTTCCCTATCCATGGTTTTCATTGGTTCTTCTACAGAGTGTAGACTTTTATTTAACTTGATTTCATTGAGTGAAATAACAAGTGTTTTATCGGATAGACACCTCTTTAGATTAGATATGTGAAAGATGGGATGAATGTTATTAAGTTTTCGTGGTGGTTTAAGTTTAAAAGTACAAGACCGATTCTGGTAAGAATCTCAAATGGTCTTATGTACCTTGAATTTTGTATTCCACGCTTTCTCAAGCGTATCTTGTCCTTCCAGGGTGAGACCTTCATATGACAAGGTCATCAATCCTGGAATTCCAAGGGTTTTCTTTGATCGAAGCCATAGCTTCTCTGATTAACTATGGAAGTTTTATGTCGCTTCCTGATTCCTATTTTGTTTTTGGTAGTTTCTCGGATGAATTCTAGATCAGCGAGGGTGCTACCAATACGAGTGTAAACCCTTGATTTGTTCTGTATCAAAACAAATTTCTAACATATAGTTGATAAGTGATTGACAGTATGTTCTTGAATTAGAATTTCTAACATGTATTTGATAAGTGTAAACCCTTAATTTGTTCTGTATCAAAACCCTTGTTTCTTGTAAGACTGTGTATTCTTGTATACTTGAATCATGAATTATTGTTCTATGTATAAATTATACCTATTATAATTTATATGTACTTTCTGAATGTGTATTTAACCATGTTTGCATGTAATCCCTTGGTCAACATGTTACAAAGGTAGTTAAACTGATGAAATAACTATTATATTTATATACATATACAATTTTATATATAAGTAAAATTTAAACGACACTCGGACAAATAACCGGTACTATAAGCCCATATCCAAACAAGGAAAAGGACCCATAATGAGTTATCAGTCCTAAGTCTTTTAAATCTCATTTATATACATATATATATATATATATATATATATATATATATATATATATATATATACAAATATGAATTTTGGGGAAAAATATAAGTTTATAAAAGAGTTTAATGTTTTGAGTATTTTTAATGATTTAATCTCGTTTTATCATGATTTGAAATCATGATTTTATAACACAAAGTTCTTGTGTTATGCTTGTATTCCCCCCCACCCCCCCTTAAAACAGTAGAAATTATGAAAATACGGGGGTATGAACTCACTTGATAGGTGGTGAATCGGACAGGGTTTCGTTTCCCAGAAAGGAGTTTATTTGCCGAGAAACTGGCTTAAATCGGACAGAGTTTCGACCGGAGAGAGGTTAACTTCTCGGGAATCTTGGGGCTTCGAGGCTTGCTTAGGGTTTGAGACTTGATACCGGGGATTTAGGGGTTGTGTATAAGTTTGTAGAAGTGGAAAATATGAAAAAGTGTGAATTTTAGGGTGAAAAGTGTAAAATAATTCGGAACCCTCGCATGCCTTATATAGGCCGAAGGTTCGGACCCGAGGCCATGCGAGGCTGACGCGTGTCGGACAGGTGGCGGAGGAAGGGGCTCACTTCGGACAGCAGGATCGTAGGTGGCAGGTTCGGACTGGACCGGACTTCGGTCCAATGGGAAGAGGGCACGTGCGAAGGGGGTGTCCGAGGGTGATGTCCGGGGTGTCTCCGGTGTGTCTCATGCGAGGTTGTCCGAATATGAGTGGACCGCGGAGTTGGTCGAATCAGAAGGTGTCACGCAAGGGTTCGGTCCAATCAGCAGTGGACACGTGCAAGTCCGAATGCGATGATGACGTGTCCGAAGGTCATGCATGCGAAATTTCCCGATTTTCTATTTTTCTTTATTTTTGTGCCAAAAAACTTGCGAAAATCATAACTTTCGCATACGAGCTCCGTTTTTGGCGTTCTTTATATGCACGCGTAGGTAAAATCATACTCTACGACTTTCGTTCAGACTTCGTCGGCTGATTTTGAATTTATTTTTAATATTATTATTTTTAACAGACCGGGACTGGAAATTCGTTAAAAATTCATAACTTCTTCATCCGACATCCGTTTTCGTCTGTCTTTTTACCGTCGTGCTACTTTTGACGAGACCTTCGATTCTCGTTTAAGTTTAGTCGGCTAAATATTGATCGATTTATATTTCGAATTTTTACGTTTTCGTCTGCTACTTTTGACGAGACCTTCGATTCCGTTTTCGTCTGCTAAACTGAAACTTCGAAAAATCATAACTTCCTCATACGAAGTCAGATTTTTACGTTCTTTTTATGAAAGTTCTCGGTTTAACATATTCTACAAGTTTAATTTAGATTGTTAAGGCTAAAAATCATTTTATCGAAAGTTCACTTTTTACACTGAACAGAGTTTTGCCGGTTTTATCGCGGATTTTCGATTGGTCATAACTTCTTCGTTATAACTCGGATTCGAGTGTTCTTTATATTTTTGGAAACCTTGTTACAAACTCTACCACTTGGTTCATCCCAATTACGATTATTGATCAATTTATTTTTGACCAAAATTTGTCTGGTGTCACAAAATTAGCCGACGAAGTCTAAACGAAAGTTGTAGAGCGTAATTTTACCTACGTGTGCATATAAAGAACGTAAAAAACGGAGCTCGTATGTGAAAGTTATGGATTTTAGAAGTTTTTGCACAAAAATCGAGAAAATTCGCATAGTCATGCTTCGGCCACGTCACCTTCGCTCCATGCGTGCCACGTGTCTGAAATTTGCTGAGTCATCCGAAGCCGTGGCGCATCCGAGGAGTGACGCGTGTGCAGCCTCGTCCGAGCCTCGCACCACCTGTCTCCCTTCCCTCTTGCTTCGGATCCGAACCTCGGACCTAGACTTTGGTCCAATCAGAAGCCTACAGCAGGACCCTCGCACGTGCGACCCATGTGACTCCTCTTCGGATCTGCTGCCACCTGGAAGCCTCTCAGTCGTCCGATCAGAAGCCTCGCCCCTATAAATAGAAGGGTGCGAGACCTCCCGGGGATACTTTTGAAATCTGTCAATTTTCACCCCTATTTCAATATTTCTTTCATTCCAACTTCCCCCAAAGCCCCGGTATTATACCAAACACCCGAAACACGTCCCGATGTGCCCGAGAAGCCCGAGAAATTTATCTTTTCGGTTATGAAGCCCGACCCTCGCAGAGCCCGGTTTCTCAATAAAACTCCCGGTTTTATTAGAAACGATCGTTTTAGGAAACGAAGTGCTGCCCGATTATCAGTAAATCAAGTGAGTGTGTAGTCACTTTCGTCTTACACCTAGATATGAAGTATTTTCTATAAAATACGTGCTATGTGTAATTATATTAATTGTTTAATTGAGGTGACTGTTGAATAAATGTTTTATACAAGTTTTAAACTGTATATGTATTTTATCTACAAATATGTTGGGTAGAACATGGGTAGATGAAATAGTCGATGTGTGTTAAAATGGTGAGAGGCCTCGATGTTGTTGTTGTTGTTGTTGTTGAAGTTGTCTAGCGGAGTATAAATGACGACCACGGACCTTTCTAGATAGTCCAGTGGAACACTAGCCGGTTCGCAACTTGTAGGTGTTGGTGAACTAAATGTTCATTGTCGTACTCCATCCCCCTTATGGTTGCCTTTAGGACATGTATGGATGAGGAGTCCCCTTAGCAGTAGTGTCCATCCTGATGATATTCCTTAGGCTAGGTCCCTTGTGATAGGTGTTTAGGGACGTAAAGTGAGGACAACGGGAATGGGTAATCAGGGTTATTATTGATTGGTGAACTTAATAAGTTTATTATTATTGTGGATTGAAAACCCTATATGCTCACCAGGCTCCCAAGCCTGACCCACTCAGCTTTTTATGTTACAGGTAGTGGACCCCGAGCATAGTCGGAGGATGATGATGAGAGATTTTTGGATTATAGGCCAGTAGTTGTAAATAACTGTTGTAAGGCTTATAATGTATTGTTTATGCTTTTGATATGTATCGGAACATGACATCCCGAGGTTTTGATATAAAAGGAAATTATATATTTCTTAAAGAAAGGTTTTGATAAACTTTTATCATGTTTTGTTTTGGGGACCAATTCCGCAACATCTTTGAAAAAAGATTTCTCTGATTTTATTTTAAAAGCATAAATTAAAGCGGTCTTTTCTGGCCGAGAAATTAAGGGATGTCACAGTTGGTATCAGAGCATTAGTTTAAGCGAACTAAGAAATTATAGGATTTCTAGACTTAAACTTAGAATGCTAAGTGATGATTGTGAGATGAGTGTCTACCATATTTTAGACACAAGCACTAGTTTATTTTAGGAAAGATGCCGAAAATGCTTTTATGTGCTAAATGCTATATGTTTGCCATATATGCCATTATTTGTTCGGATCTATGGTCTGTTGCCGACCGAATCTGGAAACCTTATGTGTGTAGGATTCTAAGCGTACGATTACGATATTAGAACTAACATGTAAACGTTTCAGAGTGATAAGGGAATTGAAATATCTATCAAGGATAAAGACCTAAATTCGCCTTATTCAGTATATAGATTATAATGGCAAGAACTCGAAGTGGAGCGGGAAATGCAAACAGAAACCAACAACCTCAACCCCAAGTGGTGGAACAGGTGCCTATAGTAGGAGCTGCACCAGAACCCATCATCATGGATGGAGTACGAACTATGATTCAGACCATGATGGATGAACAAAGGGAGGAATTGAGGCAAATGTTGCTGAACAACAGGGATGAACCTTCAGTTCCTGTTGAACAACATGAATTAAATGACGATTGATCTGAAGAAGGAAACAACAGTAGATCTGTTGGTCATAGTGAACCGCTTGTGGTTGGGAGAAATAACCACGAAGATAGAGTGGAGAGAAATGGGTGCAAGTATAAGGACTTTATGACTTGCAAGCCATCGACCTTCACTGGAAAAGAAGATCCTGTCGGAGTAATGGATTGGATCTCGGAAATGGAATTGGCTTTCATGACTTGTGGTTGCCAAGGCAAGTTACAAACCACATTTGCAGTGCGTCAGTTCAGGGGTAGTGTTGCTCGTTGGTGGAACACTCTGGGGAAAACCCTAAGCCCTAATGAGCCACTGCAACTGACTTGGGCAGAGTTCTTGGTGCACTTCAAGCGCAAGTACTGCTCGACCCAAAACGTGCTTGAGCTAGAAAACCAATTTATGACGTTGAAGAAAGGAAGTATGACCGTTGATGAATACACAAATAGCTTCACAAACAAAATGGAGTTTGCTTTGCGTAATGTCCCAGATGAGCTGGAAAAAATTGACAGGTACGCAAAGGGACTTCCATGGGAGTATGCGGTGCCAGTACGTCAGGCACTTACATTGGAGGCAGCTATCTGGGATGCCAAGTCTGTTGAAGATATGATTAAGGGGAGAGCCGCCAACAAGGTTGAAGTTGGCGTAAAGAGAAAGTTTGAAGGAACTTCAGGTTCCAATAAAAAGAACAAGTTCTCGAAGACTGGTTCGAGAAGATTCGGAGGAGGAGCTGGAGCCAAGTGGTGTGACAAGTGTAAGAAGAAACATGCTGGGAAATGCAGCGTGGAAGTCACTTGTTACAAATGTGGAAAGCCAAGGCATTATGCCAATGAATGCACCTTCAATAAGAACGTCTGTTTTGGGTGCAATGAAGAAGGGCATATTTTGAAGGATTGCCCGAAGAAGAAGGACGCAGCAAAACCCAATCTTCCACCAAATCCAAAGGCGAGAGCCTTTCAGATGACACTCGAAGCTGCAAAAGAAGAAGCCGATGTCGCTTCAGGTACCTTTCTTGTAAACGAATTGCCTGCCCACATTTTGTTTGATTCTGGAGCCAATTACTCCTTTATTTCGCATGAATTTGGTAGAAAACTAGCTTTGCCTATTGATAGACTAGTTAATGCTTTATTAGTCGAGATTGCTAGTGGCAAGTTTGTACCTGTTAGCCATCGTATGAAAAAAATCCTGATTGACTTGAATGGGAATAAGTTCCACGAGGAATTATTACCTATCGAGTTAAATGGTTTCGACATAGTTTTAGGAATGGATTGGCTTAGCGCCAATGATGCTGAAATATTGTGTAGGAAGAAGATAGTAAAAGTAAACCCGCCAGGAAAAGAATCGTTTATGGTGTATGGAGACAAACGCAGAGTAAACTCTGGAATCATTTCCCTAATGAAAGCCAGAAAGTGTTTGACCAAGGGATGTACATCATATCTAGCATTCGTGATCGATGCTAAGAAGGAAAAGAAGGAGGTGCAGAATATTCCGGTGGTGTGTGACTATCCGAAAGTCTTTCCCGAAGATCTTCCCGGATTGCCCCCTGATTGACAAGTAGAATTTTGTATCTACTTGTTACCAGGAACGACGCCAATAGCAAAAGCACCGTATCGATTAGCACCAAGAGAGATGAAAGAACTTATGACACAACTTCAGGAGTTATTGGAAAAAGGTTTTATTCGACCTAGTTCATCACCCTGGGGAGCCCCGATGTTATTTGTAAAGAAGAAAGACGGGAGCATGAGAATGTGCATCGATTACAGAGAGCTGAATAAAGCGACAATAAAGAACAGATACCCGTTGCCGAGGATCGATGACCTGTTTGATCAGTTGCAAGGTTCGAGCTATTTCTCGAAGATCGATCTTAGGTCAGGATATCATCAACTAAAGGTGAGAGAGCAGGATATCGAAAAGACTGCATTCAGAACAAGATATGGACACTATGAATTTTTGGTTATGTCGTTCGGACTAACCAATGCTCCAACAGCTTTCATGGATTTGATGAACAGGGTTTGTAAACCATACCTTGATAAATCCGTGATAGTATTCATAGATGATATCTTGATTTATTCAAAAAGCTAGCAGGAGCATGACAAGCATCTGCGTGAAGTGCTAGAAGTTCTGAAAAAGGAGAAGTTGTATGCAAAGTTCTCCAAATGTGAATTTTGGATTCAAGAAGTCTAATTTTTAGGTCATGTGGTTAACCAAGAAGGAATAATGGTTGACCCAACAAAGATTGAAGCTGTGATGAAGTGGGAACAACCAAAAAGTCCTACGGAGATTCGAAGCTTTTTAGGATTAGCTGGATATTATCTCCGATTTATCCAAGGCTTTTCTTCGATCGCTACTCCATTAACAACTTTGACCCACAAAGGAGCTACTTATACTTGGAATGAGAAGCATAAGGAAGCCTTTGAGAACTTAAAGAAGAGATTCTGTGAAGCACCGATTCTTTCGTTACCTGAAGGAGTTGATGACTTTGCAGTTTATAGTGATGCCTCTGGAGTTGGGTTAGGCTGTGTTCTGACCCAAAGGGATAAAGTGATCGCGTATGCATCGAGGCAATTGAAAGAGCATGAAAAGAACTACCCCACCCATGATCTGGAGTTGGCAGCGGTAGTATTCGCCTTAAAGATATGGAGGCACTATCTTTATGATACTAAATGCAAACTTTTCACTGATCATAAGAGTCTTCAATATCTCTTTAATTAGAAGGAATTGAACATGAGGCAACGACGCTGGCTAGAATTACTTAAGGACTACGACTGTAAGATACTTTACCACCCTGGTAAAGAAAATGTTGTTGTTGATGCTCTCAGTCGGAAGGTAAATCTTGAAAAGAAAAGGCCAAGAGCGTTGAGAATCGAAGTTGTCTCTACAATTGTGGAAAGTATAAAGAAAGCTTAAGAGGAAGCTTTAGAGAAAAATGACCGAAAAGAGGAACGTTTGGGTAAAACGTTGGTGTTTGATACAAACGGTCAAGGACTGAAGGTATTCAAAGATAGGATTTGGGTACCTAAGACGGGAGGAGTAAGAGATCTTCTGATGGAAGAAGCTCACAAGACCATATAATCGATTCATCCCGGCAGTACAAAAATGTATAGGGATCTAAAACCCTATTACTGGTGGCCGGCGATGAAGCTCGATGTTGCTAAGTATGTGGCCGCTAGGGTTAAGGTACAACATCAGAAACCGTATGGGAGTTTAGAACCTTTTCCTGTACCCATGGGCAAATGGGAAGACATCACCATGGATTTTGTGACTAAACTGCCCAGAACAAGGAACGGTCACGACATGATTTGGGTGGTCGTTGATCGCTTCACTAAGAGTGCGCATTTCATAGCAGCCAACGAGAAATGTGTTGGGTTTTGAGCATTCTAACACTCCTAAGTGTACATGCAACCCTAATAAACCTTGGATCTATGTTTTCTCTAAAATACATGCAAATAATAATTTCCAAGGTTTACATCCTAACTAGCATGGCATGAAGAACTAGAATCATAAAACACTAGAAGAATGACATACCTTTTGGTAGTGATTGATTGCTTGGAGTTTGAGAGCCTAGCACCAATAATGTGAATGCCTCAAGTGGAATCACAAATCACCACAAACCTTGGAACCTTGAGAGAATAATATATGTGCTCTAGAAATTAGGCCACCACTCTTGTTCACACACAACTAGTCATATTTCAAGCATCATAAGCTCCTTTATATAGTGTGGAGGATTAGGTTTACATCCATGTAAAACCTAATACCCATGACTCTTCCTTTCCAAGGATCCATGGGTTAAAAGCTCCATGGACTATCCATGGATTCCCATGCATGCCAAGCCCATTCCAAATGAGTATTAGCCCACACTACATAAAATACAAGAGCCCATATTTAATTAGTCACCTTTTTGATCACCAAATTAATTCTAAATTAATTTATGACCAATACTAATTAAATAATATGATTTAATATTAATATATTATAACTTATAATATATTAATAAAGCATGAACATACTATTCTCAAAAGATTATCCAAACAAATTGTTCGGGTGAAGTGCAACCCAAATGGACCATGCCGGGTCGGGTCAAGTACATCTCAAATATTGTTATGGACTTAGACACCTTATCCAACAGTCTCCCACTTGGATGAGTCTAATAACATATTTACAGATATGACTTCAAGAACCAACCGGCAATCGTAGCTCTCAAACCCTGTTGAACTATGAAGCGCCATTTTAGATAAGTGATCATATAATCCTCTGCTCTCATGATATCAACCGGACAAATACATGGAACAATGTCTTACTTATTGTCCAGCAGTTTGTTTCCCGATTTCCGATTTGTTTGACAAAGAACTTAATCGAACACATCAATTTAGTTCTGACCGGGCCCGGTACATAGGTCAAAACAAAATCATAGAGGGGCACATATATCGCTTCTAATCCTCCAAGGACTAGAAGGAACAGATAAACTTCGACTCATATACTTGTTTCTACTACTTGTTGAATTATACACAAAGGCACGTTTTATAACATCAAGTTACTGATGCGTTTTCGTACAATCAATGTACAACCAACTCATAGGTAACAACTCATATCTCTAGGTTTGAAGACTTATATGATATTACTGTCTCACGATCACTCGAGATAAATTCCATGAAGTGATGCAAGTGAGCGTGGGTTGAATCCAATACTCATAACTTATGAGCACTCATGAGTGTTGTAGCCATGTCCAACATCTTAGACCTCTACAACCAACTCATGACAGTCTTGATTCATATCTACTTCCAACATATGACCGACTGTGGATGGTTTGAATAACTTAATCATTCAGAAAGAATAACCTAGTTATTATGGAAGTCAAAACATGCAAAGTGAAACACAATAATAATCGAATCCAATATGGTCTCAGAACCCTTTTGAATATAAATAAAACCACCTTTTATTTATCACCATATTGATTACACATTATTCATTGTATAATGTTTCAAATAATCAACTTAATACTTGAATAAAAACAACAGTTGTCCCATGCTCCTAGCATGTACACTTTGTTTTTCTAAACAATAGTTATGCCATACTCCAAGTATGCACACTATGTTTGTCTATGATCTTTACTTTGTGAAATAGATCAATTGAACATGATTCCAATGATGCTCATTTCACAATCCCAAATCTTTATTGTAAATGTAAGAATTCCTAATTCCTACCATTTACCAAAAATCTGTTAGATTTTAAACTTATATGCACTGATCCTCTCGTAATGATTATGCACAAGGTCACCAAAACCTTGTCATCAGTCATTACAGAGGATTCCAAAGGAGATCAATTCCATGGAAACGAAGTCTCATATTCAAAGTACATTGCTTTGAACATCCTTCTTGCATAAAAGTTTCTACCTTTCTCATAGATTCTTAATATCTAACTCCCAATATGGAAAATTTCCATATTCCCATTTTGATTATCATATCTGAACAAGAGCTACCTCTTTTCAGAATATATCCATATGGTCCTTCCAAAATTTACATCATACTTCCAACTGTCCCTGAGCAACCAATCTTTGGCGAACCTCAGACTGTCCTCGACAATTTCTTAATCATTTTAGTCATATCCGGTTCTATTCCTTTTTCCCTCTTAATGCTCTAAGCATTTTGAAAAATTTAGAACGGATAAATATTATAGCACATGTGACCGATCCTATATCCGAAGCATATGGGACACGATTCATGATATCTCACATAAAGACCTGATACTAGATCAGTCTTTTGTTACAATATTTTTTATTTGCCATGTTTTCAAAAAAACGACTATGAAGAGGGATGCCATAATCATAATCGAATTTGAGAACGCAATATATATAGAATCTCCTTATGTTGAACCATTCCAACACAAAATCCATATATATATATCCTTGACTAAAGATGATTGAAATCCCAATCTAAACCTTTTAGGATTGAAATGAAGTATAATAATCTCCTCTCCCTTAATTATAGCAAAACAACCTTTTCCAAATGAAACTCTTGTTTTCTATAATTAACAATACTCATCATAATTGATTATGCTCCCACTAGCATAATAATTATTTAGCACAACAATTATGCTCCCACTAGCTTTGACATGTACTCTGAAATCGACTTCTAGAAATCAATACTTTATTGAATTTCATCACCAAAGTTCAGACTTCTGACACGAGATGCTTCGACAAAACTTTATCTAAGCTTCTCAGACTCATACATCTTTCCTTAGATAGCTCACATGTGTGTCTAAACAATTATGAAGAGGGATGCCGGTTAACCACACACGCTCCACTAACGACTTTGAGAATGCAAACATCACAATTTCTATCTACTTAAATTCTACTCAGTGAAAGCGTTTCCTCACCATCATTTTCATGAATCAGAGAGAAACCTTATGACACTTAGATTTTATAGTGTATGAGTTTCTATCCATGTGAATTTGTCAAAACCATAATCACAAGACAAGGTTAGTGACAAATTCAGCCTTACATGGATTAAACTTGTTCAATCTTAATTTCTTGTCACCTGGTAGCACAAGGCCCACCAATGCTTCCAAGATGTTATGCACACAGTTTAGAACTAACAGAACTCATATGCATAGTCAACTTAATAGGAACAGACACAGAAACAAGAATCATGTCAACTTAATAGGTTGCAAACCTTAAGTCGTGTTCTAGTGATAAAACTCAGGTTTTACTCTTGATTAAATCTTGAAATCCTTTCAGGATCTTTAAGACTCCCACTGTCCTCTTGACATATAAGTTTCCCTAGTCAAGGACCATTCCTTTACAAAACAAATATTCAAGGGATAGTGCGGATTCTTATCAAGATAAACACTTCACACAATTGGTCTTAGTTGGTCTTTGTCTTATCTAAGACATCACAACTTACCAATTTCAAATGTACAGGAGTAGAAAACATTTTACACTACATTTGATAAGTGTTTTAAACCTTACTTTATGTCACTCAATGTTACAATCTTGGAGTATGACTCTAAGAGTTGTTTTGGAACTAAGTATGATTCATCTTTTTGATTTTAATCATTCCAACAATTCATGAATCCTCTTCTTAGCCATAAAATGCACTAAGATGTCCTTAGAGGATGAATTGTGACATGGTTTCTTAATCATTAAGATGATCATAAAACAAGATACTAAAGTACTCTCCCATCCTTTCAGATTTGAGAAACCTTTTATCTTTCTGCCCAATTTGATTCTTCCCATTCGTCCTGCCATACATTGAAACTTTTCCAATGTTTCAGAATTGTACTACAACTTGTAGGTACAACCATATTTACTTAAAATTTAGTAAATCATGACGAATAGTCTTATCGATCTTTGTGGTGGACCTTGACCAGCACACACCCAGTGTATCTAATTCCTTAGTCCTTCAATTGACTCACATATGCATGTGATCAATGAATTAGTCTCAATTTTACAAAGATGAAAATTCTCATTCATCATACAATACAGCTTGCATGATTCCAAGTTTCTGTCCAATTGAAACCTTGGGTGATGAGAATCTTTCTTTATTTGATAAATTTAGACACTACCACAGATGAAAGAATCAAATTCATTATTGCTAGAAACATACAAACATTAACTTTCCATGAATGCCATTGCAAGGAGATATAAAATAAAGTAAAACAAAATTTTATTTATTCATAAAATGCGGAAAAACTTTTCCTTACAATGCAACTTTAAATGGAAACTATGCTATTAAATATTTCCTAGCAATCTATCATAACTTCTAAGTAGTAGCTCAAGAATCCGATCCTCGAACCATGCGATAGAAATCCATCTTCGTGATCAGATTCAACATACTCTTCTTTTAACCTTCCTTTTGCTCGATCCTGCTAAACATCAAGATGCAACCTAGTCACATCATGTAATAAGAATCAACAATTAGGAACTTTAACAAAGTTAGATAGTGGACTTACCTGAAGTCGAGTCAAACATTTTGCCTCTACTTGCTTTCAAATATTTCAGGTATTCAGGGCAGCTTCGCTTCCAATGTCCCTTCTCATGACAATAAAAACATATAGACTCTTTGGGAATGGTACATGAGACAATCACAGACTTAGCCTTTCCCTTTACCTTTTGGTCAACCGGGTTGACCAAGGCCGATCCCTTTCCATTGGGAAGAGAAAGCTTTTATGGACTTCCAATGTTACCATTGTCCATGTCCATGGAAGTTTGAGAATTAGACCTTCCATCAATATTTGCTTGACCATTGCGCTAAATCATTGCTGATTCAGCAGCAACAAGCAAATAAGAAAGATCTATTAGGGTTATGTCAGGATCTGTCATATGGTAGTCTTTAATAAACTCACTATATGACTCAGGAAGTGACTGAAGAACCCAGTCAACAGCAAACTTCCTTGAAATAACAGCACCCAACATTCTCAGCCTGTCAATGTGTGACTTCATTCCTAAGACATGAGCGCACACAGGTCTTCCATCTTTATGTTTCATTTCTAGTAGAGCTTGAGTGATCTTGAACCTTTCAAGTCTTCGAGCTTGTGGGTCAGGGAGAATAAATGGAGGAGGTGGAGGTAGAGAAGTATGATTTCCATGAGATTTGGGAAGATCACAGTTGTCTAAACCAGACATCTACAATGGGAGATATTCAAGTTAGTTGATTTTAAGTCCTTAATATAACACCCAGTATGAAATATTAAGGCTAGGACCCAACACAATATTTTATAACTTGGAAGAGGGATGCCGTAATCCAAGCTATAAAATATTTGAAGGTAGGTGAATGACGATTCACCAATTTCCACCATGAAAAACGAAATGAATTATTAGGTTTTAATTGGATTTGAAATTCCTAGATTCTTTTGAGATTCATTGAACTTTTCAATGGCATGTTTCAATCTCGATTGTGCCCTCTCAAGTTTTGTGACTGGGATGCCGAGGATCACAAAACAAGGTGTGAATAACCATGCAAACTCACTTGGTACCCTTAATATTATCACCTAATCAATGTGCCGGTTAACCACACACGCTCCACCGATCTATGATAAACATTAAGTCACCCTTCGTGATTCTTATTAGTCCAAGTTAGTGTGCCGGTTAACCACACACGCTCCACCAACGACTTGGTAAGGTACAAAGTGTGAATTTCATGGGTTAGCACCATATTCACATTTTCCTAAAGTAACTAAGATTGGGAATTATAAAAATATTTAGTTACTTTATAATCATTATACTTTTAATGAGAATTAAAGTCATTGTCCTACCCGTTCGGCTAACGACCCTCCACCGATCAAGGAAGCGGTGAGTGAGAGTGGACACCCATTAAGTTGCCATTTTATAGGCAACAACCTTATACCCCCCTTATAGACCGGCTTCGTGAATGAGACCTACTAACGGTAAAACGACTTGATCTTATACATATATATAATAATTAACCATTAATGTTATAAATAGTATAAGGGTTGAATTTTAACTTTTAAAACTCTAGGGTATGGAATTAAAGTTTGTGTGAGACTTTACAAATTCCAAAACTTGAGGGCAAGTTTTGAACAATTCAAAAACTTTTGGATAGTCATAACTTATGAGTTTTAATTAAGTGTTTTAAAACTTTTAATGAAGAGACTCTTGGATATCCATAACTTGAGGACAAGTTATGAAGTCTATAAAAGCATTTATTAGAAAACTCTTCAAGAAAATGTAACTTATGACTTCTTAAAAAAACATTTAAAAGAAAAACTTTTGGAATTCCATAACTTGAGGACAAATTATGAATTCCATTAAAACACATTAAGATCAATAATTAACTAACAAACAATTTGCAAATAATTCCTATGATCTAACAAAACTCATATGAACATGAACATCCACATCAACAATTTCAAGAATCATATGAACACATATAAAAACTTGGAACTTTGATATTAGCCTTGAAATTGGTTTACCACAATCATTAACACATCAAAAACAGGTTTTATAAGTCCAAAACAGTTTAAGGTAATGATTCTATACCAATTCCAGCACAAAATCTTGAAAATCTGCACTCAGGCCTGCCAACTCGTTGAGTGCATGAACTGACTCGGCGAGTTGGTTGAATATATGCATGAACTCGGCGAGTTCCAAGAGGGACTCGGCGAGTCAGCTGTGCAGAATGCAGTTTTTCGACATTTTTCAGCTATTTGCATCAAGTATTCAAGAAAACAAGCCTAGGCTCTGATACCACTGTTGGGTTTTGAGCATTCTAACACTCCTAAGTGTACATGCAACCCTAATAAACCTTGGATCTATGTTTTCTCTAAAATACATGCAAATAATAATTTCCAAGGTTTACATCCTAACTAGCATGGCATGAAGAACTATAATCATAAAACACTAGAAGAATGACATGCCTTTTGATAGTGATTGATTGCTTGGAGTTTGAGAGCCTAGCACCAATAATGTGAATGCCTCAAGTGGAATCACAAATCACCACAAACCTTGGAACCTTGAGAGAATAATATATGTGCTCTAGAAATTAGGCCACCACTCTTGTTCACACACAACTAGTCATATTTCAAGCATCATAAGCTCCTTTATATAGTGTGGAGGATTATGGTTACATCCATGTAAACCCTAATACCCATGACTCTTCCTTTCCAAGGATCCATGGGTTAAAAGCTCCATGGAATATCCATGGATTCCCATGCATGCCACGCCCATTCCAAATGAGTATTAGCCCACACTACATAAAATACAAGAGCCCATATTTAATTAGTCACCTTTTTGATCACCAAATTAATTCTAAATTAATTTATGACCTATACTAATTAAATAATATGATTTAATATTAATATATTATAACTTATAATATATTAATAAATCATGAACATACTATTCTCAAAAGATTATCCAAACAAATTGTTCGGGTGAAGTGCAACCCAAATGGACCATGCCGGGTCGGGTCAAGTACATCTCAAATATTGTTATGGACTTAGACACCTTATCCAACAAAATGGTCTATGGATAAACTTGCGAATTCTTACGTGAAGGAAATTGTGAGGCTTCACGGTGTTCCGTTAACGATTGTATCCGATCGTGACAGCTGTTTTACCTCAAGGTTTTGGAGGAGTCTACAAGAGGAATTGGGTACTAAGTTGTGTTTGAGTACAACTTACCATCCGCAAAACGATGGTCAGAGCGAACGAACAATTCAAACGTTGGAGGATATGTTGAGAGCATGTACCCTGGAATTCCAAGGTAACTGGGATGAACACTTACCTTTAGTAGAATTTTCCTATAATAATAGTTTCCACTCAAGCATCAAGATGACACCTTATCACGCTTTGTATGGAGAAAAGTGTCGAACGCCGTCATGTTGGCTGGAAGCTGGGGAAAAGCAGTTTATGGGACCTGAAATAGTCCATCAGACTGCTGAAAAGTTGAAAGTGATTAGGGAAAGGATGTTAGCAGCTCAAGATCGACAAAGAGTTATGCTGACAAGAAAAGACAACCGATATCCTTCGAAGTTGGAGATTCGGTTTTACTAAAAGTCTCGCCGTGGAAGGGACTTATAAGATTTGGTAAAAGGGGAAAATTGAGTCCAAGGTTTATTGGACCATTTAAAGTTCTTCAGAGGATCGGGAATCAAGCTTACAAGCTAGAATTACCGGAAGAACCGGAGGGTATTCATAATACCTTTCATGTGTGTTGTTTCAGAAAGTTCACGGGAGATGTGCCCGACATAATTCCCATTTCTGAATTAAGGTTGGATGAAAACAAGAGGTTGGGTGAAGAACCTGAGGCAATCGTTGACCGTAAGACTAAAAAGTTGCGACGCAAGATGGTCGATTTAGTGCTTGTGCGTTGGAAACATACGAATGGGCCAAATCTCACCTGGGAAACGGAGAGTGACATGATGAGTCGCTACCTGCATTTGTTTGCTGATGAGTGATTCCGGGGACGGAATCATCCTAAAGGGGAGAGAATTGTAATGCTCGTGTTTCTAAGCTAGGCATTAATATTGATGTGATAGTCTAGGTTAACCTTTGTAACTCATTTTGAAGAAATGAAAAGGAATTATGTGAATATTATGTGAATTATGTGTTTTATGCCTAATTACTAGGATTTAATTAATTAAGAATAAAAATGAGCGTCGAAAATAAATATTAGATAAAGCCGATATCTATTAAGAAAGTTGTAGTGGCCGTGACAAGGATTACGGATATATAAAGAATACCGAAATCCGAGTTAGAACGAAGAAGTTATGACCTGTCGAAGTTTCGCGACAAAACCGGCACGGTGCCGAATGTCGTAAAAAGTGAGTTTTTGATAAACTACTTTTTAGCCTTAGTGATCTAAACTAAAGTCGTAGTGTTCGTCAAACCGAGAGCATGTATAAAAAGAACGCCCAAATCTGACAGCTAAAAACTCGAATTTTAGATCGAGTGATTTTTAGCCGACACAACCTAAACGAGAATCGAAGGTCTCGTCAATAGTAGTACAACGGTAAAAAGACAGACGAAAACGGACGTCGGATGAAGAAGTTATGAATTTTTAACGGATTTCCTGTCCCGGTCTATTAAAAATAATAATATAAAAATTAAAGTCAAAATTTGTCACACCCCAAAACCGGAACGGCGGAAACGTTCGGGGGCGGAGGACTTCAGGTAAGTATCACAACACATGCAATATAGTAATCAAAGTACAAACAACCATTGCATTAATAAGTATAAGGTTTACATAAGTGTTTAAACATTACATATTCAAACACTAAAGTAGGTACAGTAGAAGACAAGAGTCGCGGTACGGTACTAGGTAGTCTTCTCAAAAGCTTCGGGAGTGTTCCTGTCTACCTGATTCCTGAGAATACAAGTTATTTGGAAAGAGTAGATAAGCATTTAAGCTGGTGAGTTCATAAGTATTTTAGTTATGTTAAGTATACCCTAAGTTCATTGGATAAGTTCACTGGTTTCTCCAGGAAATCCTATATTTCCTGAGGTGATTAACTGATAACCTCAATAGTTCCCTCTGTAATTACTTAGTTTATACTGATTATATATAACCCAATATCGAATGGACAGTTAAATGGGTGTATCTGCCCTAAGTCCACAACCAAACAAGGAATTGGAAGTAAGGCCGAAGTCACACATTTCACTGTCAATCGGATATTACTTATGTATAACTATGATGTAGCAACTAAGGAATTATAGAATTAACCACTAAAGGTCCTTTATGTTATACTAGTTTACCGAAAGTAAATGACTAGGTTCCCATTTGTATGAGTGGTTTAATCCCATAAACCGTTCTCTTTGTATTAATGTGTTGTATTTGTATTCGTTTATGAAAACTTGTAACTGAGAATGTGCCTGGCTCCACCAGCTGTTATTGAAAACTGTATTGAACCATTGTATTTTGTATTCTATAAACTGGTACTTTGAAGGTGTACTTTCGTTTAGTTGTTTATACACTAACATATTGTTAATATCTTTTTAATGAGTTATTATAACCAAACTATGACGGATGGCCTGAAACAAACGCTTTGTGGGCGTTTAAACTAGTGATAACAATTGTCACTCATCGGCGTGTATGCCTGACTGTAGCTAGCAGCCTGAGTGCGGGGTTGTCAATCCCGATATAGATCTACACACAACTTGTTTCGATCCCCGGCTGGAGATTCTGGTTATAATGTCAGGGCTTTTCCTAGGTTGTCTAAAATGAATTAAACAACCTGAATAGAGTGTCTCATAAAAAGCATATAAACATTACATATATATTAATTATGAAAACCGAATCATTCTGAAATAAATGATTGACAGTATGTTCTTGAATTAGAATTTCTAACATGTATTTGATAAGTGTAAACCCTTGATTTGTTATGTATCAAAACCCTTGTTTCTTGTAAGACTGTGTATTCTAGTATACTTGAATCATGAATTATTGTTCTATGTATAAATTATACCTATTATAATTTATATGTACTTTTTGAATGTGTATTTAACCATGTTTGCATGTAATCCCTTGCTCAGCATGTTACAAAGGTAGTTAAACTGATGAAATAACTATTATATTTATATACATATACAATTTTATATACAAGTAAAATTTAAACGACACTCGGACAAATAACCGGTACTATAAGCCCACATCCAAACAAGGAAAATGACCCAGAATGAGTTATCAGTCCTAAGTCTTTTAAATCTCATATATATATATATATATATATATATATATATATATATATATATATATATATATATATATATATATATATATATATATAGACAACCCGAAACTTTGTCCGTTTCCGTTACGCGGTTTCTGTCAAACTTCTTGGTTTAGAAAATAATCTAGTTATTTATATAATTAAATTATTTACGAGTCAGAACCAAAAATCGCGCGGAAACCCGAATATCTCGAAAAATCAAGCAAATCTGGCCTAAGTGAGTTTACAACCGTAAACCTGTTTACGACCATAAACATGTTTGCGACCGTAAACCTGTTTACGATCAGTAAAGAGTGGACCCCCACCACCGACCACCTCATCCCTATAACTACGATACCTCCACCTTCATTAGAACATTTCTAGCCAAAAACTCTCTCCTCCTCTCTCTAAGAACCTTAACCGTAAACACCTGAAAACGCCTTCAAAACTTCGGAAAACATCGAGAAACCCGTTTGGAGTCACTTTGGAACGTCTCAAAGCACTTATCTCTTCGAAATCAGCAATCAGCACCATTGTTCTTGAGTTTACGGTCCATCTTCAAAGACCGTAAACCCTGTTCTTGAGTTTACGGTCCAAGTGTTCAAAGACCGTAAACTCTGTTCTTGAGTTTACGGCCGTAAACTCACCGAGCCTTCAGAAACCGTAAGCTACCTGCCGACCGTAAACTCTTGTTCACGGCCGTAAACACTTTTCAAGTGGTGTTTTTGGCTGAAAACCCACTTTCATCGATTCGATCAAGTCCCGGTAACATTCCTCAACCGAATACAAGTGTTCCTCTAACACGTTATCTAACGAAATCGCTAATTTAGATACATATATGTATTTATTTGATAATAGGATTCCGTTAAGTGTCACATGCAACAACTCGAGGATCTTCATTTCAATCAACGATTTCACACAAGAACTGTGAGTTCATACCCCTACATTTTCCGTATTTTTAATGTTTTCAGGGGGGAATACAAGCTAAACATAAATGTTTTCAAAACTTATGCAAATCTCATACTTTAACCCTTTTGTACTGTGTTGAGCATAAGGGACGTTTTCACTAAAATTTGCATAGTTTTCCGGACACGCTATTCACTATACATGCAAACTATAATCGGTATAGTTTGAGAATTTCTAAACATAACGAGTACAGAAACTTTCACTACTAAACATATGCACTAAGACAGAAACCGTTTACAGTGTACATCACTACTTTATCATGGTATTCATAACTGTAATTATCACTATATACGGTATACATACGGATTTTCACTACGGTAGAACGCTACTACACTACATGTAAACTAGATTGTACGATACTGTGAGGCGCTACTTCACTACTGTACCCTTAGGTGTACAGGGATAAATCCTACCATAGTATAACCAGAGTCTCCTGGAGGGAGAGCATGAGATTTGTGAATAGATCTATTCGGGACTGACAATCCCACATCAGGACTGTTAGCTACAGTTAGGCGGGCACGCCTGAGATGTACAAATGTCATTTAACTCGATGCCTGAAGAACGTTGGAAAGGTCTCTAGTCATATCAAGCATGGTTATACGACTCATAATATGTATAAATCACCTTTAGTTTACAACTTAACACTCTTCAATAGTTTTATTTACATTAAATAGAACTAATACACACTACAACTGGAGAACTTTCAGGGTTTTCAAACATAAACGAGCATACATTGGTTTCACGCACGAAATACTATTACATCATGATTAACATTAGCTAGTCACATGAAGTAATAATTTCGCATAACACTAAAGTTTTCAGTGACAAACATTCATGGTTTTATACAGAATTGAAAACACTACTTTCTCACTAAAGAAAATATCGGATTTTCTTGGAACTATACAAATATTTTCCGAACTCATCAACGATTTTCACTACAAACCACCGCTTATGAACTCACCAGCTTTATGCTGATACTCTTTCAACTGCTTGTATTCTCAGGAAATCAGTAGACAGGTACTTGCTGGATTTTCGAGGAACTGGAGCAATAAGAGTTTTATGTTTATACTATACAAAGCTATTGAATGTAATTCAAACCAAGTTTCTGACAAAGTTTCAAACTGATGTAAACATTTTTATTTAAGTATTCAATGTAATGGTTGCGTTGCTATGATTGCTATTATTCATTGGTTGTGATGCTACACATGACGTCCTCCGCCCCGGAACGTTTCCGCCATCGGTTTCGGGGTGTGACAGATTGGTATCAGAGCCATTGTTTATAGCGAACTAGTATACCGAACCTTACGTGGTATACAACTATAAACATTAAGGGGCCTAAGTGCTCTACGCTAAAAGTATACTTTCAAAAATATAAATATTTTTATAAAAGTATACGAGCATGCATACATAACAAAGTTCGTGTCTCTAGTAGAGCAAAACAAAAAATAATTGGATGTTGGAACGCTGCGGTTAAACCTGGGCAGTTATGTAATCATGTCTAGGGTGAATATAGCCTGATCAACTATATTTAGTCGAGACATGACCAACATGTGCTTGGGAGTGACTGTGGTGTTACAGCAGGCCTAAAACTTACCAAAAATCATCCCACATAAAATACTATAGGAGTATTTCCGCTAGAGCCATACTCAGTATACAGATTCACTCCAAGTGTTGCTACCTCTTCTCCCTTAAGCGATAACTTACTTGCGTTAGTAACCTTTCTGTGCTTATCGCTCGGTAGATATATCTTGTTTTATATATCTCGAGGACTTACCGTCCTCTTCTTCCCGACTGTTTTCTAGAACGAGATGCCTCCTCGATCAAGACCCATCAGAAGGAACGACGACACTCCGCCACCACCACCACCTCCTGAGTTCGACCCTGTCATGTTCCAGGCAGCAGTTACCGCCGCCGTGACTGCAGCAATGGCACAAGTGAATGCTGGTGGGGCTGGAGGTGGAACCGACCCACAGAGACCAGGTGGAAGTCAGGGACATCAAAAAGAATGTTCCTACAAGGACTTCATGACTGCAAAACCCAAGTCCTTTGACGGAAATGGAGGTGTCATCGCCCTGACTCGATGGTTCGAGAAGATCGAATCTATCTTCGAAATTTGCGTTTGTTCTGAAGCAAACAAGGTGAAGTTCGCCGCCTGCACCTTCACCGACAGAGCCTTAACCTGGTGGAATGGTCGAGTGAAAACCCTAACCCTGCCAGTGGCTAACGCCATGGGTTGGGAAAGACTGAAGGAGCTCATGCTCGCTGAGTACTGCCCAAGGGGCGAAGTGCAAAAGTTGGAACACGAACTCTGGAACCTGAAGATGAAGGGTTCCGACATCGCTGCCTACACCGCGAGATTTTGTGATCTGGCTCTCCTCTGTCCGGGAATGGTCACCCCGGAAAGCAAGAAAATCGAAAGGTACATTTGGGGACTGACACAACCAACAAAGGGGAATGTCTTGGCTGCTAGACCGATTACTTTTGAAAGCGCCAAGGATCTGGCACAGACTCTGATCGATCATGGAATCGATCTGGATGAGGTGGCAGTTGTCTCCGAGCCACAAAAGGAAAGCGGTGGGAAGAAGAAGAAGTTTGGTAACAAACGAAAGGGTCAGTCTTCGCAGGAGCCCTCCAAGAAACAACAAACAGTGGCAGTTCATGCTGTTACTGCTCCTGCTGCTGCTCCCACTGCTGTTCCAACCACCTAATCTCCTACCGGTGGTTATGCTGGAAAACTACCCCTGTGCAACAAGTGTAACTTCCATCATCACGGACCCTGCCGTGAGTTGAGTTGCAACAGTTGTGGAAAGAAAGGACACACAGCTCGATACTGCAAGGTGCTAACCCAACCAACCAACCAGGCTCCGCGAGCGAGCGCTGGTCAATCTTGTTATGGATGTGGAGAGGCTGGACACTTCAGGAGAAACTGACCCAAGGCAACAACTGGTGGCAATACAGGGAGAGTTCTGGTGATGGGCCAGGAGGAAGCAGTTGCTGATCCTACCGTTGTTACGGGTACGTTCCTCCTTGACAACTCTTATGCATGCATTCTCTTCGATTCTAGTGCGGAGAGGAGTTTTGTTAGTCATACATTCAAACATTTAATCAAATGTAAATCCCAACCTCTAACCGAAACATTTACCGTCGAGATGGCTAACGGAAAGAAGGAGAGCACTAACGACATATTCATAGGCTGTACTCTTACTCTAGACAATTATTCGTTTCCCATCGACCTTATGCATGTGTCCATCAAGAGCTTTGATGTCATTATCGGCATGGATTAGTTGAGTCCCAATCATGCTGATATTCTTTGCTTCGAGAAGGATATCCGTCTCAATCTTCCCTCTGGTGAAGCTCTCATGATTTATGGAGATAAGCCTAGCTCGAACCTCCGTATCATTTCATGCATCAAAGCTTAGAAGTATCTGCGAAAGGAGTGCCATGCATTTCTAGCTCACGTTGTAGACGAGACGCAAAAAGTTAGAGACCTCGAGAGCATCTCCGAAGTCTGTAACTTTCCTGATGTTTTTCCTGAAGATCTCCCAGGAATCGCTCCCGAGCGCCAAGTCGAGTTTCGTATCGACTTGATCCCCGGAGCTACTCTTGTAGCTAAATCTCCTTACCGTTTAGCGCCATCGGAAATGCAAGAATTATCCAGTCAGCTCAATGAGCTGATCAGCAAGGGATTCATAAGGCCGAGTTCCTCACCCTAGGGAGCTCCGATCTTATTCGTGAAAAAGAAAGATGGATCCTTTCGGATGTGCATTGACTATCGAGAGCTGAATAAGCTTACCATCAAGAACCGATACCCCTTACCCAGAATCGACGATCTCTTCGACCAACTTCAGGGAGCCAGTTATTTCTCAAAGATAGATCTAAGATCAGGGTACCATCAGTTGCGATTTCATGTGAATGATGTGCCCAAAACAACATTCCGAACTCGCTATGGGCACTACGAGTTTGTAGTAATGCCCTTTGGTCTAACCAACGCACCGGCAGTATTCATGGACCCGATGAATCGGGTGTGCCGCCCTTTCCTAGACAAGTTTGTGATTGTGTTCATCGACGATATACTTGTCTATTCGCGGAGTGAGGATGATCATAAACAGCATTTAAGACAGGTGTTGGAAACATTAAGGGCAAAAAAACTATACGCGAAATTCTCGAAGTGCGAATTCTGGATCAGGAAGGTAAATTTCCTAGGACACGTGATTAGCAAGGAAGGAATACACGTGGACCCTTCCAAGATCAAAGCGATTGAGAATTGGTCTGCACCAAAGACACCCATAGAAATTCGACAATTCTTGGGTCTCGCGGGCTATTATCGCAGGTTCATCCAGAACTTCTCCAGAATCGCTAAGCCCTTAACTACCCTGACACAGAAAGGTGTAACCTTCAGTTGGGGAGCCAAGCAGGATACTGCATTTCAAACATTGAAGCAGCCCCTGTGCAGTGCACCTATCTTGTCCCTGCCCGAAGGGACGGACGATTTCGTAGTCTATTGTGATGCATCCAATCAGGGCCTAGGGTGTGTGCTCATGCAGAGAGGAAAGGTCATCGCCTATGCCTCGAGGCAGTTGAAAACACACGAGGTAAATTACACAACTCATGATTTGGAGTTGGGAGCAGTGGTCTTTGCGTTAAAGATTTGGAGACACTATCTCTATGGAACCAAGTGCACTATCTTCACCGACCATAAGAGCTTGCAGCACATCTTTGATCAGAAGGAGTTAAACATGAGACAGCGACGATGGGTCGAGCTACTCAGTGACTACGAGTGCGAAATTCGCTATCATCCCGGAAAGGCCAATGTGGTAGCAGATGCCTTCAGTCGAAAGGAGTATTCAGGACGTAAGGTGAAGGCACTAACAATGACCATCCATTCCCATTTATCCGCGCAAATCAAGGAGGCTCAGCTGGAAGCCTTAAAACCAGAGAACATGTCGGGTGAAGCCTTGAGAGGAATGGAAAAGAACCTAGAGATCAAGGGAAACGGAGTCTGTTACTTCATGGACCGGATCTGGACCCCAAAGTTCGGTGGTTACAGAGAGGTTGTAATGAACGAAGCTCACAGGACGAAATATTCCGTTCACCCAGGGTCGGATAAGATGTACTTGGATCTCAAACAACTCTATTGGTGGCCAAACATGAAAGCAGAGATCGCTACCTTCGTGGGCAAATGCCTGACTTGCGCCAAGGTGAAGGTCGAATATCAGAAGCCCTCAGGTCTACTTCAACAACCGGAGATACCGGAGTGGAAGTGGGAAAGGATAACCATGGATTTTATCACCAAGTTACCCAGATCTCCGAGTGGGCACGATGCCATATGGGTAATTGTCGATCGGTTGACGAAGTCCGCCCACTTCCTGCCAATCAAAGAAAGCTTCAAAATGGAGAGACTCACACGGATCTACCTTCAAGAGATAGTTCGCCTTCATGGTGTACCTGCATCCATTATCTCCGATCGAGATAACATGTTTACATCGAGGTTCTGACAGTCACTACAGAAAGCTCTTGGAACTAAATTGGATATGAGCACGACTTATCATCCGCAGACTGATGGACAGAGTGAGAGAACAATTCAGACATTGGAAGACATGTTGAGAGCCTGCGTCATCGATTTCGGCGCAGCATGGGACACTCATCTTCCTTTGGTTGAATTTTCCTACAACAACAGCTATCATACCAGCATCAAGGCTGCGCCTTTTGAAGCCCTCTATGGCCGTAAGTGCAGATCCCCTCTGTGCTGGGCTGAGGTGGGCAACACGCAGCTAGCCAGGGGTCAAGTTCCCAACAGTACTCTCACTGGTCCTGAGATCATCCGAGAGACAACTGAGAAGATTGTACAAATCCGGGAACGACTGAAAACCTCACGAGATAGACAAAAGAGCTACGCCGATAAGAGACGAAAACCCTTGGAGTTCCAGGTTGGTGATCGCGTCCTTTTGAAGGTCTCACCCTGGAAAGGCATGATATGCTTTGGGAAGCATCGAAAGCTAAATCCAAGGTACATTGGACCGTTTGAAATCCTTGCTAGGATCGGTCCCGTAGCATACAAACTCCAATTACCGCGAGAGCTCAGCAATATCCACCCTGTTTTCCACGTATCGAATCTAAAGAAGTGTCTGTCCGATGAGACACTTGTGATGACTCTCGACGAGATTGAAATCAATGAGAACCTAAACTTCGTGGAAGAACCTGTCGAAATCATGGATCGGGAAGTCAAACGAACGAAACAAAGCCGCATCCCGATAGTGAAGGTTCGCTGGAATGCCAAACGGGGACCTTCACCGACAGAGCCTTGACCTGGAACGAAACAAAGTCAGAAGATCGAATCCATCTTCGAAATTTGCGTTTGTTCTGAAGCAAACAAGGTGAAGTTCGCCGCCTGCACCTTCACCGACAGAGCCTTGACCTGGTGGAATGGTCGAGTCAAAACCCTAACCCTGCCAGTGGCTAACGCCATGGGTTGGGAAAGATTGAAGTTTCTTGTCTACTGAGTAGGCTAGAATGGCGTGGTACCCATCGTATGTGTACTTCTGAAGTTTTGAAATGAGAGACAACCTAAGGGTTTTGTGTTATGGATTGGAAGAATTTCATCTTACAGCTGATTAAGGAAAAGTTCTCTTATACAGCATAAGAATTTTCACATGGTAAGGGTCAGGCCAAACCATGTCGACTGAGGATATCAGAATATTCTCGATGAAATAGATATTAAGTCGTTCTGGGACAAATGATTGCTAGGATGATATCCTATGTACCTAACTTTTCAGCGCTTCTGGTTTTATTCTGTTATTATCGCTACGAACCCCTTTTTGATTCGAAATTGGCGGGTACTACCAATACGAGGGTTCTGATAATTTGAAATTATGAACTTTCATGAAACTATCCTTACTAGGTCTCTCTATAATCGCTTGGTGTATACAAGTCATGTATAATTAAGATTGGTAAGACCTTTGACTGAGCAACCCTGCCCTAAATCCACAACCAAACAAGGAACAGGAAATGAGGCGGGATTACTCACTCTAAGTCTACAAATCTTAATTATAAATGACCCTTATGTATACACTAAGTCATCATAGCTTACCTGTTAGGGTTTCAAATTTTATATAATTGTTGTGATTTAATTTGAACGGAAGAGTAATCATAATTATAGCTAGTTATCGGGGTTTGGAAGCGTACCAAAATATAGCAGGGTTCTTTGATGCTTCCCCATGTATTGGGGTCAAATTCCTCCTGCTCCCCCGTCGTTCTTCTCTGTTGGACAATCCCTCTTGTAATGTCCTATTTCACCACAAAGGTGACATATGGGAATGGTTCCAACATTGGCAGTTGAAGTGATGAACTCAACCGGAGTTCTACAGAAGCGGGCGATATGCCTCTTCAAGTTGCATCTATTGTAATGCAGCTTTCGTCAAACTCCATGATGATGGTAGTTGCACTTGCTGCAGTGTGGGAGGTTTCCTAAATACGACTTAGTCGGTGCTAGAATAACAGGGCTGATGGGGGTATTGACTGCCCCAGTTCGTTGCCCTCTGTTAGGTTCTTGAGTTGAACATCTCCCTTTCTTGTTCTTGAACTTTCATTTTAGGATATTAGGCTTAAGGTTCAAGGTGTTCTTACAAGTAGGTGCTCATTACTGTACTTGGCCATCACCACGATCGGGGTTACCGATAGCATTACTACTAACATTTGCATTGTTAGCATTAAGGTGTGCCATGACAGCTGTTACAGCTGCTGTAACCGCAACTTGAAACGTAGTCGTATCTATCTGAAGGATTGGTGTTTCGCTGGTGGGTTGGTTACATTTCTTTGAAGGCATGATTCTGTTACATGATAAGAAAATGAGCTCATGAGCGACGATAGTTGTCTCTAGATGTATTCTAACCATTTGTATCTATGTATAAATCTTTCGTTTCGTTATATTGTTCTTAATGATTCGACCTGCATCCATATGATGCAGTCCTGGTAAGGAACATAAATAAGTTTCTAGAGTGGTTATGAACCGAGTATCATCTGAAATAAGTTACCTTCGTTTGGTGGATACCGTTTCCCAATTTTCGAAAATATTCGAAAATAATTTATAACAGTGTCTACATAAAATAGACTTATGAATTTGAGAACTAATCACTATCAATTAAGATTTCGTGATCAGATTTATTGTTATTAGCCGTAACCGGAAAAGAGGATAAGCTCAAAACCTAATGTGAGTAATGAAATCACTAACTCACTAGGTTGAATCGATTTACTAGTTATTACTTAGATGAAAAGGTGCTCGAACACTTCACATGAATCATGCGTGGTTTTCCTTTGTTCTCTGTTCTATTCTGAGTGGTAATGATTTCTTTCCTCCTGGTAGCTATAGGGTGTCCTTCTCCTCTGTAGGTATATTGAATTCCTAAGCTGTCTTACTTCCGATTCTAACACTGATCCCCATTACTTCGTAATGAAGATTTTGAATCTCGGAAGTTCATGCGAATCTCTCATTGGTGTCCTTAATAGGGTAAGGGCACTACATGATTTCTATAGTTTATTTACTTCTCATATGTTTCTTTCTTGGGATTCTCCTAATGAAATTCTGTTGGATCCTCCTTGACTCTGCTATTGATTGCTGGAGTAATTATGTTTGTCTAACGGGTTTATACGAGAATGGGAATGTCTAAAGAATCTATGAGAAAATTTAAATTTGTACGAAGGTGATCCTTCCTGGTCCTCCATAATCACATGGTGTGTACCGATTATATATAATCCAAATCAAATAGACCTTTGAATAAGTAATCCTACTCTAAAACCACATCCAAACAAGGAAAAGGAAGTAGAGTGAAAATCACATATTCTAAGTCTATAAAATCTCGGCTATATATAACCTTAACGTATCCACCGAGTAATTATAGATTTATCAGAAAAGATCTTTTTAACATTTCCCCAAAGGTATGTAAAATACCTCCATGTTATTTTAATTATGAGTTTGATTCTTGGACTTCTAGATATAAGAACTTGAGAAGTTTTCAGTCTTCTTGTTATAGCATCCTAAAATACTCCCATAATATTTTAATCCTTATGTTTGGTTCTAGAATTCTTCTGGTGCTTAGGTAAGTTTTAGACCAGTTGCAACACTACAATCACTCCCTAAACACATGTTGGTCATATCTCGGATGAATATAGTTGATCAGGCTATATTGATCCCAGATATGATTACGTCACTGTCTAGGTTTAACTGCAATGTCCAACATCTAAATACTTTTGTTTTGTTCTTCTTGTGATACTTATTCTAGTAGATATACTCTGCATGTACTTATACTTTTATAAAATATTGTTATATTTTTAAAGTATAACTCTTGGTCAGAGTGTTTTTATCCCAATGGGTTTATAGTTGTATATCTTTTATGACTGATATACTAAGTTCACTATAAACACTGCTCTGATACCAATCTGTCACACCACCAAACCGGAACGGCGGAAACGTTCGGGGGCGGAGGACTTCAGGTAAGTATCACAACACATGCAATATAGTTATCAAAGTACAAACAACCATTGCATTAATAAGTATAAGTTTTACATAAGTGTTTAAACATTACATATTCAAACACTAAAGTAGGTACAGTAGAAGACAAAAGTCGCGGTACAGTACTAGGTAGTCTTCTCAAAAGCTTCGGGAGTGTACCTGTCTACCGGATTCCTGAGAATACAAGTTATTTGGAAAGAGTAGATAAGCATTTAAGCTGGTGAGTTCATCGGCGTGTATGCCTGACTGTAGCTAGCAGCCTGAGTGCGGGGTTGTCAATCCCGATATAGATCTACACACAACTTGTTTCCATCCCCGGCTGGAGATTCTGGTTATAATGTCAGGGCTTTTCCTATGTTGTCTAAAATGAATTAAACAACCTGAATAGAGTGTCTCATAAAAAGCATATAAACGTTACATGTATATTAATTATGAAAACCCAATCATTCTGTAATAAATGATTGACAGTATGTTCTTGAATTAGAATTTCTAACATGTATTTGATAAGTGTAAAACCTTGATTTGTTCTGTATCAAAACCCTTGTTTCTTGTAAGACTGTGTATTCTAGTATACTTGAATCATGAATTATTGTTCTATGTATAAATTATACCTATTATAATTTATATGTACTTTCTGAATGTGTATTTAACCATGTTTGCATGTAATCCCTTGCTCAACATGTTACAAAGGTAGTTAAACTGATGAAATAACTATTATAATTATATACATATACAATTTTATATATAAGTAAAATTTAAACGACACTCGGACAAATAACCGGTACTATAAGCCCACATCCAAACAAGGAAAAGGACCCAGAATGAGTTATCAGTCCTAAGTCTTTTAAATCTCATTTATATATATATATATATATATATATATATATATATATATATATATATATATATATATATATATATATACAAATATGAATTTTGGGGAAAAATATAAGTTTATAAAAGAGTTTAATGTTTTGAGTAATTTTAATGATTTAATGTTGTTTTATCATGATTTGAAATCATGATTTTATAACACAAAGTTCTTGTGTTATGCTTGTATTCCCCCCCCCCCCCCTTAAAAGAGTAGAAATTATGAAAATACGGGGGTATGAACTCACTTGATAGGTGGTGAATCGGACAGGGTTTCGTTTCCCAGAAAGGAGTTTATTTGCCGAGAAACTAGCTTAAATCGGGCAGAGTTTCGACAGGAGAGAGGTTAACTTCTCGGGAATCTCGGGGCTTCGAGGTTTGCTTAGGGTTTGAGACTTGATACCGGGGCTTTAGGGGTTGTGTATAAGTTTGTGGAAGTGGAAAATATGAAAAAGTGTGAATTTTAGGGTGAAAAGTGTAAAATAATTCGGAACCCTCACATGCCTTATATAGGCCGAAGGTTCGGACCCGAGGCCATGCGAGGCTGACGCGTGTTGGACAGGTGGCGAAGGAAGGGGCTCACTTCGGACAACAGGCTCGCAGGTGGGAGGTTCGGACTGGACCGGACTTCGGTCCAATGGGAAGAGGGCACGTGCGAAGGGGGTGTCTGTGGGTGATGTCCGGGGTGTCTACGGTGTGTCTCATGCGAGGTTGTCCGAATATGAGTGGACCGCGGACTTGGTCGATTCAGAAGGTGCCACGCGAGGGCTTGGTCCAATCAGCAGTCGACACGTGGAAGTCCGCATGCGATGATGACGGGTCCGAAGGTCATGCATGCGAAATTTCCCGGTTTTCTATTTTTCTTTATTTTTGTGCCAAAAAACTTGCGAAAATCATAACTTTCGCATACGAGCTCCGTTTTTGGCGTTCTTTATATGCACGCGTAGGTAAAATCATACTCTACAACTTTCGTTTAGACTTCGTCGGCTGATTTTGAATTTATTTTTAATATTATTATTTTTAACAGACCGGGACAGGAAATCCGTTAAAAATTCATAACTTGTTCATCCGACATCCGTTTTCGTCTGTCTTTTTACCGTCGTGCTACTTTTGACGAGACCTTCGATTCTCGTTTAAGTTGAGTCGGCTAAATATTGATCGATTTATATTTCGAATTTTTAGCTGTCTACTGCTAAACTGAAACTTCGAAAAATCATAACTTCCTCATACGAAGTCAGATTTTTACGTTCTTTATATTTTTGGAAACCTTGTTACAAAACTCTACCACTTGGTTCATCCCAATTACGATTATCGATCAATTTATTTTTGACCAAAATTTGACTGGTGTCATAAAATTAGCCGACGAAGTCTAAACGAAAGTTGTAGAGCGTAATTTTACCTACGCGTGCATATAAAGAACGTCAAAAACAGAGCTCGTATGTGAAAGTTATGGATTTTAGATATTTTTGCACAAAAATCGAGAAAATTCGCATAGTCATGCTTTGGCCACGTTACCTTCGCTCCATGCGTGCCACG
Organism: Lactuca virosa; assembly: GCF_052849685.1. NCBI lineage: Eukaryota > Viridiplantae > Streptophyta > Magnoliopsida > Asterales > Asteraceae > Lactuca > Lactuca virosa. Next base: position 347,080,439 of record NC_136430.1, on the reverse strand, counting down.
TGTCCGAAATTTGCTGAGTCATCCGAAGCCGTGGCGCATCCGAGGAGTGATGCGTGTGCAGCCTCGTCCGAGCCTCGCACCACCTGCCGCGTGTCCGACCTTCGCACCACCTGTCTCCCTTCCCTCTTGCTTCGGATCCGAACCTCGGACCTAGACTTTGGTCCAATCAGAAGCCTTCAGCAAGACCCTCGCACGTGCGACCCATGTGACTCCTCTTCGGATCTGCTGCCACCTGGAAGCCTCTCAGTCGTCCGATCAGAAGCCTCGCCCCAATAGAAGGGTGCGAGACCTCCCGGGGAAACTTTGGAAATCTGTCAATTTTCACCCCTATTTCAATATTTCTTTCATTCCAACTTCCCCCAAAGCCCCGGTATTATACCAAACACCCGAAACACGTCCCGAAGTGCCCGAGAAGCCCGAGAAATTTATCTTTTCGGTTATGATGCCCGACCCTCGCAGAGCCCGGTTTCTCAATAAAACTCCCGGTTTTATTAGAAACGATCGTTTTAGGAAACGAAGTGCTGCCCGATTATCAGTAAATCAAGTGAGTGTGTAGTCACTTTCGTCTTACACCTAGATATGAAGTATTTTCTATAAAATACGTGCTATGTGTAATTATATTAATTGTTTAATTGAGGTAACTGTTGAATAAATGTTTTATACAAGTTTTAAACTGTATATGTATTTTATCTACAAATATGTTGGGTAGAACATGGGTAGATGAAATAGTCGATGTGTGTTAAAATGGTGAGAGGCCTCGATGTTGTTGTTGTTGTTATTGTTGTTGAAGTTGTCTAGCGGAGTATAAATGACGACCACGGACCTTTCTAGATAGTCCAGTGGAACACTAGCAGGTTCGCAACTTGTAGGTGTTGGTGAACTAAATGTTCATTGTCGTACTCCATCCCCCTTATGGTTGCCTTTAGGACATGTATGGATGAGGAGTCCCCTTAGCAGTAGTGTCCATCCTGATGATATTCCTTAGGCTAGGTCCCTTGTGATAGGTGTTTAGGGACGTAAAGTGAGGACAACGGGAATGGGTAATCAGGGTTATTATTGATTGGTGAACTTAATAAGTTTATTATTATTGTGGATTGAAAACCCTATATGCTCACCAGGCTCCCAAGCCTGACCCACTCAGCTTTTTATGTTACAGGTAGTGGACCCCGAGCATAGTCGGAGGATGATGATGAGAGATTTTTGGATTATAGGCCAGTAGTTGTAAATAACTGTTGTAAGGATTATAATGTCTTGTTCATGCTTTTGATCTGTATCGGAACATGACATCCCGAGGTTTTGATATAAAAGGAAATTATATATTTCTCAAAAAAAGGTTTTGATAAACTTTTATCATGTTTTGTTTTGGGGACCAATTCCGCAACATCTTTTAAAAAGGATTTCTATGATTTTATTTTAAAAGCATAAATTAAATCGGTCTTTTTTGGCCGAGAAATTAGGGGATGTCACAAATACCCGTTGGCTCTAAAACCAAATCTGAATGCTCGAATCATCTACATTACATCACTCACACCCAAATGGGTAGCAATTCTTAACAGGGCATTACAGCTTAAGCCACCATCTTTCCATAAAATAAGAGTTCCCTTATGCAATTTGATGAGTGATGGGTGGAGTGATAGACTACAAGATGGAGTGGAAGAAAATGGGTTGCACATTGATGAGTGATGGGTGGAGTGATAGAAAGAATTGTTTGATTTGCAATTTTCTTGTGAGTACTTCGAAAGGAACTATTTTTTTATCTTCAATTGACACGCCCAATATTATCAAGACAAGGGAGCATGTATTTGCAATGCTAGATGAATTTGTGGAAAAGATAGGCGAGGAAAATGTTGGGGTTCGACGGTTGTGAGATTTCGAATTTATATTTGTAGTCAGTAATATCGAATGTTGGATTGTATTTTATTTTAAGGACTACTTTAGTGTCGAAGCTTAAATGTAGAATGTCCTTATACTTTTTGTGCTTTCAGTTTTCCCTATAAATATGGGAAGGATACTTTTAGAGGTTAAGAACTTTTCCCTGATTGTAATCATTTCTCTTTTCCTCTTGTATTCAACTGATCAAGCAATACAATGTGCCAAACATATTATATTTAGATCTTGTGTTCTAAATCATTTCATACTCTGATTTTGGTTGATTACTCGATTCAATCAGAACTACATTTGGTATCAGAGCAGGAATCAAACTGTTTTGATATGATTTTCTTCTGTTTCAAAAGCTTTTTGAATCTCGTTCTAGATTCAAAAGTTTCCGCACTTTTGATTCTGAAAATCTTTGTAGATCTTAAGTTCTGATTTGATTCTGCATTTCGATTGTCTAATCGAGTGTTCGGTGTTCATTTGCTGTTTGATTCATCTTGTTAATCTCAAAATTTTCAAGCTTTTCTCTGAATTTGTCCGTACATCCATGACGAACTTCAACATGAATACCATGACTTCTTTCTCTCATCTGCTAGGATCTTCAACTAAGATTCCTATGCTTATTCCGGGGTATTATGATCAATGGGCGGATCGTATGGAGGATTACTTGAACGGAATCGATGAAGAGCTATGGAAGTGAATTACTGATGATTTTCTACCTCCTCCTTCTGTTCAAAGCATTGGTACTTCTGCATCAACTCAAAGTGTTGCTGATCAAACTGCAAGGCTTCAGAAGAATGAGAAGAGGTGCATGACAGAGATTCGTGGTGCCCTTCCTCCTATTGTGTATAATTACGTTTAAACCTGCAAAACCTCAAAAGAAATATGGAATACGCTGAAAGAAAAGTATCAGGGTAGTGAGAAGATTAAAATCAGTTCAGTTAAACAATGTCTGATTGAATTAAGGGAGTTCAAGCAAAAAGATGGAGAATCGATCAAATTGTACTATAACCGTCTAAATGAGCTCATATACAAGTGTAATAGGTATGGACTTACCAGGTCTGATATGGAATACAACCTTACTTTCATAATGGGGCTTCGCAAGGAGTGGAGGAATGTGAGCTTGATGATGAAGACACAAAAGACCTTCGATTTTTTGACTCTCAATGATCTTTACAATCTGCTAAAAGCTCACGAAGCTGAAGTGAATGAAATAGCTGAAGAGTCAAAGATCAATCTGGGTGGTCCATTAGCATTGGTTTCGAAGGTATCGGGAAGAGTATGTGAGATGGAAGCTACTGAGAAGGAAAGTTCTGAAGACGAAGGTATTATCGTCAAATCTGATGACGAAGCGGTGGCTTTTTACTCCAATAATAGAGTAAAGAAGTTTTACAAGAAGTCGTTCAATGTGAAGTCGAAGGTTGGAGAAATGAAGGGAAGTAACACTGGGAAGGTTAGTGATGAGAAGAAGTTTGAGAAGAAAGAGGCTAAGGGTGAAGATTCGAAACAAGAGAAAAAGCTAAATGGTGATTCGGGAGTTGATTGTCATTACTGTCATGGTGCAAATCACATGGAAAATGACTGTATGCTTAAGAAGATAGAAGAAAAGAAGAATAGGGTTAGGGATGAGACATACTATTCTGAAAGGCTCGAACAAATGAGGGCTAAGTCGAAGGTATTATCACTGGTAGCAAGATGAGAATATGAGGATGAGGGAAAATACCAAATATGGTCTTCAGGCTCGGATGAAGAAGAAATGAGGAATCCAACGCATGAAGCCATGTTTGCGAGATATGAGGAGGATGAAGGAGAGAAAATCATTGGTAGCTGCTTTGTTTCGACATCAGGAGACAATGCACCATTGACATCGAAGGTACGTTCTCTGATTCAATCCTTTAATATTCCTTCAAGTGCTTATAATTATGTGTTAACTAAGTTTCATGCTGCTATTACTTATGTTAATAATCTAGTGATCTCCGCTAGCAATGAGGCTAAAAAGTCTAGTACTCAGTCACTAGAAACCCAGAGGATGTTGGAGGCAAAGAAGGCTAAGATAGATCATCTAGAGTTACAAATAACAAACATTATGATTGATAGAGATAGTTTGAATACAGATAATAGGATTTTGATGAAACAAAGGAATATTTACTGTAATTCTGCTAAAAGAATCTATTGTAAACTGACTGAATTGCATCACTCCAGTGATATAAGTAAAGAACAACATAGGAAGCTTCTACCATTCTTATCTTTCGAAAGGGAAAAAGTAGATGCAACTTCTTATGATTGTGAGATGACTATTTCTGACTTTGATAAAGTTCCCGATAATAGATATCCCTATGAAATAGTGAAAATTGATGAACATCTAAATGATAATGATCTTGTTGATATAGTTAATAAGACCTTGACTGTAAATGAACAAATCAAGATTTTGAAAAAGACTGAGAATTCAACTTCTGACTCCCAAAACAATTTTGCTGATATCGAAGATGACGATATAAGTGAAAATGAAGCAGAGGAAGTTGTTGATTGTTCTCAGTTATCTGTCATTAATGTCAAATCATTAGCTAAGGGTAAAGAAAAATGTCATGATTCGAATATTAAAGTTGACAAAGACCAACCCTCAACTTCGAAAGTCTTTAATCCTGACTATGTGACTGTCGAAGATAGTCAGACTGATAGTGACGATGATGAAGATGTTTCAAAAGAAACAAATGTTTCAAATGTTTCGAAAGAAACAAAAATTCCTCGAATTGTTGAAGATCAGGTGTATGAAGAGACAAAGAAATTTGACAAAATCATGAAAGAAAAAGGTTCCCATTATCTTGAACCTAACTCTGTGGTTTATCCAAACTTCAAGTGCACTGATAATGTCGTATTTCCAAACCAAGTTTTCGTTACAAAGGGTAATGGAGAAAGTGTGAATCCATAGATAAACAAACTGGTTGAAGAGGAAAATAAGAAAGCTTCGCAGGAAGGATTTTTCTCAAATCAAAGCACCATTGAGAACAATCTTACCAAAAACTCATACACTTTTCAAAGACAAAAGCCAAGTCGAACTTGGGTGGTTAAAACTGAAACGTCAAAGGTTGAAAAACAAACAAACGTTAAAGTTGCTGAAGAGCCAATTGAAAAAGTTCAAAGTCAAAAAGAAAATATTCAAAAATTTTCACAAGAAAATGGGATTTAAATGAATAAAGCACGAAATAAGGCTTATTGGAATACTTATGTGTCTAAAAAGAAACAACAAAATTTTTCTTCCAAAAAGTCTAAAAAGAAAAAGTCTGAATCTATTAAGACAAAATCACAAAATCCATCTTTTGGTGAACAGAAATCGATGTCAAAACCTTCAAAATCACAAGAAGATTTTTCTAAAGACAAGGAACATGTTTCGAAACCAAACCAAAAGTCAAATGTTCAAACTTCTTATCATGAGAATTATGTGAAAAATCAACAAAAGAGTTGTGTTAAAAATTCTAACTATCAAAGGTTTTCACAAAATAATTTTTAGAGAAGTGATTTTCGATCAAACGAATAAAAGAGTTATCATCGTGTTCCTTATCAAAATCAGTTTTCAAATTCACAAACAGTTTTTCCAAGAAATAATGTTGGTTATCAAAACCGATTTCAGAATCGTTATACTCCTCATGTTTCGAAAAGAAAGCCAACAAGAAACTATGAGAAATTGAAAGTTCAAGGGATAATACATGAAACTTTCAAGCCTGATCAACCTCATTTTCAAACCCCACATTCGAAACAATCCACAAAAGCTTCATTTGTTAAATGACAAACAAATGTGAAAAACATCAATCATTGGTTGGAAGGAAAGGGAGAGTGTTTTCAATCTAGGAAATTCTCTCAAGAACAGATTAAGGATGCATATGAGAAATATTTGAATGAATCAACAAATAGAAGTTCTTCTTCGAAAGCATCAAATCCTTTTGTTCAAAAGTGGAAAGAAATTTCGATAAAAAAAGTTCGTAAGAAAGAAACTAAGAAGAATGAGGTCCCTGTTAATGTTGACTTTAAATCTTCGAATGATTACATTTCGATACCCTTAAATAATGGTGTGGACTTAATTGATAGTGTCAAAACAAAAGTTCGAAACTGGATAATTGGATCTTCGTTTCATCAAGCATTTTATTCTAATAACCCAGGACCCAAACAGTCTTAGGGACCTAAATTCTTTAAATGATTGCAGGTTTTATGTGACGAGCAATACGATGACAAATGGTATATCGACAGTGGTTACTCTCATCACATGAATGGGAAGAAGGAAAACCTGAGAGATTTTCGAAGTCTGTAAAATGTTGGTGTTGTAAAGTTTGGAAATAATAACAAGTGTCAAGTCAAAGGCTATGAGAAGGTGACCAATGGGAAGTTTACAGTCAACATATTTGCTTATGTCGAAGGTCTTCAACACAATTTGATCAGTGTTTCGCAACTTGTTGTGGGCAATGGCAATCAAGTTGTCTTTAATGAAGAATGAAGTGTCATATCAAGCATCGAAATAAAAGAAGTTCTTCTTAAATCAAAGCGAAAAGGAGATATGTTTACACTTGACATTAAACATATTGTTGGTGTTCCTTCTATTTGTCTACTTTCGAAGGCTTCCTCTGATATAAGCCGGCTGTGGCATCGAAGATTGTCTCATTTGAATTTTAAAAATCTGAATAAATTGGTGGTAAAAGATCTTGTTTGAGGTTTGCCTGTATTAATATTTGATAATGATACTCTTTGTGCAGCTTGCGAACAAGGAAAACGGCATAGACAAGGTCATCCATTTGTGATTGATTCTAAGATCGTCGAACCTTTGGAACTTCTTCATATTGACCTTTGTGGTCCTTCGACAGTTGAAACATTCAACAAGAAGAGGTACATTTTGGTTATTGTTGATGATTTTTCTAGGTTTACTTAGGTATATTTTCTTCGTTTGAAATCGGAAACAGCTCAAGTGATGATCGATTTGATCAAACACATCGAAATAAGTTTTAAGAAAAAGGTTTGCAAAATCAAGACTGATAATGGATATGAGTTCAAGAACAAGGTTCTAGATTCGTTTTTGACTGAAAAAGGTATATCGTACAACTTTTCATCTCCTTACACACCTCAATAGAATGGTGTTGTCGAAAGGAGAAATTATTTACTCTGCAAAGCAGCAAGAACGATGTTGACTTACACGAATCTTCCACAATATCTCTGGGCTGAAGCTGTTTCTACCGCTTGCTTTACTCAAAATCGGTCTTCTATTCACAGAAGATTCGATATCACCCCTTATGAAATTATTAACAACAGGAAACCTAATGTAAAATTTTTCCATGTTTTTGGTTTCAGGTGCTTCATTATGAATCTTAAGGATAATCTTTCGAAATTTCAGTCTAAGGCTGATGAAGGAATTTTCTTAGGTTATTCTCATAATTCTGTGGCATATAGGGTGCTCAACAAGTGAACAAGTAAGATCGAAGAAACCTTTAATATCACATTCGATGATCACTATGTCAAAAGTGTTGAAATTTTTTTTGAACAAAAACCAATCATTAATGAATAAAATTCTGAATCTGAAAGGGTTAATTCATTAGATTTCGATTATGATTTAATTTTTGGTACTCCTCATAGGGCTATTAATGCTGAAATTCAAGCCGAGGATAATCGAATTCCTAAAGCATCGAAACATTCTGAAGATTCGACAGTGATACAACAAAATGTTGATTTCCACTCGACAACAAATGTGACACCAGTCAAATTTTGGTCAAAAATAAACTGATCAATAATCGTAATTGGGATGAACCAAGTGGTAGAGTTTGTAACAAGGTTTCCAAAAATATAAAGAACACTGAAATCCGAGTTATAACGAAGAAGTTATGACCAATCGAAAATCCGCGATAAAACCGGCAAAACACTGTTCAGTGTAAAAAGTGAATTTTCGATAAAAGGCTTTTTAGACTTAACAATCTAAATGAAACTTGTAGAATATGTTAAACCGAGAACGTTCATAAAAAGAACGTAAAAATCTGACTTCGTATGAGGAAGTTATGATTTTTCGAAGTTTCAGTTTAGCAGTAGACAGCTAAAAATTCGAAATATAAATCGATCGATATTTAGCCGACGCAACTTAAATGAGAATCGAAGGTCTCGTCAAAAGTAGCACAACGGTAAAAAGACAGACGAAAACGAACGTCGGATGAAGAAGTTATGAATTTTTAACGGATTTCCTGTCTCGGTCTGTTAAAAATAACAATATTAAAAATAAAATAAAAATCAGACGACGAACTCTAAACAAAAGTTGTAGAGTATGATTTTACCTACGCGTGCATATAAAGAACGCCAAAAACGAAGCTCGTATGCGAAAGTTATGATTTTCGCAAGTTTTTGGCACAAAAGTAAAGAAAAATAGAAAACCGGGAAATTTCGCATGCATGACCTTCGGACACGTCATCATCGCATGCGGACTTCCACGTGTCGACTGCTGATTGGACTGAACCCTCACGTGGCACCTTCTAATTCGACCAAGTCCGCGGTGCACTCATATTCGGACAACCTCGCATGAGACACACCGGAGACACCCCGGACATCACCCTCGGACACCCCCTTCGCACGTGCCCTCTTCCCATTGGACCGAAGTCCGGTCCAGTCCAAACCTGCCACATGCCAGCCTGCTGTCCGAAGTGAGTCCCGTCCTTCGCCACCTGTCCGACACGCGTCAGCCTCGCATGGCCTCGGGTCCGAACCTTCGGCCTATATAAGGCATGCGAGGGTTCCGAATTATTTTACACTTTTCACCCTAAAATTCACACTTTTTCATATTTTCCACTTCCACAAACTTATACACAACCCCTAAAGCCCCGGTATCAAGTATCAAACCCTAAGCAAGCCTCGAAGCCCCGAGATTCCCGAGAAGTTAACCTCTCTCTTGTCGAAACTCTGCCCGATTTAAGCCAGTTTCTCTGCAAATAAACTCCTTTCTGGGAAACGAAACCCTGTCCGATTCACCACCTATCAAGTGAGTTCATACCCCCATATTTTCATAATTTCTACTATTTTAAGGGGGGGGGGGGGGGGAATACAAGCATACCACAAAAACTTTGTGTTATAAAATCATGATTTCAAATCATGATAAAACAACATTAAATCATTAAAAATACTCAAAACATTAAACTCTTTTATAAACTTATATTTTTCCCCAAAATTCATATTTGTATATATATATATATGTATATAAATGAGATTTAAAAGACTTAGGACTGATAACTCATTCGGGGTCCTTTTCCTTGTTTGGATGTGGGCTTATAGTACCGGTTATTTGTCCGAGTGTCGTTTAAATTTTACTTATATATAAATTGTATATGTATATAAATATAATAGTTATTTCATTAGTTTAACTACCTTTGTAACATGCTGAGCAAGGGATTACATGCAAACATGGTTAAATACACATTCAAAAAGTACATATGTATTATAATAGGTATAATTTATACATAGAACAATAATTCATGATTCAAGTATACTAGAATACACAGTCTTACAAGAAACAAGGATTTTGATACAGAACAAATCAAGGGTTTACACTTATCAAATACATGTTAGAAATTCTAATTCAAGAACATACTGTCAATCATTTATTTCAGAATGATTGGGTTTTCATAATTAATATACATGTAACGTTTATATGCTTTTTATGAGACACTCTATTCAGGTTGTTTAATTCATTTTAGACAACATAGGAAAAGCCCTGACATTATAACCAGAATCTCCAGCCGGGGATCGAAACAAGTTGTGTATAGATCTATATCGGGATTGACAACCCCGCACTCAGGCTGCTAGCTACAGTCAGGCATACACGCCGATGAGTGGCAATTGTTATCACTAGTTTAAACACCCACAAAGCGTTTGTTTCTGGCCATCCGTCATAGTATGGTTATAATAACTCATTAAAAAGATATTAACAATACGTTAGTGTATAAACAACTAAACGAAAGTACACCTTCAAAGTATCAGTTTAAGGAATACAAAATACAATGGTTCAATACAGTTTTCAATAACAGCTGGTGGAGCCAGGCACACTCTCAGTTACAAGTTTTCATAAAGGAATACAAATACAAAACATTAATACAAAGAGAACGGTTTATGGGATTAAACCACTTTTACAAATGGGAACCTAGTCATTTACTTTCGGTAAACTAGTATAACATAAAGGACCTTTAGTGGTTAATTCTATAATTCCTTAGTTGCTACATCATAGTTATACATTTGTGAAATCCGATTGACAGTGAAATGTGTGACTTCCGCCTTACTTCCTGTTCCTTGTTTGGTTGTGGACTTAGGGCAGATACACCCATTTAACTGTCCATTCGATATTGAGTTATATATAATCAGTATAAACTAAGTAATTACAGAAGGAAACTATTGAGGTTATCTGTTAATCACCTCAGGAAATATAGGATTTCCTGGAGAAACCAGTGAACTTATCCAAAGAACTTAGGGTATACTTAACAGAACTAAAATACTTATGAACTCACCAGCTTAAATGCTGATCTACTCTTTCCAAATAACTTGTATTCTCAGGAATCTAGTAGACAGGTACACTCCCGAAGCTTTTGAGAAAACTACCTAGTGCCGTACCATGACTCTTGTCTTCTACTGTACCTACTTTAGTGTTTGAATATGTAATGTTTAAACACTTATGTAAAACTTATACTTATTAATGTAATGGTTGTTTGTACTTTGATTACTATATTGCATGTGTTGTGATACTTACCTGAAGTCCTCCGCCCCCGAACGTTTCCGCCGTTTCGGTTTGGGGTTGTGACAGTTTGGTATCAGAGCAGTGTTTATAGTGAACTCAGTATATCAGTCATAAAAGATATACAACTATAAACCCATTGGGATAAAAACACTCTGACCAAGAGTTATACTTTAAAAATATAACAATATTTTATAAAAGTATATGTACATGCAGAGTATATATACTAGAATAAGTATCACAAGAAGAACAAAACAAAAGTATTTGGATGTTCGACATTGCAGTTAAACCTAGACAGTGACGTAATCATATCTGGGATCAATATAGCCTGATCAACTATATTCATCCTAGATATGACCAACATGTGTTTGGGGAGTGATTGTAGTGTTGCAACTGGTCTAAAACTTACCTAAGCACCAGAAGAATTCTAGAACCAAACAAAAGGATTAAAATACTATGGGAGTATTTTAGGATGCTATAACAAGAAGACTGAAAACTTGTCAAGTTCTTATATCTAGAAGTCCAAGAATCAAACTCATAATTAAAATAACATGGAGGTATTTTACATACCTTTGGGGAAATGTTAAAAAGATCTTTTCTGATAAATCTATAATTACTCGGTGGATACGTTAAGGTTATATATAGCCGAGATTTTATAGACTTAGAATATGTGATTTTCACTCTACTTCCTTTTCCTTGTTTGGATGTGGTTTTAGAGTAGGATTACTTATTCAAAGGTCTATTTGATCTGGATTATATATAATCGGTACACACCATGTGATTATGGAGGACCAGGAAGGATCACCTTCGTACAAATTTAAATTTTCTCATAGATTCTTTAGACATTCCCATTCTCGTATAAACCCGTTAGACAAACATAATTACTCCAGCAATCAATAGCAGAGTCAAGGAGGATCCAACAGAATTTCATTAGGAGAATCCCAAGAAAGAAACATATGAGAAGTAAATAAACTATAGAAATCATGTAGTGCCCTTACCCTATTAAGGACACCAATGAGAGATTCGCATGAACTTCCGAGATTCAAAATCTTCATTACGAAGTAATGGGGATCAGTGTCAGAATCGGAAGTAAAACAGCTCAGGAATTCAATATACCTACAGAGGAGAAGGACACCCTATAGCTACCAGGAGGAAACAAATCATTACCACTCAGAATAGAACAGAGAACAAAGGAAAACCACGCATGATTCATGTGAAGTGTTCGAGCACCTTTTCATCTAAGTAATAACTAGTAAATCGATTCAACCTAGTGAGTTAGTGATTTCATTACTCACATTAGGTTTTGAGCTTATCCTCTTTTCCGGTTACGGCTAATAACAATAAATCAGATCACGAAATCTTAATTGATAGTGATTAGTTCTCAAATTCATAAGTCTATTTTATGTAGACACTGTTAAATTATTTTCGAATATTTTCAAAAATTGGGAAACGATATCCACCAAACGAAGGTAACTTATTTCGGATGATACTCGGTTCATAACCACTCTAGAAACTTATTTATGTTCCTTACCAGGACTGCATCATAGGGATACAGGTCAAATCATTAAGAACAATATAACGAAACGAAAGATTTATACATAGATACAAATGGTTAGAATACATCTAGAGACAACTATCGTCGCTCATGAGCTCATTTTCTTATCATGTAACAGAATCATGCCTTCAAAGAATTGTAACCAACCCACCAGCGAAACACCAATCCTTCAGATAGATGCGGCTACGTCTCAAGCTGCGGTTACAGCAGCTGTAACAGCTGTCATGGCACACCTTAATGCTAACAATGCAAATGTTAGTAGTAATGCTATCGGTAACCCCGATCGTGGTGATGGCCAAGTACAGCAACGAGCACCTACTTGTAATAACACCTTGTTCCTTAAGCCTAATATCCTAAAACGAAAGTTCAAGAACAAGAAAGGGAGCTGTTCAACTCAAGAACCTAACAGAGGGCAACGAACTGGGGCAATCAATACCCCCATCAGCCCTGTTATTCTAGCACCGACAAAGCCGTATTTAGGAAACCTCCCACACTGCAGCAAGTGCAACTACCATCATCATGGAGTTTGCCGAAAGCTGCATTACAATAGATGCAACTTGAAGAGGCATACCGCCCGCTTCTGTAGAACTCCGGTTGAGTTCATCACTTCAACTGCCAATGTTGGAACCATTCCCATATGTCACCTTTGTGGTGAAATAGGACATTACAAGAGGGATTGTCCAACAGAGAAGAACGACGGGGGAGCAGGAGGAATTTGACCCCAATACATGGGGAAGCATCAAAGAACCCTGCTATATTTTGGTACGCTTCCAAACCCCGATAACTAGCTATAATTATGATTACTCTTACGTTCAAATTAAATCACAACAATTATATAAAATTTGAAACCCTAACAGGTAAGCTATGATGACTTAGTGTATACATAAGGGTCATTTATAATTAAGATTTGTAGACTTAGAGTGAGTAATCCCGCCTCATTTCCTGTTCCTTGTTTGGTTGTGGATTTAGGGCAGGGTTGCTCAGTCAAAGGTCTTACCAATCTTAATTATATATGACTTGTATACACCAAGCGATTATAGAGAGACCTAGTAAGGATAGTTTCATGAAAGTTCATAATTTCAAATTATCAGAACCCTCGTATTGGTAGTACCCGCCAATTTCGAATCAAAAAGGGGTTCGTAGCGATAATAACAGAATAAAACCAGAAGCGCTGAAAACTTAGGTACATAGGATATCATCCTCGCAATCATCGTCCCAGAACGACTTAATATCTATTTCATCGAGAAAATTATGATATCCTCATTCGACATGGTTTGGCCTGGCCCTTACCATGTGAAAATTCTTATGCTGTATAAGAGAACTTTTCCTTAATCAGCTGTAAGATGAAATTCTTCCAATCCATAACACAAAACCCTTAGGTTGTCTCTTATTTCAAAACTTCAGAAGTACCCATACGAAGGGTACCATGCCATTCTAGCCTACTCATTAGACAGGAAACTTCAAACAAAAAGCATCGAAGTAGTCATAGAAGTCAGTAACTACCGAAGTACCTCAATAGATCTCATAGGAAAATCATTGTACCACAGGTCAAGTTCAAGGATAGAGACTAAGAACTCATTAAGTTAATCTATCGCTGCTAAGTGTATACACGAGAGTGGTATATAAGTTAGACTTAACAATATTAAGGATGTGTGATTCCGCCCTATCTCATGTTCCTTGTTTGGTTGTGGACCTGGGGCAGAGTCACCCATCCGAACGTTTTGTGAAATCTAAATTATATACGACTTGTATACACGAGGTAATGGTGGATGAGCCAAGTATGAGTCTGATCATGAACTTTGGAGCAAAAGCCAGCATCATGTATTCTACCAGGTGGAATTCAACATGGGACCACGACAGTGGGTCGAGCTACTAAATGACTACGAATTAAAAATTCGTTATCATCTCGACAAAGCCAATATAGTAGCTGACACCCTAAGTCGGAAAGAGTACCCAGGTCATAGTGCCAATCATTGACTATGATAACCCATTCAAATCTCTCCACACAAAGTAAGGAGGCTCAACAGGAAGCCTTGAAACCTGAAAATGTGGCAAGTAGAAAAGATAACTAGAACGTGTGAGTGTACGGTATGCCAATATCTGTTATCCCCACTGAGATAATAGAATCATCTCCCAGTTCAGGCAGTCACTCAAAAATCTCTAGGAACCAGAGTAGTCATGATTCTATGTGATCGACTATGGTAAAGAATGGGATACCCATTTACCAATTAGTCGAGACCTTTATCACGCTAGCATTCAAGTTGCTTCATTCGAAACCTTCTGTGGTTATAAGTGCAGATCCTATCTGCACTGGACTAAATTAGGTAATACGCAACTAACTAGAGGTCCAATTTCCACACAGCACCCTCGCTGATCTAGAATTCATCCGAGAAACTACCAAAAACAAAATACGAATCAGGAAGTGACATAAAACTTCCAGAGTTAATCAGAGAAGCTGCAGCTTCGATAAAAGAAAACCCTTGGAATTCCAGGATTGATGACCTTGTCATATGAAGGTCTCACCCTGGAAGGACAAGATACGCTTGAGAAAGCGTGGAATACAAAATTCAAGGTACATAAGACCATTTGAGATTCTTACCAGAATCGGTCTTGTACTTTTAAACTTAAACCACCACGAAAACTTAATAACATTCATCCCATCTTTCACATATCTAATCTAAAGAGGTGTCTATCCGATAAAACACTTGTTATTTCACTCAATGAAATCAAGTTAAATAAAAGTCTACACTCTGTAGAAGAACCAATGAAAACCATGGATAGGGAAATCAAAAGAACCAAGCAAAGTCTTATCCCGTTAGTGAAGGTTCGCTGGATTACAAACCAAGGACCTGAATTCACTTGGGAAGAAGAGATTAAACCTGGTCCATGAGTATCACTTTAGACTTAATTTCGGGACGAAATTCCCTCTAACGGGGGGATAATGTGACACCAGTCAAATTTTGGTCAAAAATAAATTGATCAATAATCGTAATTGGGATGAACCAAGTAGTAGAGTTTGTAACAAGGTTTCCAAAAATATAAAGAACACTGAAATCCGAGTTATAACGAAGAAGTTATGACCAATCGAAAATCCGCGAAAAAACCTACAAAACACTGTTCAGTGTAAAAAGTGAATTTTCGATAAAAGGCTTTTTAGCCTTAACAATCTAAATGAAACTTGTAGAATATGTTAAACCGAGAACGTTCATAAAAAGAACGTAAAAATCTGACTTCGTATGAGGAAGTTATGATTTTTCGAAGTTTCAGTTTAGTAGTAGACAGCTAAAAATTCGAAATATAAATCGATCGATATTTAGCCAACGCAACTTAAACGAGAATCGAAGGTCTCGTCAAAAGTAGCACAACGGTAAAAAGACAGACGAAAACGGACGTCGGATGAAGAAGTTATGAATTTTTAACGGATTTCCTATCCCGGTCTGTTAACGAAGTCTAAACGAAAGTCGTAGAGTATAATTTTACCTACGCGTGCATATAAAGAACGCCAAAAACGGAGCTCGTATGCGAAAGTTATGATTTTCGGCCTATATAAGGCATGCGAGGGTTCCAAATTATTTTACACTTTTCACCCTAAAATTCACACTTTTTCATATTTTCCACTTCCACAAACTTATACACAACCCCTAAAGCCCAGGTATCAAGTATCAAACCCTAAGCAAGCCTCGAAGCCCCGAGATTCCCGAGAAGTTAACCTCTCTCCTGTCGAAACTCTGCCCGATTTAAGTCAGTTTCTCGGCAAATAAACTCCTTTCTGGGAAACGAAACCCTGTCCGATTCACCACCTATCAAGTGAGTTCATACCCCCGTATTTTCATAATTTCTACTGTTTTAAGGGGGGGGGGGGAATACAAGCATAACACAAGAACTTTGTGTTATAAAATCATGATTTCAAATCATGATAAAACAACATTAAATCATTAAAAATACTCAAAACATTAAACTCTTTTATAAACTTATATTTTTCCCCAAAATTCATATTTGTATATATATATATATATATATATATATATATATATATATATATATATATATATATGTATATAAATGAGATTTAAAAGACTTAGGACTGATAACTCATTCGGGGTCCTTTTCCTTGTTTGGATGTGGGCTTATAGTACCGGTTATTTGTCCGAGTGTCGTTTAAATTTTACTTATACATAAAATTGTATATGTATATAAATATAATAGTTATTTCATTAGTTTAACTACCTTTGTAACATGCTGAGCAAGGGATTACATGCAAACATGGTTAAATACACATTCAAAAAGTACATATGTATTATAATAGGTATAATTTATACATAGAACAATAATTCATGATTCAAGTATACTAGAATACACAGTCTTACAAGAAACAAGGATTTTGATACAGAACAAATCAAGGGTTTACACTTATCAAATACATGTTAGAAATTCTAATTCAAGAACATACTGTCAATCATTTATTTCAGAATGATTGGGTTTTCATAATTAATATACATGTAACGTTTATATGCTTTTTATGAGACACTCTATTCAGGTTGTTTAATTCATTTTAGACAACATAGGAAAAGCCCTGACATTATAACCAGAATCTCCAGCCAGGGATCGAAACAAGTTGTGTGTAGATCTATATCGGGATTGACAACCCCACACTCAGTCTGCTAGCTACAGTCAGGCATACACGCCGATGAGTGACAATTGTGATCACTAGTTTAAACGCCCACAAAGCATTTGTTTCAGGCCATCCGTCATAGTTTGGTTATAATAACTCATTAAAAAGATATTAACAATACGTTAGTGTATAAACAACTAAACGAAAGTACACCTTCAAAGTACCAGTTTAAGGAATACAAAATACAATGGTTCAATACAGTTTTCAATAACAGCTGGTGGAGCCAGGCACACTCTCAGTTACAAGTTTTCATAAAGGAATACAAATACAAAACATTAATACAAAGAGAACGGTTTATGGGATTAAACCACTTTTACAAATGGGAACCTAGTCATTTACTTTCGGTAAACTAGTATAACATAAAGGACCTTTAGTTGTTAATTCTATAATTCCTTAGTTGCTACATCATAGTTATACATAAGTAATATCCGATTGACAGTGAAATGTGTGACTTCCGCCTTACTTCCTGTTCCTTGTTTGGTTGTGGACTTAGGGCAGATACACCTATTTAATTCTCCATTCGATATTGGGTTATATATAATCAGTATAAACTAAGTAATTACAGAAGGAAACTATTGAGGTTATCTGTTAATCACCTCAGGAAATATAGGATTTCCTGGAGAAACCAGTGAACTTATCCAAAGAACTTAGGGTATACTTAACAGAACTAAAATACTTATGAACTCACCAGCTTAAATGCTGATCTACTCTTTCCAAATAACTTGTATTCTCAAGAATCCAGTAGACAGGTACACTCCCGAAGCTTTTGAGAAGACTACCTAGTACCATACCGCGACTCTTGTCTTCTACTGTACCTACTTTAGTGTTTGAATATGTAATGTTTAAACACTTATGTAAAACTTATACTTATTAATGCAATGGTTGTTTGTACTTTGATTACTATATTGCATGTGTTGTGATACTTACCTGAAGTACTCCGCCCCCGAACGTTTCCGCCGTTCCGGTTTGGGGGTGTGACAACAAATTCTCCAGTTTGTAATGAAAGTCTGCCAGTTCTACAAACTAATCAAGTGGAGGGGGAGCACTTGACTTCGACTAATCATGTTGAGGGGGAGAATACTTTCGAGGGGGAGAATGGTAGAATGAATGTTGATGTCGAGGAGGAGCATCAAGAAGATAATTTTGTCGAGGGGGACCAAAATGATAGTCAAAGAAATAATTCCAACAATCAAAATAAAAAATTTCATGATACAACTGATAATGTGTCCATTTCAGGTTTAGAGAATGATGAGCCATTCGAAGATGCACCGTTGGATTTTAATCCAGCATATCCTCCTTTGGATAGATGGACTCGAAATCATCCACATGAACAAATTCTTGGTGATCCACAAGCTGGAGTATTAACGATGGCTCAAATTCGTGCAAAGAATGAGGTACTCAATAATCACCAGGAATTTTGCATGTTCAATGTTTTTATTTCAAAAATTGAACCTAAAAATGTCAAGGTTGCAATGGAACTTCCTGATTGGGTTGTTTCTATGCAATCTGAACTAGCTGAATTCGAAAGAAACAAGGTATGGAGATTGATTCCCAAACCAAAAGATGTTTCTATTGTGGGCTTAAGATGGATCTTTAAAAATAAACTGATAAAGATGGTAATGTTGTACGAAACAAAGCTAGGCTTGTAGTTAAAGGTTATTCGCAACAAGAAGGTATAGACTATGAGGAAACCTTTGCCCCCGTCGCAAGACTCGAGGCAGTTCGAATATTTTTGGCCTATGCAACACACAAGGATTTTGATGTCTACCAAATGGATGTCAAGTGTGCGTTTCTCAACGGTGAACTCGAAGAGACGGTGTACATTGAACAACCTCTAGGTTTTATTAACAAAGAATTTCCTGATCATGGTTATATATTAGATAAAGTTGTTTATGGGTTAAAATAAGCACCAAGAGCATGGTATGCAACTCTTACTAATTTCTTAAAGCAATCAAAATTTAAACAAGGATCAGTTGATCACACTCTCTTTGGAAAGAAAGTTGGTGATCATATCATGCTTGTTCAAATTTATGTCGATGATATTAGTTTTGGCTCTAGTGACCCTGCTTTGTCAAGAGAATTCAAAAACTTGATGAAAAGCCAGTTTGAGATGAGTATGATGGGGAAAATAAACAATTTTATGGGATTAAATATTCGTCAGAGCAGAGAAGGCATATTCATCAATCAAGAGAAGTATACACGAAATCTGCTGGAAAAAATCGGATTGACGAATAGCACAAAGTTGAGAGTACCAATGGCTGTTGGAACAAGGCTTAGTCCATCATTGGATAAACCAACTGTTGACCTCACATTGTATCGAAGCATGATAGGTTCGTTACTTTACCTCACGACAAGTCGACCTGATATTATGTTTTATGTGTGCAATTGTGCTAGGTACCAATCGAATCCTAGGGAACCTCATCTAACAGCTGTCAGAATATATTTCGTTATCTCAAAGGAACAACTTCGTTAGGATTGTGGTATCCTTCGAAGTCAAGCTTTTTCATACAAGCATTCTCAGATGCCGAGTACTTGCACTGGTTCCCAAGTCCACCAATGCAAGAGGGGGAGAAGGCCCAAGCCAACCTTGGAAACCCGCCTCAGAATTTACACTCCGAGATGAAGACCTAAATTCCGAAGATGAAGTTCATGTCGTCTCTGGAATGATGGGGAACTCAGAAGAAGAAGAAGGAAGTGAAGATGAAAACGAATATATTCCGGATAAAGCTCCCAAGGGAGTTCTTGGTCTTCAAGCTCCTAAGTTGACCATTCCGAAGGAAATGTCAGAAGAACAAAAGCGAATCTGGTCTGCTGTTTCCTGGCCATCCTCTCTTCCTGATTCTCTCCGGATGGGCATTCAAATGGCTAAAGCAAAATCCTTTTTAACAGCTCAAGCCTTCCGAGCCACTCCTTCTGTGCAGCCTCCCATTCCGGACCCAAAAATCGCTCCAATCGACCAGGGCTCTCCTCTCCGGATCCTTGATGAAATTCCGGAAGAACCACTTCCAAATCCCACTTCGGAATTTACGATTGATGAAAATATGAAGCTCGTTATATCTGCACTTCAAAAAGACAAAGGAAAGAAACCAATGACTACCGAACATCAAGCTTTTCACTCCGGACCTCCTCTCAAGCAAAAAGCAAAAACATGGATGGTCTCAGGAGGAAATCAATCAGGAACTAGAGGATAGCATCTGGATCCAAACTCTAAAGGATAATCATGATCCGATGCGTGGCATCTCTCCTCTTTGCCGTGAAGGCATTCTTCAGGCACAAGAAATCATTTTGTGCCTCTACTACGACCTTCCCACCAATGACTCCGATCAGCTGGATCTTCCTCTCTCTCCCTACAACAAATTTTATACCAAATTTGCCCCTCTTCATCCAACAAACAATCCGAAAGTGATCTTCCGGACTGAGCGAGAAAGGCTTAAAACTTTCTACTCTAAGCACGCTCAACCTTTCAAGGAAGTATGGACGAGGAAGAGGATTACCAAAGTTCAGGGCTTCAGAAGAAAAAATTTGGTGAAATTTGAACTGAAATGCCCTCTATTCCGTTTTCACCTCCTCCGGAACAAGCCAACACCCCGGACCGTTACTGATGCTGATTTTTCTTCTATGAATCCTAATGACATCCTCACTCTAGCTACTTACTTCAGAGAAAATCAAAAGGATGACATCAGTATGGGAGCTTACCACGCAACTCTGAGCTTTCTGAAAGATTATGTTGCTGAGTTTTGCCAATGTGATTATGAGCTTGCACACCTCTACGGAACGGAACAATTCATTGCCAAAATCGACTTTATTCTTTTGGAAGCTGAAATTCTTGAAGATGGTCCTATTGAAGAACCGGTTCTAGGGTTTGTCTACACAACCAGAAGGACAAACAAGAAGGACTTCTTCCGAGTCCTTGACAAACATCTAGTTCCGACCAAAGCTCTGAAGAAGTTCATATCCCGGGCGTCCAAGTATGATGCTTCGGAACAGGTCAAGGCAAAGTTTGTGAGTCAATTGGCATGGTACATTGTGGTCCGAGAGTGGTTGTTCAGAGCCTACACCTTCATCAAGGAAGAAATGAACTAAGCTTGTTGGTTTTCTAAGTTCACTTAGGAGGAGATTGTTGGAACCTGAAAATGAACCTCTAGCAATCCTAAGTACTAATTCCAAAGTGTGTATGTTCCGAAGTGGAGAGTGGTCCGGAATATGTCCGGACTAGGTATGAAGTCGTGAAGACTGAAGGCATTCCGGAATGACTCTCATTTCCGGAATGGATGATGATCCGGAGTGACATTGTTTTGTCTTTTGTGCATTTATTATATTTGTCTTTGTATTGATGTAACGTTTCATAGGACTAAATCTATAGTTGTATTTGGACAATCAGAATGTCAGAATCATGTCTTTTGTCCGGTCCTATGTAAGCACTTCAGTTAATTCGGTGTAATATTCACTCCTATTTATAGGAGTATTCAATACAAGTCAACCACGGATCTTTTACCCACTTTTTGGAATTTTTCTCTAAGATTATTCAAAACATTCTTCTTGTTCTTCATTTATTAACTTTACCTTGATCATTTACTCTCTGTCTTCATTTAATGTCTTGATCATTTGTTGAATATATTATCTAAGACTTGACTGGTCTTTCCAGGCTTGACTTAAACACTTATTAGCAAGCAGACATTGATCTTAAGCATTCACTCAAGGTTTGAGTTTTCAAACCTTGTCTATGCGCATCGATCTTGTTCTCGCAGGAATTGACGGGGAACTTTGTTCCAAGCTGTAACGAAACATTTGTTTCAGTACCAAATTTCGATACTTAAAATCATATTCTTTCTTTGTATGTGGTCTTGCTAAAATGTTTGAAACCCACTACATTTTTACCAAACAAGATCCATACATAATTTTGTTTTGTGGAATATGATTTCTGTGTAAGTATCTATCTAATTCTTCGTGACTTCAAATATTTTTCCAAGACATACTTGTCCCTGACTACACTGGTCAAACAATTAATTTCATTTACAATGTATTACTCTTATGTTTAGATGTGATATGTAATGAAATTTCAAACCACCCATGAAGCCATATAAAAAGATTCCCTTCGATACTTCTCTATAAGTATTCGATTTTACTTTACGGGAAACCACACAAGCTGT
This sequence comes from Lactuca virosa, assembly GCF_052849685.1. Taxonomy (NCBI): domain Eukaryota; kingdom Viridiplantae; phylum Streptophyta; class Magnoliopsida; order Asterales; family Asteraceae; genus Lactuca; species Lactuca virosa. The sequence continues at coordinate 347,058,450 of NC_136430.1, read as the reverse complement.
TGATTATCTCTCTCGATAATTAGCGAAGTGATCTTTTCCTGGGATCTAACTGCCTTTATGTCGAAACTTTTATTTTCGACATCACAAATTCAAATTTTCTTATACTTGCTTCTTATCTATTTCTTTGGTACACATTGCACTCACGAAATTGTTGAGGTTCTGCGTAATACCAACTCAGGCTGAAGATTTCACAAGTCTGGCACATGACTTCGCTTTTCAACCCAAAATTGAAAAAGCCTTACCTTCATTATGAAGGTTTGTGATGGTTCTTATCCACTGGGTACCATCGAAAAGACATCTGATATGACGGTTTAGTTCCTGTGTGGGTTTCTAGGCAAAAGTACTCATCACTTTTCCTGACATGGCATGCTTTTCGGTGACTGGTATGATTTTCAAGGAGAAATGTCACAATCTCTTAACGACAACCGTTTGAACTTCAAATCGTGTCTTCATATAAACAGGGAATGGGGGATTTTATTTCAACTTTACGCTCACAATACGATTTTTAGACGATTTGTGATTTTATTCTCTCTGATCTTCAAAGTTTTCTCCAAACCCTAACAATGGCTGCTCATCAATCGCAAACCATTGTGGATGTTTCTTCTCAAACTACCGTGAAGATCCAAAGCACCAACTTCCAGTTTCAAAGTGATGTCTCTGTTTATCCTGATGAATTGAAGATGCTCGTTGTTTCTCTTCAAAATTCTGTTATTTCCAAGGCGATGTTTAACTCTTTTGAAATTCCTCTTTCTTGGCTATCTCTTGCTGGTTCAACGGCTACATGCATCAAGACGATGAACACAATCACTTTTCAACCGATGAATGAAAAGAAATTTTGACTGTCGAAAAAGAATTTTGCATAAATTCTCAATATTCCAAATGTTAAACCCGTTGTTAAGGTCACAAATGCACAAATCATTTATATGTTCAATGAGATGGGTTATCAATCTCAACTCACCAAAATCAGTGAGTTCAAGAAGTCCGGTTTAGCGTGTTTGTGAAAATTTTTCTTTAGAATATACCTTCTATGTCTAATTGGAAGAATAGTGGGGTTAGATAAAGGAATATTAGAGGTTTATGCAATGGTAGCGGGTTTATACTATGATTTACAGGTGGACTATGCAAATCAACTTTGGAATGAGTTTGTGAAAAGTGTTGTGAACACCAATGTCGTCAATGGAATTTCGTGTGCTAGATACTGGAGCCTCATTATTCAGTATGCTTATGAGAAGGAGGGTATTCCAGTTCCGGAGAATGAAGAAATTGTTGAGTTTTCGCTATTTCATTTTCCTAAGGCTGTTGAAGATGATGTCGAAGTTTTTCAAACTGTTGCTCGGATTCCAGACGCAATGCTTTGAAAGGTTGATCCTGCTAATCCTATCTTGGTGAGTTACTTATCGACGATCAATCCGGATATTGAAACTGGGGTTTTGTTAAAGACAACTGAAGGACCTTCGAAGACGAAACGAGGATCTAAGAAGGAAACTAAGCCAAGTCCTTCTAAATTTAGAACGGTTGCTAAAGTGGTGGAATCTCCAAAGAAGGTTATTGTCAAAGAAAAACTTTCGAAGAAACGATCCAAGCCAGTTGTTACGGAAACTGTCAATCCTTCGAAGCAGGTAGTACCTTTGAAATCGGGAGTATTGAGGAGACTCAAGAAAATGGCTCACAAACCTCGCCATTCTCCTGAACGATCTGGAAGTTTTTCACCATCTATTGTTCAAAAACCTCAATTGGGTCGAAAGGGTGTTGTCATTTGTGAACTACCCACACCTGTTTCTCTACTTTCGAAGAAAATGAGAGAAGAGGATATGGCGAAGAAGATCTCCAAGAAACAAAGGATGCAGAGGAAATTAATCATTCAAGATGATTCAATGGATGATGAAGTTGTACCCGAATCTCCATTGAACAATGATCAGACGGGCAATTCTTCACCAGTGAGGGATTCTCCAGTTAAGTCGAATATCGAGGAGATTGGCAATCCTGATGGCACTGTGAAAACTTCTATAGTGGACACAACCATCAATCATGGTGAACAACCAAAAGTTTCGACTCCTGATCAGACATCAATCATACCACCCGAAGTTTCGACTATCAAATCCGTTCATGAGGAGATTCGAACTTCAGGCATCACTGCAAACGTATCTGATACGGATGCAAATGTCAACAAGGGTGATGGAGTATCGACAAATGAAGCCCAAGGTAACCCTTTTCTTGTTGTATAATCTACTTTCGAAACCCCCTATTGATACTTTAGTTTCATTACCACCGTATATTGTTCCCAATGCACCTCATATCCCTTCATCTACTCATTCTCCTACATTCGAGAATATCATGCGCCAACCCACTACTTCATTATTCCCATCTCAATCCACCGAAGAACCCAGAACTGCTCATGATGATGAAACCGATGATGGAGGGTTTGTAGGCTCGTTTTCTTAAATCGAATTTGATCCTGAAGAGGAAAATATTCCTGATCATATGCTGATGTCTGGGAAACAGTTCAAGATTCTGAACCGTAAGCTTAACTCCTTACTCTAATTTCAAGCTGATGTAGGGGTAAACATTCGGTTTCTGGTATTGAGGTTGATGTCATGTTAAAAGCTCAAGAGCTTCGTCTTCTCAATAAACTTGAACAAATTGACAACAACATTGAGGTCCGGCTCAAAGCTCAATCAGAGAACTTTAATGGCGAACTGAAAGAATTGAAAATTGTTGTGAAGCAACGTCATGTTCTCTTTGTTCAGGATATAAAGACTGTTCGAGAAAATGTCAATCGCAAAATCGAAGAGTTACGCTCAGACATGGAGAAGGAGATCATCACCTTGACAATGACTCATTATTCTCTTCTCACGAAGGTTGATATCGTTGCTGATGTAGTAACAAAACTTGCTGAGTATTACCATTCTATGCTTCCGAAGATAGATGCGAAGGCGAATGTTGATTTAAAGAATTTTTGGGGAAATTGATTCGCTTTTGGTTGATTTGAAGGAAATGGTTGCAAAATCTGGTTCTTCGTCTTTGTTCACTCTTGAGTTTTTAACTCCGAAGTTTTGATTGCTTAAGTCAACAATTCATTCTGAATTGGCTCCACTTTTGAAAGTCTTAAACTTACTACTAACGGATGCCCCACCTGTTGTCATAGGGGTGCAAGGGGGAGAAAGAAAAGTTGTTGGTGTAAGTAAAGGTGAAGGAGCATCTGGAAAGTCAAGTGGTGATGCAAGTGGTGATACGAAGGTTGTGGGGAAAATTCTAACTACTCCAATTCCTACAACTTTTCCAAAGATGACTGATCCAATTATTTCGACAACAACAACAACAATACCTATAGCAAAAGGGATTGTTATTGGTAGTTCTGGTTCATCTTCGAAGCCTACACCCATTGAAGCAGATAAAGGCAAAGGGAAAGGTGTTCATGTTGAACAGTCGAAGGAAGAAAGGAAAGCAGCTATTGAAGATGAAATGGAAAAACAACGTCATATTCAAAGCATTCTTAGGCTTCGTCAAAATGATCCTCCAACAATGAACAAAGGGGATCCAAGGAAACTACATAGATATGAAGGCATTGAAGCTATGGTAGCTTATAGATAAATGCATGACTTTGAGAAGAAATCGAAGAAGAGTTATGCAACTGAGAACTCAGACATGAATCAGTTGGACTTTCGTATCAACAAGATGATGTTTATTACTTCTCAATATCAGGTTGTTGACAAGTTCGAAGACAAGGAAGAGTTCAAGAGATTAAAGATTCGATTTCATGCTGTTCTTGGGAAAGAAGAAGAAGAAGAGGTTTGGTCGCTTATCAAGATTGTTCGAATTTTGAGTATATCCAAAGATGTTCTATTTGAGGGTGTACTTCAAAACTTTCGATATCAAGTGGTCAGAGCAAACAATACCACTTTCAACTTTACTGTTGCTGAATTCCCTCTTATGAATCTGAACGATTTAATCTCTGTTGCAAAGATTCTTAAGGTCAATAATGAAAAGAATCTCCAGGGTACAAGCAAAGAACATTATTTGCTGGGTCTTGCTCATATCAAGATATTCATCGACAATTATTTCGATTGTTTAGCCTTGACAGATGTCGAATTAGCTTTGACAATGGGTAAAGAGATAATTGTACCTTAATCAATCTTGAAGAGTAAAGCTGATTTGCAGCCTTATGATGATGAGGAGATTTGTCTGAAGCCACTTGGGATTATTTTTGTTGGAAGAAGCAAGAAGGGAAGGAAGCCGAAGTATTTATTTCAATCTTGTGACGTCGAAAGATATACTACAGCAAATTATATGAACTTGATGGTTCGTATGAATAACTGTAAGAAGAACAATGAGAAAGATAAGGCAAAATTGAAGATGGTGATGAATTTGTTGTTGGATTAGTGTCTAAGCCCGTAACTATTTTGGTATGTACTTGACCCGGTTGTGCATGGTCCTTTTGGGTTGCCTTCACCAAAGCAACTTGATAGGATGATTTATGAAGAGAAAGGTTATTATGATTTATTAATATATTATAAGAATAATATATTAAAGGAGAAATCACATTGTTTAATTAATATTGGTCAAGAATTAATTTTATGGTCAAAAGAGATTAATTAAACTTAGGGGTCTGGAATTGTAATTATAAGATAATTGCAATTGGGCTATGGATCACCTTGGAACATAGGTTGGACGAATTCTATGGGAAGCCCATAAGGAATTCGTCCAAGGGGTGTTCTAGAAGGAGTCCATGGGCTGCTTAGGGCCTAAGCAGTCAAATTAGGGTTTCCTATTTGAAAACCCTAATAGCCTAACTATATATGGAATCCCTAAGGCCTTAAAAACGTAGGGAAGTAATCCCTAAGGGTTCTTAGACGTTTTTATGCCTCTCATCCTCTCTCCTCTTCATCATTCTCTTGCTCTTGGTGTTTGTGAGCCATTAGAGGTGTGACACATGTGACACTAAGCTTCTTGAAGATTAAAGAACTCTTGTAACCATTGAAAGGTAAGATCTAAACCCTAATTCATATGTTAATTGGATTATTGTATGCTAGATCTAGGGTTTATAAGCTTTGGATGATTATTGCATGTTCATTAGACAAACTAGATCCAAATCTTTAGGGTTTGCATGTACACCATAGGATTGATGTAGTGCTCAAAACCCATCAGTGGTATAAGAGCCTCGGCTGTTTGTTTGATGTATTTGATGCTTAATTGTTCATTGCTTTCAAGAAAAACGAAAAATTTTGCATTCTGACTGACAGACTCGCCGAGTCCATGAATGGAATCGACGAGTAGGTCCTACTCGACGAGTTCCATTGTGGACTCGACGAGTCCAGGGCTCTGGTGCCGGGATTTTCGATTTTTCTGCCATATTTTGTTGAGGATAATTGCCAAAACTCGTTTTTCTTGCCAAAATCCGATTTTTTTAAGTTTCGAATGTTTATCCTCATCAAAATTGATGGATTTGGTTAAATATGGATAATATAGGATTATTATTAGTCAAATATTTAACCTAGTAATTTGTAAAAGTTTCAAATTGCACCCTATAGGTTTTATAGTTTAAATTTGAACTTAAAAGTTTTAGTTTTTGAAATTTAAATAGTTAAACCCTAAATGTTTTGAAATGTTTCAAAACTTGCCCCCAAGTTTTGGAATTTGAATAATTTGATTAAAAAGTATTAATTTTGAAATATTAAATTCTAAGACCCTAGTTTTTTTTTTGAAAAGTTCAAATTACACCCTTATGGTTTTATTGAGTTAATTTAATGTATAATTAAAAGAGAGTTAATAAATCCATAATGACATGGTTTACGTTAATCAAATTAAGAGTATAATTTGTTAATAAATTAAACCACCTAGTATTTTAAAAAGTGTAAAATACACCCTTATATTATATAGAATTAAAGGTTTAATATTATATATGTATAAGTAAAATATCAGTCTTACCGTTAGTAGGCCTCATTCACGAAGCTGGTCTATAAGGGGTGTTTAAGGAAGCGGTCTATAAAATGACCACCATTAGGTATCCATTACCCACCGCACTCTTGACTAGTGTAGGGTCGTTAGCCGAACGGGTAGGATAGGACACAAGCTTCCATTATAAGTATAATGAAATACGAAGTAACTAAACGCTTTTAAAAATTCCCAAATCTTAGTTACTTTAGGAAAAAGTGAATTTGATGCAATTCCATGGAATTACACTTTGTACCCTTGCCGAGACAATTAGTGGAGTATGTGTGGTTAACCGACACACTAAGTTGGGATTGGCATTGGTGGCAGAGGGTGACTCGATGTTTGTCATAGATCGATGGAATGTGTGTGGTTAACCGGCACGTCGATTAGGTGACTGTAACATTAAGGGCACCACGTACATTCACATGGTTATTCACACCTTATTTGTGATCCTCGGCATCCCAGTCACAAATGAAGGGCATAATCGAGATTAAACATGCTATTGAAAAGTTCAATGAATCTCAAAGGATCTAGGAGTTTCAATTCATTTAAAACTTAAACCTTCAATTTTCGTTTTTCTTGGTGGGAATTGGTAAATCGTCATTTACCTACCTTCAAATGTTATGCGATTTGGATTACGGCTTCCCTCTTCCAAGTTGTAGAATATTGTGTTGGGTCCTAGCCTTAATATCTCATTTGGGTGTTTTATTAAGGACCCGATCAACTAACTTGAATTTCTCCCGTTTTGTAGATGTCAAACTCCGACAACTATGGTCTTGCTGAATCCGTTGGAAAAAGTTTTCAACATGAAGATGATGTTCCACGATTGGATTGTGGAAATGGAAATCATGCTTCACTCCCTCCACCTCCTCCAATAATTCTCCCTGACCCACGTGTTCGAAGACTTGAAAATTTCAAGGTCACTCAAGCCCTATTGAAAAAAAAACACGAAGATGGAAAGTTTATATGTGCTCATGTCCTGAATATGAAGTTACATATTGATAGATTGGGAATGTTGGGTGTCGAAGTCTCTAGGAAGCTGGCAGTTGACTTGGTTCTTCAATCACTTCCTGACTCATATAGTGAGTTCATTAGAGAGTACTATATGATGGACCACGACATGACCCTCATTGATTTGACTTATTTGCTTATTGCTACTGAATGTGAAATGATTTGGCGTACTGGTCAAGCAAATTTGTCTGGTAAATCAATGTCCCATCCTTCTATGGGAAATGGAAACATTGGAAGTCTAGAAAAGTTTTCTCTACGCAAGAGAAAGGCTAATTCTGAGATAGTCCCTTGTGCCATTCCCAAAGAATCTGTGTGTTTCTACTGCCAAGAGAAGGGGCATTGGTTACGAAGCTGCCCTGACTACCTGAGAGATCTAAGAGATGGGAGAGTCAAGATGTATGACTCTACTTCAGGTAAAATCCACTATCTGACACTATTAAGTTCCTTTTTAGATTCTTGATACATAATGTGATAAGATTACATTTGGTGTTTTTGTAGGATCGAAGAAAAAGGAAGCTTAAACGGAAAGAAGTGAGCTGAATCTGGTCATGAAGAAATGGATTTCGATCGCATGATTCAAAGATCGGGTTTTTAGCTGCTACTTTAGAGTTAGGACAGATTGCTAAATAATACTTACATAGTTTTCATTTTTAATCACATTGTAAGGACAAGATTTTTCCGCAATAAAATAAAATTTGATTTTTCCTTATTTATGTTTCCTTGCGATGGATTTTTATGAAAATTGGTGTTTGAATGTTTCTATTGTTAGCAATATTGTGAATGGATTTGATTCTTAGTTATGTTATTTGTGGTAATGTCAGAAATTTACCAAATAAGGAAAGATTATCATCGCCCAAGTTTCAATTGGACAGAAACTTCGAATCATGCAACTGGTATTATGTGATGAATGAGAACCTTCGTATTTGGAAAACTGAGACTAATTCGTTGACAAAGAGTCAAGTGAAGGACTAGGAGATCTGGTACACAATGTTGTGCACTGGTCGAGTCCACCACAAAGAAAGATAAAATATTCATCATGATTTGCTAAAAGATTAGTAAATATGGTTATACTTACAAGATTAAGTATGATTCTGAATCATTGGAAAAGTTTCAATGAAGAGCAGACGATTAAGAAGAATCAATTAGGCAGAAAGATAAAAGTTTCTCTAATCTGAAAAAATGGGAGAGTACTTAAGTATCTGTTTTATGATTAACCTAGTGATTGTATAACCGTGTCACAATTGATCCTCTAAGTAAATCTTAGTACACTAGTATGGCTAAGAAGAGGAATCATAAATTGTTGAAATGGTTAAATCAAAAGGTGAATCATACTTCGTTCCAAAATCAAGTCTTAGAGTCATACTCCAAGATTGTGACTTGAGTGACACATCTTAAGAAGTTTTTTAACACACTCGTCAAATGTGGAGTAGAAGAAAATGTTTTTCTTAATCTTGCACGTTTGAAATTGGTAAGTTGTGATGTCTTGGATAAGGCAAAGACCAACTAAGACCAATTGTGTGTAGTGTTTGCCTTGATAAGGACCTACACTAACTCTTGAATAATTGTTTTGTCAAGAAATGTTTCTTGACAAGAGAATCTCTTATGTCAAGAGGTCAGTGGGAGTCTAAATGATCTTGAAAAGTTTCAAGAACTAATCAAGGGTAAACCTATTGTTAGACACTAGCACACGACTTGAGGTTTGTAACCTATCGTGCTGACACATTTTTTGTTTCTGTGCCATTCCAGTTTAAGTCAACTATGCATATGAGTTCTATGAGTTCTCAAATGATTGCATAGAGGCAAGACACCTTGATCAATGGAAAGTACTTTGATAGGTAGGGGCGAACTGCTAAAAGACTTGGAAGCAATGGTGGGACCCTTGATGGCAAGAAATAAAGAATGAACAAGTTCTGTCCATAAGAGTTTGGATTTGTCACAAACATTATCTTATGATTATGGTTATGAAAAATTCACATGGATAGGAACACATACACCATAAAATCTAAGTGTCATAAGGTTTCTCTCCTTCATGAAAATGATTGTGAGGAAACGCTTTCACTAGGAAGATTTTAATGAGATAGCGATTATGTAAATTGCATTATCAAATTCTATTATGACTACGACATCCCTCTTCATAGTTCGAATTGTGAGATTTGGCAATTAGTTTGAACATTCGAGACTTATTGATATAAGTTCTAGAATTGTTTAGACACACATGTGAGCTATCTAAGGAAAGGTGTATGAGTTGTTTTCTAAAAGCTTAGATAAAGTTTTATCGAAGCATATCGTATTAGAAATATGAACTTTGGAAGTCAATAAGTATTGCCTTCTAGAAGTCCAATGGTTTTCTGAATACGTGTCAAAGCTAGTGGGAGCATAAATGTTATGCTGGTATGGATATAATCATCATGTTAGTGGGAGCATGATTATTATTTTAAGTGTTGCAAGTTAGCAATGTTAATTATAGAAAACAATCGGTTCACATTGCAAAGTTGCAGGGGTTGAAAAGTTGTTTTGCTATAATTAAGGGAGAGAATATTATACTTCATTTCTAAATCTAAAAGTTTGGATCGAGAAATTTTAGTCAATTTTAGTCAAATATATGAATGTTATGTTGAAATGATTCAACGTAAGGAAATTCTATATATAGAAAGGATAATTACGTTCTCAAAATTTGGTTATGATTACGGCATCCATCTTCATAATCAAAATTATGAGAATATGGCCAATAGAAATATTATAGCATGAGACTGGTAAAGTATCATGTTTTTATGTATGACATTATGAATCGCGTCCCATACGCTTTGGGTATAGGATCGATTGCATATGTTATAATATCCGACCGTTCTGATTTTCCAAATGCTTAGGGCATTAAGAGGGAAAAGGATCAGAATCGGATTTGACTAAATTAATTAAACAACTGTCAAGGACAATCTGAGGTTCGCTAAGGATTGGTCGCTTGTGCGCAGTTGGAAGTAAAGTATTGAATAGATAAGACTCTATTAAGAATGAGTTGTCATATGACAAATATGGAAATCTTTCCATATTGGGAGTTGGACGTTAAGAATCTATGTCTAGATTAGAAACTTTTATGCAAGAAGGATGTTCAAAGGTGTCACAACTAGGAATTTTAATGCTTCTGTAAACATTAACAATGATAACAATTGTGACTAAAACTCGAAAGTATGCATGATGTTTATTCAATAACACCAAAATTTCATCAAACACTGTATACAACACTTCAAATAGTCAATAAAAGATTGGAAACCCTAAAAATCCCGGTTTAAGTCCATTTTGGACTAGGATTTCCTTATTGGGCCTAATGGACCAATAAGCTTCCAATTTGACTATTTTGGGCTTAGGACCCTTAAATGGGCCCTAATTGGACCCACTTTCATGAAACTTAACCTTTTTGGGCCTTATAAGTCTAAAATGGATTAGTTTACCTTTAATGGGCCTTCTTGGGCCATAACAAATCTAATAAATCCTAATGGGCCACAAATCCATTCTTTTATGCAAGATTGGGCCATGATCTACTCCAAAGGCCCAATGGGCCGAAAACCATCAATTTGGGCTTCACATTATGGAACTCAAACACTAAGGCCCAAATCTCTTCTCTTCCTTCTCTCTCTCGGCCCAAGTAGAAAACAAAAAAAATGTAAATGGGGAGGGTTGACTTTGGACGTGCCACCTCCTTATTACACCCCATATCTCCATGCATGGACCAACATGCATCCATGCAAGTCATTTCACCTCTCTCTTCCCCCCTATCTTTTTCTTCTTTGGCCGAGAACACAAGGAGAACACACACACACCACTTCAAATTTCTTCCAAACTCTCTCAAGCATTCTCCTCCTTCTCACTCCAAAATCTCGAGGTTTTGCTTGTATATCAAGAGGATTTTCAAGAGAATATCATCATTTCTTGGTAAGTTATACATATCCAAGGATTATATAACTCTTTTCTCATGTTAGATCCCTTCTCTTAAAAATTTGTGATAATCATACTCCTAGAATCACCTCAAGTTCGAGATTCACATCAAGGTGTTGCTAGGACCAAAAATCTTCTTCATATCTTCTTCAAAACCGAGACAACTAAGCAAGGTGAGTTCATACCCCTTTGTTTTTGGTTTTTACATGATTTATGGGGGAGAATACAAGTAAAATGTGTAGATCCATGTGTTTTTTGTATGATATGTGTGATTTCTTGAATTTATTTGATGATTATGTGTTAGAAACTTGATCTATTCGAGATTCTTAACCTTGTTAAGGAAATATGTTACCTAAGATATCTTATACATATTATTATCAAGGCAAAAGTATTATACAAATTCAAACTAAGTAAAACAAAATACAAATTCTATTTATGAACCATTTTTGACAAATAAGCAAAAGATGGAGGAAATGATGTCATTACGGTTTTTATAAGGATCAAAAGGGTCAAATCTCTTAAAATATGAGTTATTATGAAGATCACGGTTTTTAAAGGACTAAAAGTGTAAATTTTAGCCTAATGGGCTAAAGTTTGGGCTTTTCGGCTTTTAGGCCCAATTTGCGAAAAATGGGAAACTTAAGGGACTAAAATTGTAAGTTTATCAAAATATGAGTTAAAAACATAAATAAACAAATTTCAGGGGTTGAAAATGTCTTTCTTATCAAATAGGACTAAAAATGCAAAGTTTTTGGATTTTTGGGCAAAAATTGTAAGAATTGCGAAAATTGGGATTTCAAGTGTAAATCTTTTTAATTAAAGGGCTGAAACTGTCCAAAACCTTATTTTGGGCTGAAATCATGAATTAAATTAGTGTTGGGCCGAAAATGTCAAGAAACATAATCGAAGGACCTAAAATGCCATTTTTCATAAAAAGGGTAAAAATTTGTCATTTTTACTAGAAAAGAGGCTGAATTGGGCTAACGTGTCCGTCGCATACTCGACAGCCTTTAATAACATACTCGACAGCCTTTAATAACATGCGTGATTAGTGGGCCCCCGTAGTCCTCTTCTATTCGTTTGTTAGGCTTACCTCTTATTCAAGTAAACATAAAATCAGGTCATTAAACAAGGTTATTCAATTTCATTTGGATTTAGTGAGTAATAACGGGTGACACCAAAAATTGTCGGTCGTAGTCTGTAGTTATAATCAAAGTCTCCTGGAGGAAGAGCGAGAGTTTGTGTATAGATCTATACGGGGGTGACTCCCCCATACCTAAGCTGTTCGCTACAGTTAGACTCGGCCAGTCTAGGGTGACAAAATCTTAATTCAATACCGGCTTTCACTAGAATGCCAAGACAGACGAAATTGTCATTATTATGCATGGTTATAACGACTCACATAGAGATCCAAATACCATCTCACTAATCATGGGAAATCATATTTATTCGTGGTGACGATACAATAATACAAAACGATCATACTATTTATATCGGAAAACATCGGTTTCCGGGGGAAACAACATTATTCACTTTCACTTTCGATAACTATAATGCAAGAATTCATACTACTTTTACATGTTTGAAATCATTCACATATATACTTATGGATCATCACACCTATTTCGTAAACAATTGTCTTTTCAGAAAATATCGGATTTTTTGGGTTTTACAAACTACACAAAACATTTTCACATCAAACCTGCTTATGAACTCACCAACATTATATATGTTGACCGTTTTCAAAATAACTTGTATTCTCAGGTAACATATAAGCTGAAGAAAATTGCCAAGTGTGTTAGGATGTTATGTTTTGTGACTCTCAAACAACTTATGCTATGGATATGTAATATTTAGACAATGTACTTGATGTGAACAATAACGGTTGTAATGTATTAATGCATGGTGATGCTTATGTTATGTTTCATGTATATTCATTGTGATGATATTTCAATTTAAGTCACACGAGCCCTCAGACGTTTCCGCCGTTTGGTTCGGGGGTGTGACAGGTTGGTATCAGAGCTCTGTTTATAGTGAACTGACATATCTAACCACACATTGATATGCAACTATAAACCCAAAGAGGGGCTAAATAACTCTGATCAAAACAAATAAAATATACTAATAAACACTCTTACTTGTGCGACCTAGAAAAGTGAACATAATAACAAATCAAATAAGATGATTGGGAAAACCTGACGTCTCGGTTAAGCCAGGACTGTTTACAGTTGTATTAGGGATAAATGTAGCCTGATCAACTACATTTCTTCAGAATACAACTATCACATGCCCTGGGACGATCACGATGGTCAGTAAACCTAAGGCATACCCTCTTGTTAAACAGGAGGAGAACATCAACCCAATTTTATAACAACTAAGAATATCTTTGGATTAATAATGATTTATTGATATACCCTCTCGCAGACAGTATGGCCGGCTTCCATCATCCTGGAGATCCGTATTTCCCTAACCAGGGGAATAACGGATGGCTGGAAGAGGAACCTGAAGAAGACCCCGAAGAGGAGTCTGAAGAGGAACCTTAAGCGGAAGTCGAGGGCGGACCTGCTGAGCCAGTGGTAGACTTGGAAGAAGAAGAAGCCGAAGAAGACCCCGAAGGGGAGTCCGAGGAAGAACCCGATGATGACGACGATGGTGATTCGAACGCGGAGTCCGAAGTCATCAACCCACCTTACCCGATTAGGGTGCCCGCTCATCGGATGGGCCCAAATGGCCCCACGCCTCCATGGGGCGTGGATATTTGGAGATGGAGCAGGCAGCAGGGGCATCGACCGCCATATGGGATGGCCAGGGAATTTTATGATCTGAGAGACGGAGGGCCAGCCGACCGGGCACTTCCTTTCATGATGAGGCGATTACGAAACACTGGCGACCTAGCCCAGGACACAGCCGAGCAGCTGAACCAGATGTGCGCCGCAGTGACAAGAGCGGAATGAGAAACTCAGGAAGTAATCCATAACTTTCATTTACGTCAAGCAATTTGGGAGGACCGACTACGAGCCACGGAACGACAGGTGGCACATCTTCAGGGCGCATCCACATCATCAGCCCCACCACCCGACACATCTCAGAGCACTTCGGATCAGTAGACCCCCCTACTAGTGCTATGTTCTCTTATGCTTACCATGTTATGTACTATCTGTTGGATTAATATCTAAGTCCATAACTATATTTGGTATGTACTTGACCCGACCCGGCATGGTCCATTTGGGTTGCACTTCACCGGCACAATTTATATGGATAGTCTTTTGAGAATAGTATATTTATGATTTATATTAATATATTATAAGTTCCAATATATTAATATGGAATCATATTATTTAATTAGTATTGATCAAGAATTAATTTAGAATTAATTAAGTGATCAAAAAGAACTAATTAAATATGGACTCTTATATATGTGGAATGGGCCAAGTTCATTTAGGTTGGGCTAAGCTTTCATGGATGGTCCATGGATCTTTTAACCCATGGATCCTATATAAATGAAAGGTCATGGGTATTAGGGTTTACATGGATGTAACCCTAATCCTCCATAATATATAAAGGGGTCCTTGGCTCACAAAATTGGCACAAGTGTGTGAAAATAAGAGTGGGCCGATTTTAGTGTGCATACATATTCTCTCAAGTTCTTCCAAGGTGTTTTGGTGATTTGTGATTCCATTTGAGGCTTCCACACTATTGGGGCTAAGCTCTTAAAGCTTGAAGAGATCAAGCTACATCAAAAGGTATGTCATCTAACTAGAACTTTGTAGAATAGGTGCCTCATAATATGCTAGTTAGGATGAAACCTTGGAATAGTTAATATTTGCATGTATAATAGAGAAAACATAGATCCAAGGTTTATAGGGTTGCATGTACACCATAGGAGTGTTAGAATGCTCAAAACCCAACACTATCAACACTATGTTTAAGTGATTACACTACTCATAGAGTCGTTATGCTGCCGAACTTTGTACCCTTATGTATGCTCCTTAGAGCAAATTTTCATGTATCAAAGTACGGATATTATTAGTGGAAAATATTATGGGTTTATTTGTGACGTTGTGATCTGCTATGTGTTTTATATTCTTATTGCTTTGTGTAAATATATGGAAACACTTAGATGCGCAATCGATTCACGAAATTCCCAACTTAAAAACAATATGTATTCAACATCTTTCTGTTCCATAACAGCAAGATGCCGCAAAGACCAAACCGCGAAAACAATCAACCACCGACACCACTAGAAATCAACTCAGTTGCATTTCAAGCAGCTGTGTCTGCTGCAGTCACAGCAGCACTGGCGTAGATCCACAATGGGAACAATGGTGGAGGCAACGGACAAGGGGCCGAAAGTTCAAACAACGGGATGAACCAAGGACCTATCAAGACATGCTCTTACAAAGATTTCACCAACGCTAAGCCACAAACCTTTAATGGCACAGGGGGAGTGATAACCCTGAAGAGGTGGATTGAAAAGGTGGAATCGGTGTTCGAGATATGCGAATGCCCTGATGAGGTCAAGGTGAAGTTTGCTGCATGGACATTTGTTGATCAAGCTCTCACCTGATGGAATGGACATGTGGAGGCTATGACTCTCCCGGTGGCTAATGCCATGCCATGGACAGAACTGACGGAAATGCTAATGGCTGAATACTTCCCGCGTGGCGAGATTTAGAAAATGGAGTAAGAGTTATGGAATCTTACTGTCCGAAACTCCGACACCGATGCTTACATATAAATGTTTAGTGAACTGTCTCTGTTGTGCCCTGGCATGATTACTTCGGAAGGGAAGAAAATCGAACGATTCATCTGGGGATTAACCTCCCCAATTCAAGGAAACGTGATTGCTGCAAATCCTGAAACCTTTGACAGTGCCAAGAGGTTGGCCAAGAAGTTGTACGACCACAACAACAAGAAGGGCGAGAATGCTAGGGAAGCTGAAAGCAAGAAGGAGAATGATAACAAGAAAGGAAAGAATAACAAGAGGAAGGGGCGACAAGGCTCAGAGTCGTCAAAGAAACCACAAACAGTGACAGTTCATGTTGCAACCACTCAAGTTCCATCCACACCACATGCTCCAGCCTCAACCACCCCAAGTGCCCCTAAGCCGTATTCCGGAAATCTCCCAAAATGCAACAAGTGCAATCTCCATCACAATGGTGAATGCAGGGAGATGCATTGTACCAGTTGCAGCCGAAAGGGTCACTCGTCAAAATACTGCAGAACCTATCCTCCCTAGAACTAGCAGCAGGGAAACAATAACAAATACAACAACCGCAACAACAACAACACTAACAACAACGACAACAACACTGGAGCTAGCCACACCTGTTATGGATGTGGAATGACTGGACATTTCCGTCGAAACTGCCCCAATATCAACAACCAAGGGAATGGAGGAGCAGGGAGAGTGCTGACCATGGGTCAAGGAGAAGCGATTCAGGATCCCGCTGTTGTCACTGGTACGTTTCTCCTTAACCACACATATGCATGCATCCTTTTTGATACCGGGCCAGAGCGAAGTTTCGTGAGTAATAAATTCAAACATTTGCTAAAACAACAACCCCAGAAGCTTAATGAAGCCTTTACGATGGAAATGGCTAATGTGAAAACAAAATCTACGTAGGATGTACCCTAACCTTAAATCATCACGTATTTCAAATAAACTTGATGCCTGTAACCATTAGGAGTTTTGATGTGATTATCGGCATGGATTGGTTGAGCCCCCATCATGCCGAAGTTATGTGTTGCGAGAAGGACGTTCGCCTTCATCTCCCTAACCACGAAACCCTAATTATATACGGAGACAAACCCACTACGAACCTTCATCTCATCTCGTGCATAAAGGCACAGAAGTATCTACAAAAGAAGGACATGGCGTTTCTGGCTCACATAGTGGATAAGTCCAAGGAAGAGGTCAATATTCGAGGCATCCCAGTGGCTTGCGACTTCCCAGATGTTTTTCCTGAAGATCTTCCGGGGATACCCCCAGAAAGACAAGTCGAGTTCCGAATTGACCTTGTGCCAGGAGCTACACCCATTGCCAAATCACCCTATAGGTTGGCTCCTACGGAGATCCAAGAACTGTCAAGCCAACTCAGCGAACTCTTGAGCAAAGGATTCATCCGACCTAGCTTCTCACCCTGGGGAGCTCCGGTCCTTTTTTGTTAAATAGAAGGATGGATCCTTTAGAATGTGTATCGATTATAGAGAACTGAATAAGCTCACTATCAAAAATCGCTACCCACTTCCGCGAATCGACGATCTATTCGACCAGCTTCAAGGAGAGAACTATTTCTCTAAGATAGATCTGCGATCCGGCTACCACCAACTCAAGGTCCGGGAAGAGGATATCCCCAAGACTGCTTTCCGAACTCGCTATGGACATTATGAATTTGTTGTAATGCCCTTTGGTCTAACGAATGCCCCTGCCGCATTCATGGACCTATTGAATCAAGTATGCCGACCATTCCTCGACAACTTTGTCATCGTTTTCATTGACGATATCCTGGTTTATTCTCGAAGCGAAGAGGAGCATAGTCGACATCTCCGACAAATCTTGGAAACCCTACGAACTGAAAAGTTATACGCAAAACTCTCTAAGTGTGAGTTCTGGCTCCGTAGCATAAACTTTTTAGGTCACGTTGTCAGCCAAGAAGGGATACATGTGGACCCTTCTAAGATCAAAGCCATTGAAGGATGGGTAGTTCCAACAACACCCATAGAAATTTGTCAATTTCTGGGTCTCGCAGGCTATTACAGAAGATTCATTCAGAACTTCTCCAGAACAGCCAAGCCACTTACCCTGCTCACACAGAAGGGCGTACCATTTGAATGGACAGAAAAACAGGAAGTTGCCTTCCAAACTCTGAAAAGAGCTCTCTGTAGTGCACCAGTACTATCTTTACCAGAGGGAACTGAGGACTTCGTAGTTTACTACGATGCTTCGAATCAGGGTTTAGGCTGTGTACTCATGCAGCGTGGGAAGGTGATATCTTATGCATCCCGACAACTAAAGACACATGAGGTGAATAATACCACCCATGATATCGAATTGGGAGCTGTGGTCTTTGCTTTGAAGATCTGGACGCACTACCTTTATGGTACGAAGTGCACTATTTTCACTGACCACAAGAGTCTCCAACACATTTTAAATCAAAAGGAGTTAAACATGAGGCAGTGAAGATGGGTTGAGCTGCTAAACGATTATGAGTGCGAAATCAAGTACCACCCAGGCAAGGCTAACGTAGTAGCTGATGCCTTGAGTCGAAAAGAATACTCAAATCATCGTGTGAAAACTCTTTCAATAACCATTCAATCCCATCTGTCCTCGCAAATCAAAGCAGCTCAGTTCGATGCCATGAAGAAAGAAAACAGAACAAGCGAAGCATTACGTGGAATGGAAAAGAACTTTGAAGTCAAGGAGGACGGAACATATTATTTCATGAACCGAATTTGGGTCCCTAAACTTGGGGGATTCAGAGAAGTAGTCATGAATGAGGCCCATAAGACACGATACTCCATCCATCCGGGATCAGATAATATGTACATGGATATTAAGCAATGTTATTGGTGGCCTAACATGAAGGCAGAGATTGCCACTTACGTTAGCAAGTGCCTCACTTGTGCTAAAGTGAAGGTAGAGTATCAAAAGCCCTCGGGACTATTACAACAGCCGGTAATACCCGAGTGGAAATGGGAAAGGATTACCATGGACTTTGTGACCAAATTACCCAAGACAACTGATGGAATGGATGCCATATGGGTAATAGTTGATAGATTGACAAAATCCGCCCATTTCCTGCCAAGAAAGGATACATATAAGATGGAACGACTGACAAGAATCTACATCAAGGAAATTGTGAGACTCCATGGAGTGCCAATATCTATCATCTCAGATCGGGATAGTAGGTTCACTTCACGCTTTTGGCAGTCACTTCAGAACGCTATGGGAACACAACTCGACATGAGCACTGCTTACCACCCACAAACGGATGGTCAAAGTGAGCGAACCATTCAAACACTTGAGGACATGCTTCGAGCATGTGTGATAGACTTCGGAAGGTCGTGGGATACCCACTTACCTTTAATTGTGTTTTCGTACAACAACAGTTATCACACGAGCATCAAAGTGGCTCCTTTCGAAGCTTTATATGGGCGTAAATGTAGATCACCGTTGTGTTAGACTGAGGTAGGTGACACTCAGCTAGCAAGAGGGCAGACACCAAACAATGTGTTAACAGGACCAGAAATCATACGCGAAACGACAGAGAAGATAGTTCAAATCAGAGCTCGACTTCAAGCATCACGAGACCGACAAAAGAGCTACGCTGATAAACGGCGAAATCCCTTGGAATTTAAAGTCGGGGATCGAGTGTTGTTAAAAGTCTCTCCCTGGAAAGGGGTGATTCGTTTCGGGAAACGGGGAAAGCTAAACCCACGGTACATTGGACCATTCGAGATTCTTGCCCGAATCGGTCCAGTGGCTTATAGATTGCAGCTACCTGCCGAGCTCAGCAGTGTACACCCCGTGTTCCATGTTTCCAATTTGAAGAAGTGCTTATCAGACGAAACTCTTGTCATCCCATTGGAGGAGATCGAAATCAACGAGAATTTCATGTTCATCGAGGAACCAGTTGAAATCATGGACAATAAAGTGAAGCGTACTAAGCAAAGTCGCATTCCGATTGTGAAAGTTCGGTGGAACACAAAACGTGGACCGGAATTCACATGGGAACGCGAAGACCAGATGAAGCAAAAGTACCCTCACCTATTCTCGCATTCTCAAATCTAGCTTCAAAAAGAATTTAGGGACGAAATTCCCTCTAACGGGGGGATGATGTCACAACTAGGAATTTTAATGCCTCTGTAAACATTAAAAATGATAACAATTGTGACTAAAACTCGAAAGTATGCATGATTTTTATTCAATAACACCAAAATTTCATCAAACACTGTATACAACACTTCAAATAGTCAACAAAAGATTAGAAACCCTAAAAATCCCGGTTTAAGTCCATTTTGGACTAGGATTTCCTTATTGGGCCTAATGGACCAATACGCTTCCAATTTGACTATTTTGGGCTTAGGAACCTTAAATGGGCCCTAATTGGACCCACTTTCATGAAACTTAACCTTTTTGGGCCTTATAAGTCTAAAATGGATTAGTTTACCTTTAATGGGCCTTCTTGGGCCATAACAAATCTAATAAATCCTAATGGGCCACAAATCCATTCTTTTATGCAAGATTGGGCCGTGATCTACTCCAAAGGCCCAATGGGCCGAAAACCATCAATTTGGTCTTCACATTATGGAACTCAAACACTAAGGCCCAAATCTCTTCTCTTCCTTCTCTCTCTCGGCCCAAGTAGAAAACAAAAAAAAATGTAAATGGGGAGGGTTGACTTTGGAGGTGTCACCTCCTTATTACACCCCATATCTCCATGCATGGACCAACATGCATCCATGCAAGTCATTTCATCTCTCTCTTCCCCCTCTCTTTTTCTTCTTCGGCCGAGAACACAAGGAGAACACACACACACCACTTCAAACTTCTTCCAAACTCTCTCAAGCATTCTCCTCCTTCTCACTCCAAAATCTCGAGGTTTTGCTTGTATATCAAGAGGATTTTCAAGAGAATATCATCATTTCTTGGCAAGTTATACATATCCAAGGATTATATAACTCTTTTCTCATGTTAGATCCCTTCTCTTAAACATTTGTGATAATCATACTCCTAGAATCACCTCAAGTTCGAGATCCACATCAAGGTGTTGCTGAATTGGTCAAACAATTATTTCTGGGTCAATTATGTTAATGTTAAGATAATTGAGTCAAAAATACATAATTTTTAATAACTTATGGATTTAAATAGAAAGAATATATATATATATATATATATATATATATATATATATATATATATCTAAATATCATTATAAAACAATTTGGCAAATGTGGTGACTTTTCGATTAAACAATTCGTGTGAAACAAACCTTACGGCATTAATGCTATACAAAACAAGTAAACATTATCGGTTGGGCTTTAATACTTCTAATCATGCTTATTGGGCCTTCGTGACCCATTAACATGACTATTGGGCCCAACATAAATAAGACATGTTTATTGAGCCTCAGGTGACCCAATTACATGCCTAATGGACCCTCAATGGATTTTACATTCTATTGGGCCATAGTGGCCCATTTGCATTTCTAGTAAGGTCCAAATCAATCATATGCGTGATGGGCTAACGTGTCTGTCGCATACTCGACAGCCTTTAATAACATGCGTGATTAGTGGGCCCCCGTAGTCCTCTTCTATTCGTTTGTTAGGCTTACCTCTTATTCAAGTAAACATAAAATCAGGTCATTAAACAAGGTTATTTAATTTCATTTGGATTTAGTGAGTACTAACGGGTGACACCAAAAATTGTCGGTCGTAGTCTGTATTTATAATCAAAGTCTCCTGGAGGGAGAGCGAGAGTTTGTGTATAGATCTATACGGGGGTGACTCCCCCACACCTAAGTTGTTCGCTACAGTTAGACTCGGCCAGTCTAGGGTGACAAAATCTTAATTCAATACCGGCTTTCACTAGAATGCCAAGACAGACGAAATTGTCATTATTATGCATGGTTATAACGACTCACATAGAGATCCAAATACCATCTTAGTAATCATGGGAAATCATATTTATTCATCGTGACGATACAATAATACAAAACGATCATACTATTTATATCGGAAAACATCGGGTTTTCCGGGGGAAACAACATTATTCACTTTCACTTTTGATAACTATAATGCAAGAATTCATACTACTTTTACATGTTGGAAATCATTCACATATATACTTATGGATCATCACACCTATTTCGTAAACAATTGTCTTTTCAGAAAATATCGGATTTTCTGGGTTTTACAAACTACACAAAACATTTTCACATCAAACCTGCTTATGAACTCACCAACATTATATATGTTGACCGTTTTCAAAATAACTTGTGTTCTCAGGTAACAGATAAGCTGAAGAAAATTGCCAAGTGTGTTAGGATGTTATGTTTTGTGACTCTCAAACAACTTATGCTATGGATATGTAATATTTAGACAATGTACTTGATGTGAACAATGACGGTTGTAATGTATTAATGCATGGTGATGCTTATGTTATGTTTCATGTATATTCATTGTGATGATATTTCAATTTAAGTCACACGAGCCCTCAGACGTTTCCGCCGTCTGGTTCGGGGGTGTGACAAAAGGAATGTACTTTGAATGTGAGACTTCATAGAGTGCATTGTAATTTCATTGGCAAAGTCTTGGTGACTTTTGTGCAAAAAGATTACAAAAGGATCATTGCATAAAATGTTAGAATCTAACATATTCTAGTAGTGGCGAGAATTTTGTGTTCTTACACTAGCAATAAGGATTAGGAGTTGTGAAATGAGCATCATTGGAAATGTTTTCAATTGATATATTTCACAAAGTATGGACCATAGGTAAACAGAGTGTGCTTGGTGCATTGGACAACTGTTGTTATAATTCAAGTAATAAGTTGATTATCCGAAACATTATACAATGAATAATGTGTAATCAATATGGTGACTAAATAAAAGGAGTTTTATTTATACTCAAAAGTTTGGGGCTATATTGGATTCGATTATTATTATGTTTCACTTTGAATGTTTTGACTTCCCGAATAATAAGATTATTCAAACCATCCACAGTCGCTCATACTTTGGAAGTAGGTATGAAAGAAGATTGTCCTGAATTGGCTTGTAGAATGTCTAAAGTGTATTAGACATAGCAAAAGTTTTCTACAACGTTCATGAGTGCTTATGAATTAATATTTGAGCACTGGATTAAAACCACGCTCACTTGGATCGCTTCATGGATTTTATCACGAGTGATTGGTGAGACGTTAACATCTCATATTCTTGAAACCGAGACGTGTGAGTTGTAATTTACAAGTCGGTTGCACATTGATAATATGTAAACGCACCAGTAACTTGGTGTTATAAAACATATTATTGTGTGTGATTTGATGAGTAGGTACAAGCGAGCATTGAGTCGGAGTTTATCCGTTCCTTTTACCCAATGTGGGATAAAAGCGATATTTGTGGGACCCTCGATGATTTAGTGATGACACCCATAAGCGCTTGGCCAAGCCGGGACTAAGTTGATGTGTTCAATTGTAGTCTATTGACAGTCTTCATAAATCGGAAATCAGGAAACAACACATGAACAGAGAGTATGATTAAAATCCATGTCTCAGTTCATACGATATCTAGAATGGAGGAATATATGATCCCTTATCTAAAGGACAGGCTACTGATAAGATCAGAGTTCGACAGCGTCTTTGAGAAGCTACGATTGCTAATCAAATTGTACTTGCACTATAGTTACTAGACTTATCCAAGTGGGAGACTGTTGGATTAGTGTGTAAGCCCATAACTATTTTTATATGTACTTGACCCGGTTGTGCGTGGTCCTTTTGGGTTGCCTTCACCAAAGCAACTTGATAGGATGATTTCTGAAGAGAAAGGTTGTTATATTTTATTAATATATTATAAGAATAATATATTAAAGGAGAAATCATATTGTTTAATTAAATTTTGGTCAAGAATTAATTAAGAATTAATTTTGTGGTCAAAAGAGATTAATTAAACTTAGGGGACTGGAATTGTAATTATAAGATAATTGCAATTGGGCTATGGATCACCTTGGAACATAGGTTGGACGAATTCTATGGGAAGCCCATAAGGAATTCGTCCAAGGGGTGTTCTAGAAGGAGTCCATGGGCAGCTTAGGGCCTAAGCAGTCAAATTAGGGTTTCCTAGTTGAAAACCCTAATAGCCTAACTATATAAGGAACCCCTAAGGCCCCAAAAATGTAGGGAAGTAATCCCTAAGGGTTCTTAGACGTTTTAGTGCCTCTCATCCTCTCTCCTCTTCATAATTATCTTGCTCTTGGTGTTTGTGAGCCATTAGAGGTGTGACACATGTGACACTAAGCTTCTTGAAGATCAAAGAACTCTTGTAACCATTGAAAGGTAAGATCTAAACCCTAATTCATATGTTAATTGGATTATTGTATGCTAGATCTAGGGTTTATAAGCTTTGGATGATTATTGCATGTTCATTAGACAAACTAGATCCAAAGATTTAGGGTTTGCATGTACACCATAGGATTGATGTAGTGCTCAAAACCCATCATTTGTATGCAGCGGTTAGAAGTTCGATGCATCAAGAAATCCAAATGTTAATGACTTAGATTCGACTCTTCTCACAAAGGGGGAGAATGTTGGGGTTCGAAGGTTGTGAGATGTCGAATTTATATTCGTAGTCAGTAATATCGAATGTTGGATTGTATTTTATTTTAAGGACTACTTTAGTGTCGAAGCTTAAATGTCGACTGTCCTTATACTTTTTGTGCTTTCAGTTTTCCCTATAAATATGGGAAGGATACTTTTAGAGGTTAACAACTTTTCCCTGATTGTAATCATTTCTCTTTTCCTCTTGTATTCAACTGATCAAGCAATACAACGTGCCAAACAGATTATATTTAGATCTTGTGTTCTAAATCATTTCATACTCTGATTTTGTTTGATTACTCGATTCAATCGGAACTACAAAAAATATTGTTCAGGTGGTGACTGATAATGAAACCAATTATAAAGTTGCAAGGGAGATGTTGATGCAAAAGAGGAAGAAGTTATTTTGGACACCATGTGCATCTCATCGCATTGACCTCATGTTGGAGGATTTTGAAAAGAAGATTGAAGAACATAAAGTGACGATAGCAAAAGGAAGAAAGAGAACAAGTTTCATTTATAATAGGTAACTATGATATTGTTATATTACTTTTTCATATAACAAGTCATGATTGGTTCTTTTATAACATGTCACGATTGATTTGCTTGCGGAAAGAATTCACACAAGGTAAAGAGCTCCTAAGACCTGGAGCAACTCGATTTTCTACTGCTTATCTTACACTTGGTCGGTTGCATGAACTAAAAGGTGCATTGATCTCATTTTTTGCCTCAGAACAATGGTTAACTACAAACTATGCAAGAATCGATGTAGGAAAGAACATTAAGGATATAGTTATGGACACTTCAGGATTTTGGCCATCGGTTGCAAATTGTCTTAGGGTCGCACATCCCATAATGAAGATTCTTTGTAGGGTTGATTCAGAATCTAAACCAGCTATGGGGTTTATTTACCAAGACATGGTCTTAGTAAAGAAGGAGATTAAAGCAAACTTTAAAGATGTTGAATCAAGGTATTTGAATACTTATGTTTATTTCTTTGTTTATATCTATTGGTATTAGAATAAAACCATTATATCATATTTACTTGTATGTATTTTTTATCATTGATCAACGATGGTATAATCAACTAAATAGGGCGCTCCATGTGGCGAGTTATTTCTTGAATCCAATGATGCAATATAACCCTGATTTTGAGAATACAGCTTGGATCAAGACTGGATTGTACATGTGCCTTGAAAGAATGTATGGTGATGAAAACCAAGCTAACAAGGAAGGAAAAAAAGTCTGGTTGATTGGTGGGATTCATATGAAGCCGAGACACCCGAGTTGAGAAATTTTTCCATGAGAATCTTCATCTTAACATGTTCCTTATATGGATGTGAGAGGAATTGGAGTGCTTTTGAGATGGTAACTTACAAGTAACAACATTAATGCTTTAAGTCTAGTTTATTATGTTATCTAATTTTTCAGTTCTTTCATTAATGATTTAGGTACATTCTAAGAGAAGGAATCGACTACATCAACAAAGGATGAATGATCTTGTGTATGTGATGTACAACTTAAAGTTGAATGGAATAGCAGAAAAGAAAGTAAAGGAGCAAGATGTAATTGGACTTGAAACATTGAATCTTGATGATGCTAGTTCTGATGATGCGTGGATTACTGAAGATGAGTCTTTTGATCATCATACAAATGAAGAATGGACCAACCTTTTTGATGGTGCAAGTTCAAGTAGGTCTCAAGCACATGATGGTGGTGGAGATGAGGACTTTCTTGAAAGATCTATAAGAGATCAATTGCGTGAGTTGTTACTCCTTTATTGTATAATTTTAAAATTTATTTTAATAGTTTTTTAGTTTTATGTCATGTTTTTCTTTCTTTGTAGGTGCAGGTGGGGGAAGAGATTTAGGATAAGAAGATGATTTGGATTTAGATGAGAGAAATGATATCGATTTACCATTTGTTATGTTAGATTAGATTGGATGGTATTTGACAATTCGGTATAACAAATGTTTTAAACATATAAATGTGATTTTTTGATGCACTTATTTAGATTAATTTAAACTATGTTTAATGGAGATTTATTATTCATGTTTTAAATATTTAATTGTCATTTTTGGTAGGATCTTACGATCCCGATTTGACCCTACGATCACGATCTTGCACAACCAGAAACGATCATATGTAGGATCCCGATCTTGACAACCTTGCATGGAGTATCTAATATCCGATTTTTTTTCTTTTCCCTTTCGTCTTTTCCATTTTAACCCTCCAAACATTTAACCTTCATCAGAAATTGCCAAAATCTCATAAATAATTACCAAAATGTCATATCATCTCGCAAAATTTGACGATAAATGAAATTAAATCTTACCCACTTGTGTTTTTCAATCGTAAGGCTAAAAATTGTCCTCACAATCCTCACCATTTTTTGAGTTCTCACCAGATCCAACACACACACACACACACACACACACACACACACACACACACACACACATATATATATATATATATATATATATATATATATATATATATATATATATATATATATAAGGGTTCATTAGAACAACATATGTTGGAATCAATGAAAGAATGACAATACATCAATTTAGAGTAAACTACATAAATAACTTCTACAATACATTAAGTATGAATAAACAAATGGGCACGTGTCACTTGATCATTGGTTCCAACATATGTTGCCCTACTAATACATTTTCTATTGAACATACTTCTCTCTCTCTCTCTCTCTCTCTCACTATATATATATATATATATATATATATATATATATATATATATATATATATATATCTTACAAGGAATATAAGCTTATGTACTCAAACTAATCATACTATGTCGTTTTGTATAATATATGCATTGTAATTGTCCAAAGTTTTTAAAATTTATCTCCTAACTTGATTTACTTCAAAGATTATTAGAAATTTCAAAATTATCTTTCTCTTTCATAACTTTCATTTGCAACTATAATATATATAGGCTGGTAGGTGTTCGGTATAAAGATGTGATGTAAGAGGAAAATAATAGTGAGATTTCAAAAATCTTAAAAGTAAATCAAGTAAGGAATTAGAATTTAAGAATATTATAATGCATATATGATATAAAATGACTAGTAGGCTTGAAACTTGGATAATTTTGAAATGGATTTTGAGAAGGATCGGTACAAGACGATTTGATGTCTGAAGCAAAAAAAAAATGTCTTCTATAATATTTTTTTAAAGGAGTACAGCAAAAAAAGCATAGAAATAAGATGTTGAACATTATTCTCATGTTCATCTACTTTAGGGTTGTAAACAAACCGAACGAACACGAACAAGAGTTTTTTCATGTTCGTTCGTTTAAGTTAGTTGAGCAAACGAACAAGTTTTCTTGTTTGTTTTCGTTCGTTTAACAAATTACATTGTTCATATTCGTTTGTTTGTGTTCGTAAACATACTAAACGAACAGAGATAAACAAACACAGTTAAACATTAATAAACATAAACATACATATAACATAGTAATGTTATAAAAAACAATTGAACATCTATAATTATAAATAAAATTAAGCGAACGAAGATAAATGAACAACATAAACGAACGTTCACGAACATAAATAAACGAACGAGGCCATTATTCATGTTCGTTTTTTTAACTAAATCAACGAGAATTTATGTTCATGTTCATTCATTTATTAAATAAATAAATATAAATAAATTTATCGTCAAACGGTTTACGAACAGTCTATTGAACGTTTGTTTCGTGTAGAACAACTATAACCTTGAAATGTGAATTTATTTGGAAAACGGATAATATTAGGAGGGTGTTTGAGAATGCTTTAAAAACAACTTTCTGACTTTTCACTTTTCAGAAAAGTCAAAAAAGTACAAAAGATGTTTGTCTAAGTTAAAAAGTTCTTTTTAAACAACTTCCGAGCAAACGGAAAAAAGGCTGATTCAAAAGTCACAAAAACGTGACTTTTGAGGCTTTTGAGACTTTTGTACTTCTTAAAAGCAACTTTTGTCTTTTTACCATCCAAATACATTTTAAACCATAACTTTTGAAAAAAGACATTTTACAAAAAATCATTTTATAAAAAAGACTTTTGAACTGAAAAAGTTATCCCAAAAACCCCCTAGAAAATTCAAAACAATCATTTTTGACATGTGCACACGAAATTTTTTTAAAAAATTTGGTGCACAAAAGAAACACACATTATATATTTTTCGTTATGAATGCTTCATTGAGCTTATTGTGGGTTTAGGGGTCCTTTTGGTAAAGAATACAAAAAATAAGTCAAATAACAAAAATTTAACATTAAAAACAATTATTCTTGTTAATATCCTATCTATATTATTACTGTACAACATATATTTTTTTGAGTATAATTTTAAGGAGCACCAGTCATTTAAAGGAAAGTGAAACAAAATCATGAATCAACGAACCCTTTGCAGCACCTTTTCTTTTTCTTTTTCGATATAAATATGATTCTTTATTCTATATTGAACAAAAATCTAATATATTCCTAAATTAGACATATTTCAAGATATGAGACTTCAGACTTCGAAAAAAAAACCTAATACCAATGATTAAAAATCATTTGGTCTAGCCGATTAAATTTACAGAATATGAATTCATGATTATACAAATTTTAATATGAAAAAGCTTTCTCTTAGAAAACGTTGTGGCTGTCTATAAATTGATAACATCAAACAAAATCAAATGCAAAACCAAATGTCTTTCTTTTTATTGCTATTTTTTTTCCATATTTATAACATAATTTAACTTTTGTTTTATTCTCTATAAGACTATGAAAAATGGGTTCGGCATGCTCTATAGTATTCCACGGACACCGCCCCACCATGGTGGCATGCCAAATATGGGGAGTTTCCACAACATTCAATTGCCGGTGAGAGGAGAGAGTGAAGGGTTAACGACTATTTTTTTTTTCCAATTTCAAACCATTGTAATTACTAAACATATCATAGGGTGAACATTTGGACGTACGAACCAGACCGGGACCAGTCTCAACAGGTCTAGTCCAAGGTCCACCAATTTTTGCAAAACCGGTCCGGTCCAACAGTCAGTCCAATCCAATTCCGGTCCGGTCCAAATACTCACCTCTAAAATCGTAAGAGATAACTAACTTTTGGTAGGCTTCAACGAGTTGTATCATATGCACGTAAAGTTATACCGGTCCAACGGGTACAATAACTAAAAATCATACCTTGACCAACCTCAACCCATCCAATCCAAGGTCCACCAAATTCTACCAAACATGTCCGGTCCGGTGGTAGTTGTCGATGCCAACAAAATAAATAATCCTAGAAATTGCACATTAAATAGTGTATAAGGGTAAGGGATCGAATCCACGGAGATTGGTTGAATTTGCTACTTAATGCAAATCTCTTTGTAAAATGCTTGTAAAATAACAATAAAACTAAAAATAGGGGATTTAGTCTATTGGTGTTTTGAAGAAACTAAAGTTATACTAAGATTTGGAAATTACAAGTAAACAAGTGAAGAGTTTGATTCAAATCAATGAGAGAAAGATGATTGACATTGGAATTTCATCACTTGAATATTTGGTAAATGAATCATTAGAACTCAAGGTGCAATACTTATAATGAATCTCTAATTTGGCTATAGCAATCCAGACAACTTGAAATTACCTAGACTTTTCTTAATTAATATAATAGCTAGAGAAGCTCATAACATATTTTCTTAGTTAAAGTCATAATTTCTATGAAGCATGTAATTGATGAAAATTAACTAGCGTTTATAAGCCACCAAATCCATGAGGAGTCAAAATGTTTTCACTTCCATGTTGGAGAAAGTATTTTTATGATTGTGTAAAGTGAAAAAAAAAACACAAGAACCATTTGTTGATTGCTAATTTAAAGATATATTACTTAGTCAACAAATTAGCCAACTAATCACTAAACGTACATCTAAACTCATGAATAAAAACATATGCATAGACAAAATGTTAAAACAGAAAATATTTTCATAAAGATTCAAGAACAAGTTCTTAGTGTTCTTCAAAATCAACCAAACATTCAAAGGATTACTTCCAAAGTCAACCAATATTAACTTAGACTAACATAGCTAAGTTTAAGCAAAATAAAAAGTGTTTAGAAATACCAAACATAAATCAAAGATGAAAAGATTTGAAGAATGATGTTCTTCAAGTGTCATGCTCCTCCAAAAGCTCCAAAATGTAGAGATAATTTACTAATTTTCGGCTCTCCAAAGTTGTGCAAAAGAGCCTCACCAATCTTCCCTGTATAACACCAAATGTGAAATCCTGGAATTGCCATCATCAGAGGTTGTGTGGGTCGCGCACGGCTACGCTGGTAGGCTGAACATTGGACTTCTTTGCATCTTGGCCAACACTGCTTTAGCCTACTAGCCAGGTTTGCTTCTTTATTAGATTGTAGCCCATAATTCTCCAAGATTTCTTAAACTTTGGCCCAGTTTACCTCCTTTTAGTCATCCAAAGCTCGAATACTCGCTCGATCAATCAATTCTGCAAGCTCAAATACTCCTCCCATCTTCTTTTAAATTAAAACTCATATTTCTTCAATCTTCTATTTATCAACAAGCCCACATTTTTGCATCATCTCCACAACAGTCTTCAAACCCATGATTCCTCATCCTCCAAGTTCGTATGATTTTCGCATTTCCAAACATCTCCTCTCCACATTAGTCATCTAAAAATATGAAATTATGCTCAAAGACTAGAAAATACCCGACATAGATATCAAAATAAAAAAAAGGGAAAATATGCATGAATATTAACTAGAATTGGAATGAAATATAGTAAAATAAACTATAAAAAGAAGTAAATGAAATGAAACTATCATCCGGTTCGGTCCAAATGCTCACCCCTAACCTATCCCACAAAATTACACCACACCAATCTTTCTTTTATAAAAAATGTCTTCTTCATAAATTATAATCATCATCTTCCTATTTAGGTAATTTAGAATTCATGGAAGACTTTGGTTCCTTTTGGAAATTAGGAAGTTGATGAAGATGGATTTAAGCTCCAAGGAAGAAGCTCTCTAGAAGTATCCACCAACATTTAGAAAACTTGATAAGATTCTAGTCTTCTTCTTATAACAAATATATTCTTAAGGCTTTAAGAACAAAACAAGGCTTTTGTTCTAAAAGGAGAGTTGTAGTAAAGTATCAAACATCTTCTTATGACTTAACCATTTAAGAGAAGAAAAGCTAGAGAGCATATAGAGAGGGAAGAAGGAAGAGAGATAACTAGTTTATATGCTTTTAACTTTATGCCTTTATCTCATGGGTCTGAACCTTTAAGACACATGCTTCATTAAATCAACTAGCCATGATTTTTAAGAGCATGGTGTGTTGAATAAATTAATCAAAAGCAATTATTCTTTTTTCTTTATGGTCTCCTTGAATATTTTATAAAAAGAGGAAGCTAGTTTTTCTATAAAAATTCTTCTAATTTTTATAACTTATAAAACATATAAATCCATATAAGACAAAAAAACCATTTTGGTCCAAAAAGATATACATGGCATAATAAATCATACATAATGATATATTATGATATATTTTGATACTTGATATTGAAAATTAATATTTCCATGAAATAAATAATTTACAATTAATTACAAGAATTATATTTATTTATCAAGGGTCAAATTCTTATAAATAATATATTTGCATCAATTTGTTAGTGTGACCTTTTATGATCATATATTATCTAGCAATATCATTCTATAATGAGTCTTGGGCATATAGATCTTCTAATCTCCCACTTGCACAAGACTCATCATAGATTGATATAGACATTGTTGAACGTCTAGCAATATTTCACTTCCCCCAGTAATATATGACTTAGTGTCATTCTATTAACATCCAATTCCTAAAAGCTCACAGCTTCAATTGATGTATAAGGTAAGTTATCATTTATCTCTTTGTTACAAACATATTGTTGAACATGAGACTTGGATCACATCAATCTCATTTGGAGTTCAATTTTGGGTAACATGCGTTAGATGTCTAGCTATCAACACATAAGAGGAACAAATCCAATCTTTACTACATAAGCCTATTGCATAGTTGACATCATACCTGAAAATGGATTTTATAACTGCCCGGTTAAGGATCAACATTTGACCATATCTAAGCACAACATTTCCTACACTTAAGTCGCACTATGTATCTCAGGTGTTAAGGATACACCTATAGTATCTTTTAATCAAGTATCACTCAGAATTGCGATCTATGAGCTGATCTTGATGCGGGTCCATTTAATACTAGTTTTGTGACAAGTACATATGAAACTTGGTTACAACCACTTGCATACTTTCATCTAGTGAGAGTCAACCAATCCAATTCATATTAGTATTACTTCATAATTTCTCCCAAAATTATAATCGACTATGAACTTTTAGAATAATAAGATTATTCATGGTTTAAACATGTTAATATAGACCACAACAAGTATTGATGTGATGATCATATCCCAATATATCAAAACAATATATAATAGTTGTTATATTAATGTTCCAATATTCAAATACTAAATCCACATCAAAATCTAATTTCTAGAATAATAAAGTCTTATAGCTAAAGTGTGACTATTCATTATTAGCTTAAAAGAGAAGGGCTTTCTTAATGGGCCCGCCCAAATTTAATTTGAGTGAATTCTGTGAATACTATCATCTCCATATTTGACTTTACTCTAAGTATAGTTAAATATCTTGCACAATATGATTGGTGTTCTTTCATGACATAGAGCCGCTTAGCTTAATTAAGTATACTCCCGAAGTCACAAAGATTTCTATGTGATCCTTGAATGGCAGAAATCAACATAGTTTTTCAATGAACTCATTCATCCAATCATATTTGATTTCAGCTTCTAAAGTAGTAGTGTATTCTTATTCTATAGATTGTGCTATTTTGTTTTTCTTGGATCTTATTCCTACAAATACTTACTCTTCATTCCATAATGAAGTCGTAATCCAATTACAATTCATAATTATATATATATATATATATATATATATATATATATATATATATATATATATATATATATATATATATATATATATATCCGTTTTTGAAGTTAACATCTTATGTAGCTCTTTACACAAAGATCTTCTTCCAAACCGATTATCTCATGAACATTCTCTTAGTTCTTCTTAAGTACTCTAGGAATGTTCTTATAGTCATCCATTGAATTAACCATGTATTCAATTTGTATCTCATGATATGTTCATAGCATAATCATATACCTAGTTTTTTGCATAATATGACATAAAAGATGGATTCATTTGCCAAGAAAATAGAATATATATCATTTCATCTAGCTCAAACCTATGTTCTAGGTCCTTTTGAGACAGATCTAAAATGGTGTCATGTGACAATGCCAAGAATCCTCCAAAGGAATCTTGTATCTTGACCACTTTCAAGATATTGTTAATTTATGCAAAAGAATTTAAAACTTTTAACATTCATCTTTATCTATCTCTATAGATTTTACATTCCTAGAATGTACCTTGTCATTCCTAAGTCTTTCATTTTATAAATACATTCCGAGTCAAGGTGAAAAAGCATGACATGGTCAGAATGTAATTTCTTATGATTAAGTATATCTCATTCATACAAGATTAGAAATATCACTATGCTCCCACTAGTTCTTAGTGAACAAAAAATGTCATCTTCATTTTGATACAAAAGTACACCTTGTATTTGTATATTAAAATAAGAATTCTAACATTGATATGTTTTCTTTAAATCCATAAGTGGATCATAAGCATTAAAATTTTTGTTAGGATAACATGGATTAAGAAAATCTCCAGGATAAGCTATATATATATATATATATATATATATATATATATATATATATATATATATATATATATATATATATATATATCTTCTAGTAGATGTCTATTAAGAAAAGCGGGTTTTCTTGAAATCTATTTGTCATATCTCATATTAAGAATACGTGGTTTATGATAAATAATATCCTTGTTGATCTAATCATAGCTACTTGTGAAAAGGTTTGATCATAGTCAATGTCATGAGTATGATAAGGAGCATAGTGAATGAAATGAGTATGAGAAGTTATTTTATAACAAGTCATGCATAATGTGTATATATATATATATATCCATGCATGCATTCTCTCTAAAAGAATATCTTACTCTGTCTAGCCTTGCTATATAGAGGAAGATTAATCAAGCTCATACTTGATTATTACACATGGATTACATCTCAATGTTCATGACTCTAAGTCATTTATCAAATTCAAGATTTGATATAACATCTTAGTAGTTGATGAATTTGCTAGAAACCATCAAGAATAATTCATCAATGAGACATTCCACATTTCTCAAGTCAAATATGATTTCTATCATTAATGAGAACAATTTGTGTTTGTGAGTAGCTATTATTCAAGTTCAACAATTCCTTGTTGAAACTAGTGCTAACAATTTCTGCATCAGGCTATGGTTCTTGAGCAACCTCAAGTTCTATGTGCCTCCCACTTGCTTTGTCACTAGAAGCTTGCTTTTTGCTGACTCAACATTCAGAAGAATAAAAGAACTTATTCTTTGTGCGTTGGTATATAATAATCTAAATGTCCTTTTAGAATATTCTACAGACATGTAAATTATTGGTGTTTGTATTCACTATACAATTAATAGTGATTAAGGTATAATCCCAAGAGCATAAAGGAAGACAATTTATATCGATTAGAAAGTAAATTTTATCGGGTAAGGTCAATTCATCATTTATTATCACTTAAAGCTTTAGATGGTGTTATTGGATTGTATCTCAACTTTATATCTGAAAACTTCAACAAAGATTTCATAATTATTCTTTACCATGTAAAATATAATTATGGCTACTATAGTTGTTAATAAATTGATTTGGTATCTTGCGTTATATCTTAGACATTCATTAGAAAAGAATTTATACATCACAATGTTTAGTTCTTTAATAATTATTTCCTCTACGGATTAGTGAAAATATTGTTATGTCATTATTGATGTTGTGTCAAAGTAGCTGTTTTCGGAATTTTGTCTAGTTCCGATTCCGAAATGGGCATGTCTATTTTCGGAATCATTATGTTTTATGTCTATAAATAGCGTAATGTAGTTGTCTTTTTCAATAGTCTTTTCCTAGCATTGAAAGAAGAGTTCTGAACTTGTAATCGAATTGTTCTAAATGCTAAGTGAATGAAGATCCAACTCTTTTCAATCATTATAATTCCAAGTCTTTGATTCATTTCATATTTCATTTGATAATCTAGATTCTATCGATCATTTTAACTCTATCAAGTGGTATCAGAGGAGGAGATAGTGTAATCTATTCGCTATTCTTCTGTTGAGGTAAGCGTTTTTCAGTTTTCTCATATTTATTTTTGTTCTATCCGTCATTTCCGCATTTTGCAATTTCTTCGTTGCAAATTGATTGTAGATC
This sequence comes from Lactuca virosa, assembly GCF_052849685.1. Taxonomy (NCBI): domain Eukaryota; kingdom Viridiplantae; phylum Streptophyta; class Magnoliopsida; order Asterales; family Asteraceae; genus Lactuca; species Lactuca virosa. Next base: position 347,022,824 of record NC_136430.1, on the reverse strand, counting down.
TCAGATCTAAATCCTTTGTTTTCCCTTAAACTCGATTCAAGCTTACACATCTGATTCTATATTCAATTTTATTGAATTCTCGTTAAAATTCCTAACGATGATCTTCACTCTCTCTCATTCAATCTCCCTAGCAGCATTGGATCAACAACAAGGATTTAAATCCTTTTTCCTGAAGATTAGGAAGTTTGGACTCTTCATTTCAAAGATTATGTACTGGGAATCGAAACACATGGATCTAGCATTTGGCACGCAATGACGGTTGAAACGTACAAGTATTCTGGTACGAGAGAAGAAGACAAAACTCAAAAAGACTATGATACAATCATTGTTGAAGATACATAAATTACGAATGATGAAAAGGACAAGCAGATATGTACTTAGAAGGCAATGAGAATCATTTGATTTGCTCTTGCTCCTGACACATTCTGTCTTGTTAATTCACACGACACTGCAAAGAAAATCCGGGACAGACTAAAGGAAGTGTACTATGGTGACGATGACCTGGAACATTCTCTGCAAATGAAAACCCTAAATTTGGGGTTTGCGCCCTATATAAACAACATTATACGCCTTTGTAGCCTCCCTTAGCATCATAAGAAAGCGTTTACGGCCGCAAACACTTGGGTGTGTGAAGTAAGAGCTTTGGGGGCTTAAACCTTGGGATTGTGGAAGGAATTCCAAGTTTGAAGAAGTATCAATGGGAAAACACTAGATCTAGAATCTAGTTCGTCTTGGGCATTGGATTATGGTATGAATCTGTTACCTTAAGCCTAGATTCTATTTGGGGGCTATGACCAACTTTGAGGAAATGGAAGCAAGCTTAGATCTGGACCTATCACAAGGATATGGTTCCAGATCTGGACCTTCTTAGGTCCCAAATATCATAAAGTTGCACCTTTTATTAAGCTAATTCTCTCTCCATGCATGAAAACCTTGTTGAAGGTTAGTTTTGGGTGTTATGGCCATGTGAGGCCTTGCATGCACGTAAAGTTTGCAACTTTACGTGTTATCCACACTAGTAAAGGAGAGATCTGAAGTTTGGGACCTTGAGTCCCACTGAAAAAGGCCGTAAACATAGTGGACTAAGGGGGACTCGGCGAGTCGTGCAAAAGACTCGGCGAGTCGAGAGGGTTTTCTTATTTACGGCCATGAGTTCACGGCCAAGGGTTCACGGCCAAGGGTTCACGGCCATGGGTTCACGGCCATGGGTTCACGGTCAGGGGTGTACGGTTGGTAGTTTACGGCCATGAACATCAAGGAACTCGACGAGTCCCTTGGGTGACTCGGCGAGTCGATGTGTAAGCAGGGAACCCGACGAGTGACTGATTGTACTCGACGAGTCAAGGTCAATATGGACTGTTGACCTTGACTATAGACCTTGACTTTGACCAGGGTTGACCCTAGGGGTATTTATGGGATTATGCTGAGTTTTACTCATTGATTATAGACAGTTTGGGAGGAGCAGCGTGGGATATATCCGACTACAGTTTGCCAGTTCAGCCTTTAAGAGGTGAGTCTTCTAACCATACCAATGGGTCTAAGGCACCAATGCCGGCCCATTATGTGATTAGGTTATATGTGATGGTCATTATGTGATTTGATATAGAATGTGATTCGTTATGATATGTGATTGTGTGTTTTTGCATGGAAGACCCCGGGGGGAGCCCGTGGCATTGGATATAAGACATGGTGGGGTAGCCCATGACATTCCTAGGTAAAGACCATGTGGGGGAGCCCATGGCATTGGATATAAGACCATGTGGGGTAGCCTATGGTAGTCCTAGGCAAAGACCATGTGGGGTAGCCCATGACATTCTTACAGGTTTTATGTATGCATGGCTTATGTGTTATGTGCGTAGCTTTGATTAGCTAACAGGATATGTGTATGTGTGTGGTATGCTCTGGGGGACTCACTAAGCATTCGCTTACAGTTTGTGGATTTGTTTCAGGTTCATCAGAGTCCAAGGGCAAGGGCAAAGCTTGATGGCACGGCGTGCACTCTCTCTCAGACAACTTTATGGGACACTCTAATATTTGAAAAATAAAGTTGTAATGAATATGGATTTGAAACAATCGTTTTGGAATTTCTTGATTCATGGGAATGTATTTGGTTAATTAAAAATGGAATTTTTCTTTGAAAAATTGGGTCGTTACAAATACAATCTCAAATGACAAGTTATTGAAGAAAAAGTAACATTCGTGAACGGTCTCAGATCTGAATGGAAATCGATAGTCTCTACTGTTAAGGCTCATGAACAGTTCAAAAACTATTCTCTTGCAAAACTATTGGGAATTATGAAATCACATGAAGATGAAGTCACAAAAGAAGCGAAGCTAGTATTTGGTGTTGGATCGTTGGCGTTGATTGCTAAAGGTGATAAGCAAAAGAAGTCAGTTGCTGATGATTCCGAATGTGACATTTCTGATGATGATCTCTCTAAGGAAGATAAAGCACTGATGGTTTCAGACCCAAATAAATTCTTTAAGAAGAATTTTTCTCGTTTCCAAAACAAGTATAAGAAACGCAGTTCTAATTACGAGAAGCCAAGAGATGAGAGCTATAAGAATTCTCAGAATGACGATGAGAAGAAAGAGAAGAAGTTGCTCGGTGATTCTGGATATAACTGCAACTATTGGCATTGAAAGAATCATTTTGCAAAAGAGTGCATGCTACAAAAACAGCATGATAAGAAGGAGAAAGATAAAGATGAAGCTTACCACACTCAGAAAATCAAAGAACTCCGACAGAAAACTGCAATAACAGCGAAACCAGTGTTGATGATACAAGAGAATAGTGACAAAGGAAAGGTTGAAGTATGGTCCGCTGACTCAGAAGATGATGAAGTGAGGAAACCTACTCATGGAGAGTTTCTCGTGTTGAAATCTGAAAAGCACGGCTATGCAGGAAAATGTCTGGTGGTTTAGAGTTCGGAAGGGAAAGGATATGTCACTGATGGGGGGAAAAGCTTTAGTTAGCTGTTTTGCAACGAAATCAATCAAGGAGCTAGTGAGTGAATGCAAGAGGGTTGTTGACAACGTACACTCTATTCTTAAATCTCTTAATATTCCTACATAACGTTATGATTATGAATTAAATGATTTGCATTATACAATTTCTGATTTTAGTGATAGCTTGAAAAGGACTCGTATAAGTAATTCTAATCTAAATGATAATCTTATCAGGATAACATTTAAGAATGAGGAGAGAAGGATAAGAATAGAATCCTTGGACGTTTAGCTTAATAGATCTAGAGATGATGTCATTTTACTTAAGAGAGATAGTAGAGTACTTTTGAAACAACGAAATATTTTCAGTTTAATTGCTAAACGTTTGTACTTCAATATAACTCAACTTCATTTATATTGCGAAATAGGTAAGGGTTTGCATAAGGTGCTTCCGCCTTTTCTTGAATTGAAAGAAGATGAGATTGATGATGAATGTTATAAATGTGAATCAATTGTATCATCAGGAGATTATATTTTTGACTCTTACAGAATTGGACTTGAGAAAAGTGAAGAATATATTAAGTCCAAAGAAAATATAAACATGTTGAAAGAAATTTTAACTGAAGAAGATAAACAAGAAATTAAAATGAGCGTTATGCAGAAATATAACTTGTTATGCAAGAAATTGAATTCGGATAATAATCTTAATTTTGAGAATATTTCTGAATTTGATGAAAGCGAAATGAGTGAGATTTCCGTAGAAGACGAAATTGATTGTTCCACTTTTGTGAAAAATTTTGATGAACCAAAGAAAAATTTAATTCTTGAAAACTCAAATGAATTTTTCAAGTCGTTGAAAATCAAGGTTCAAAAATTTTGAAAGAAGAAGCAACAGTTTTTCCAAGAGTTCTGACAACTCCAAATCAAGTTTTCATAAAACAAGGACTGGACAAAAATGACACTTCTGAATTAACGTCCATGGTTGCTCTTAATAATGAAAAAGGGCGGGATGAGTATTTTTGGTCAAATCCAATTGACAATGCTAATGAAATGACAGGTCACTCAGAAATGACTTCCTGAAAATCAAAATGAATATATGTTTCTGAACCATTCAATCATGTGAACTATTTTTATGTTGAGGCTTGACCAAGTGATACAAAAGAAGTTTCAAGTGAAACTTCATTGGAAAAGAATGAAATACCTACTAGAAAAGAAAAACCGAAAACAAACAATCGGAAATTTGTTGAGGAAATAATTGCAAAGAAAAGACAAATGAATGCGAGATACAAAAAGAATTTGGCCAAAAGAAAACAATTTTGGAAGAAAATTGGAATGAATTCAAATCAAAGTTTTGTTAATTCACCAAGATCTTTTAATCAAACTAATGATTTATCTCAATTTCAAAAACCAAAATCTTGTTCTTCACCTAAGTCACAATTTTCAAAACCGATTGCTAAATCAAAAGATTTTAATGTTGAAAACAAAGTTGTTTCGGATCCAGAAATCACTCTTGAAGAATAGGAAGCTAAATTGAAAAAGGAAGAAAATGAGTTTATGGAAAAGATGGCTTCAAAATACAAAGAAAGAATTCACTGGAAAATCTGCTTTTGTTGAAATAAACCTTTGTGATAACATAATTGAAGTTTTTAAAATGGAAATAGGGATAAAAATACCTTAATCAGAAAATCATTTTGGGTTGACAAAACAAAGATTTTTCCTATTAAAACAAAATTCTCACAAGGGACCAAGTTGGTTTGGGCTCCTAAATCTGCTTAAATTTTGCAGGTTATGCGTGACGAATAGTACGATTCGGAATGGTATATTGATAGCAGTTGTTCTCGTCATATGACAGGAAGGATATCAGAATTAAGAGAGTATCAGACTTCGAAAGATGGAGGAAAAGTGAAATGGGAATAATGCTACTGGAGAAATAAAGGGATATGGAATGATAACTAATAGGCAATCCACAATCTGAAAGATAGCTTACGTTGAAGGTTTGCAGCATAATCTAATCAGCGTTTCTCAATCGGTTGTAGGTACAGGTCTCAAAGTTTCTTTTAATGAAGAAGGTTCTGAAATCATTCAAAAATAATCTAAAGAAGTTCTTCTAAAATAAAAAATGAAATGACAAATGTATCCTCTCAATATAAATCTGATTCAAGGGAAACCATCTGTCTGTTTGCTTACGAAAGTTTCTTTAGATGATAGCTGGTTGTGGCACAAGAGACTTTCTCACCTGAACTTCGAGGATATCAACAAGCCCGTAATCGGTGATCTAGAGTGGGGACTTCTTCTAAAATTTGAAAAATAACACTTATGTGTTGCATGTGAACTTGGAAAACAAAGCAGAAAGAGTCATCCTACCATAATAAATACTAAGATCACTGACCAATGGAATTAATGCATATTGATCTCTGTGGTCCATCAGCTATTGAAAGCATTGGCTGTAACAAATACATTTTGGTTATAGTTGATGATTTTTCTCGATTTACTTGGGTATTTTTTCTTAAACATAAATCTGAAGCGACTCAGAAGCCGATTGATTTCAACAAGCAAGTTGAGCTACAATTGCGAAAGCTAGTTCGGAAAATTCGAAGTGATAACGGTTCATAATTCAAAAATCATGCATTAGAAGAATTCTTGACAAGCAAAGGAATTTCTCACAATTTATCTTCACCTTACAGTCCACAACAGAATGGCGTAGTTGAAAGATTAAATCGTTCTCTCTGTGAAGTTGCAAGGACAATGCTTTCATTTGCAAATCTTCCTCTATATTTTTGGGCTGATGCTATTACAATTGCTTGTTTTACTCAGAATCGCTCTTACATTAACAAAAGTGTTATGATCACTCCTTATGAAATTCTGAACAATCGAAAGCCTAACGTTAAATTATTTCATGTGTTTGGATCCAGGTACTTTTTGTTCAATTCGGAAGAACATCGAAACAAATTTGATGTGAAAGCTGATGAAGGAATCTTTTTGGGCTACTCACTAACATCAAAGGCGTATCGTGTTCTGAACAAGAAATCAAAGAAGATAGAAGAGAGCTATGATGTTACATTTGATGACAATTACATAAATAAATATCAAAAGGAAGATTGTCAATCTGAAGAAATTTTTCCATCAACAAATTCTAAGATTATTCCTCTTATGAATATTTATGAGGATTTTCTAAATGTGTTTGATGAACCTGAAAGAGCAATCTCTTCAGAATCAAACACCAAGGATAATAATGGGGATGAATTACTAAAGATTGTTGATGAAGTTGTTGAAGAGATAGCGACACATCACTGACAACCTATTCCGAATACAAATGAATTTACAACTAAATCGGAACATCATGACGCTCCAATCCAGGGGGAGAGTGCATCTCTGAATAATGCTTCAAGTGCAAGTTTCCATGGGGAGAATAATGAAAATAATGAATCGGATGCTCAATCGGAATTTGAAGAAATTGTTGCTGAGATTGATCTGATTTACGATCAAAATTTTCCACCACTGAAAAAATGGACTAAAGATCATCCACAATCTCAAGTGATCGGATATACTTTTTCTGGGGTTCTCACTTGTGCACAACAAAAAGAGAAGCAAAACACTTTATTTTCAAAATTAGAATTCTACATGTTTAATTCTTTTATTTCAAAAATAGAACCTAACACCATTAAAATTGCTCTTGATCATGTAGATTGGGTTCATTCTATGCAAGAAGAACTTAATGAATTTCAACGAAACAAAGTTTGGAGATTGATTCCTACTCCTGAAAATGCATATGTCGTTGGTTTGAAATGGGTATTCAAAAACAAGTTGGACAAACAAGGGAATGTTATTCCCAATAAAGCACGGCTAGTTGTCAAAGGATTTTGTCAAGAAGAAGGTATCGATTATGAAGAAATGTTTGATCCAATGGCTAGACTTGAATCAGTTTGTATATTTCTAGCCTATGATGCTCATAAAAACATTGAAGTATATCAAATGGATGTCAAGTGTGCATTTATGAATGAGGAACTTAAACAACCTCCAGGTTTTGTGAATGACAAATTTCCGAATCACTGTTATATTATGGACAAAGTTGTATATGGTCTTAAACAAGCTCCACGGGCATGGTATGAAACTCTAACTCGTTTTCTAAAATAGTCTAAGTTCAAACAAGGTTCTGTTGACCCCACATTATTCCGAAAGAAAGATGGTGACCATTTAATGATAGTTCAGATTTATGTTGATGATATTATTTTCGGATCAACTAATCCCAGCCTAACTGTTGAATTCTGAAAATTAATGGAGACAAAATTTGAAATGAGTTCTATGGGTCCAATTAACTATTTCCTTGGTTTAAATATAAGACGGAGTTCAGAGGGGATATTTATCAATAAAGAAGCTTTCACAAAGACATTACTGGCCAAGTTCGGAATGATGGGTGACTCAAAGGTCAAAGTTGCAATGGCATTCAGAACAAAACTCACACCTTCACTTGACAAACCAGCAACAGATATTACATTGTTTCGTCAGATGATCAGATCTTTATTCTATCTAACCTTCAGTCGTCCATACATAATGTTTGCTATTGTGCTAGGTTTCAAGCGAATCCTCGAGAACCACACATGATGGATGTAAAGAACATATTCCGATAACTGAAAATAATATCTTCACTAGGATTATGGTATCCATCAAATTCGGGATTCTTTGTGCAAGCCTATTTGGATGCTGACCTTGGTGGTTGTGACCTTGATAAAAAAATCACATCAGAGGGATGTCAATTTCTGGATGGGAAGCTTGTTAGTTGCCAGTCCAAAAAGAAAACATGTGTGTCTTTATCCACAGTTGAAGCAGAATATATTGCAGCAACATCATGCATATCTCAAGTGGTATGGATTCAGAATCAGTTACGAGACTACGAAATAAATATGAAATGAATTCCATTGTATTGTGACTCCAAAAGTTCCATTTGAATCTGTTGCAATCCAGTGCAACATTCCAAGAAAAAATACATTGCACTTCGATACCATTTTTTCAAAGACCATGTTGAAAATGAGAATGTGGAAGTTCAGTTTGTCCGATCCTCAGATCAGTTAGCAGATATCTTCACGAAAGCCTTGCCAAAAGTATCATTCAATCGGATTCTACAAGGGTTGGGAATGGTTGAAGCTGACTCAGTTCCAAAATCAACACCATAATCATAAATGTTACTGTAGACTTCCGAATGGTTCCGAACTTCGGAAGCTGTCAGAATCCACTGTTCACTTCCGACTTGTTCCAATCTTCGGAGTAGGTCTGAAGTAAGTGTTCATTCAGATTTCGGAATCTACTATCTTTGTAAGTCTTTTTAGAAAAGCAAAAATCCAAAAATATTTTTTTGTCTTATTCTTTTCATAAAAAAAATTCCAAAAATATTTATTCGTTTCTGTATTTTCTTTTTCATAAATTCAACATCTCAAAAATATTTTCTTTATTTCATTAACCCTTAAGACTCTCAGGTTTTACTACTGAGGTTTAGGTTACACAACATTTGTGTTTATGATCTTTAAATCGTTATTACCATGATTTCGAGTGAAACCCAAAATACGATTCCCTTTTCTGAATTGATGGTGAACAATCTTTTTGTTCTAGTTTGTAACCATTGAATTGACGGGGAACAATTCATTGTTCTAGATATTGTACCTACTGAATTGACGGATAAAACCATTTTGGTTTGTACCTCTGAATTATCAAAATCTCATTTGTCCTTTGAGTGGTCTTAATGAAATGTTCTTGTCCCAAGTCATTTCTTCCCAATAAGATCCAGATTTTTAATTTTTTTTTTAAAAATGAGATTTTCGAATGATCATTTCTCTGATTCTCTAAGTTACTTTTAAAGAATATCCAAAGCATACTTGTTTTTATGGCTACACTGGTCAAACAAATACTTTTTGCAGATCTTCGTACTTATGTTAAGTTTCAGAATTTGTTTGAAACTGAAACCACCCATTAAGCCTTATAAACAATCCTTTCATAGTTTCTCAACAAACTGATGATCGTAATTCTACGGGAAACCACACAAGCACTTCAGAGTCTCTCTTGACTCAGAAGGAAGAGATCACTGCCCGGGATCCACCTGTTTTTCATATCAAACATGTTTGATATCACAAATCCCACACTTTTCATTTGATTAATTCTTTTTCTTTGGCACACTCTTGCACTAAAATCCTTGTGATTTTACAAAATTTGGTTTCGGTTACAATTGGTTATTTACTTTCTCAAGATCGGATCGTGGTCGTAATTCCTATGGATACTATTCTAGCTTATGTAAAGCTAGAGGGTAAATCGATGATTCCGAAAATGGTAATTCTGAAAAGACCTTGTCAAGGGATAGAAAATTCAAATCATGGCACAACTTTGAATTTCTCTAACATCAGTGTGTCTGTTATAACAGCCACTGACAGCAGAATGATGAGATGGCTGCTTTTTATTGGCTCATTTTTCGGCGCTATGGGAACGTGAAGCGACGGTTTCGCTGTCCACTCAAAATCTCAAATTCGACCTTGTCGCATCTCATTATAACACTCTGATTAAGGCCTTAATTGAGTGTCTGCGATTTCGCCATTGATGAAGGCGATGAAATTTCATGAAGACGTTGCTATTGTTCATTTATCCAAAGCATATTCTACTGCCATCTACAACAATAGTGAAGAAATCATCAACTTTGAAGTTTCAAACAACAAAACTTCCATCTCGAAAGCCAATTTCTGCAACCTTCTAGGGCATGTTACGCATGACGTTGGTGTTGATCCTGAGTCCATTTCGGCAACAAGCATGATCGATATGTTCTATCAAATGGTTATACAGGTGACATTTCATTACTATTGAAGTTCAGGTAATCCTTATTGCCTCCTATCTGGAATGGTTTATTTACGCTTTTGTTCAAGAGTCTATCAGAGAGGGTTTCGGGCTCTGGTAGTGCGAGAAATTTTTTTTACACGCTGATATAGGGGTTATACACTAGTATAAACATGGATTTTGGATCTGTTATTTGGGCTCAATTTGTTCAAAGTACCAGCTCCACCACTCGTCATAAAGAACTTTTATGTGCTCGGTTTTGGTTCATCATTGTCAAATGAGCTCTTCTTCACTACCAAGTTCCTCAAATGGCAAATTCTCTCATTGCTGATATTCCAATGCTTCCGACATCCACTTTTGTTATGCCAGATCCTCACAATTTTGATTTTGTTGGATCCATTTCGGAAGCCTTGTTGGAAAAAGTTCCTGTGAACAATACTATCATTAGGGCTTATCGGAAATTGTCCTCATCTAGTGTTCGTCTGATACCTGCTGAATTGAAGAAGATTATTGATGCAGGTGATTTACCGAAACGAGGTGGAAAACAGAAACCAAAGGCTGCTCCTTCAAATGGAGAAAAAGGTACTAAGAAATCGAAGAGAACTATTCCAAATCCAAGGTGTCCATCTCCGGTGATAGAAGAGGACTCTGAAGAAAGAACTGAAACAGAAGTTCATGAGGATAACATTTTCAGAAACAATGAAGACGATACAACTCATACTTCCAAACCACCCACTATCGAAACATTTATGAAGGTATCTTCTCCTCTATCATCTTCACTTCTGGAATCTGATATTTTTGAAACCATCATGAAGGAACCATTACTGAATCTCACCACACCTCCTCCTCCATATCCATTCAATCCACCAACATTATCCATGTCAACCTCACCCATTACAACTTCCATTCCAATATCCTTTATTTCTTCACTACCAATGATGAGTTCTGTTGCAACATCTCAACTTCAGATTTCAATCCCATTTTCAACTCCAATTTTAATAGACTCAACCGTTCCTACAGCAACCACTATCACAACTCCACTAGAAGTTCCTTTTATCAAATCCATTTCGGATGAGATTAGGACTTCAGGCATCCCTGGTAACACATCTGATGTGTGGCCAAATGCAAATATTGGTGTGTCATCGGAACCATCTTCCTCTGTTCCACCAACTTTGCATGAGGATCCTGATATTATGTTTGGGGATGATCTAGAACCCCTTGATTTTGTCTTCCATCCATTTACCATCCATACCGATAGTGATAATGATGATGCCCCCATGACTAAGGGTTAATTCAAGGAACCGAACAAAAAGCTTGAATCCATTCTTGAACACTCGAATGCCTTTTCTTCCACAAAATGGGAATTTTTTTTTGACGAATCATAGATCAACGGTGGAAATTCTAAGGTTCTTGAAGAAACTGTTGGATTAGGTGTCTAAGCCCATAACTATAATTGGTATGTACTTGAATTGATAGCAGCACAGTCCTTTTGGGTTGCCCTCAACCTAGCAACTGGACAAGGAAATTATGAAAGGAGAGATATTAATTTATAAGATTAATAAATTAATATATATATATAAATGATTTATTAATATGTTAATGGATTAATATATTAATTAGAAATCATTATGTTTAATTAATTGTTAGCCAGAAATTAATCAGAATTGATTTTGGGGTTAAAAGAATTAATTATAAGGTGCAGGGACTAGTTTGCAATTATCTAATAGTTGAGTGGAAGGCTCTAGAACCCCCTTGGAAGAGGGTGGACGAAATCTTTAGGGGAAACCCTAATAATTTCGTCCATAGGGGCTTGGATAAGGCCCTTGGGTTTGCTTAGGCCCTAAGCAAAGGATAACTAGGGTTTCCCTTAAACCCTAGATCCCTCAGCTATATAAGGAGCCTCCTGGTTCATGTTTTTGGTCACTCTTTCTTTTGAAGAAACCCTAAGGCCGAGATTTTGCATACTCCCTCTCCCCTCTCTCTTCTACTTTCCTTCTTGCTAGTCATTGGGTGTGATTCCATTAGAGGCATTACACTTGTGGTGCTAAAGCTTCCAAGAAGATCAAGATCAAGATCAAGGGAATATCAATTGTTTGCTATAACAATTGAAAGGTATGTAAACCCTAAACCCTAGTTTGTTAATTTCGAAATTAGCCTCTCTCCTCTAGGGTTCTAGTTTTGCAATTCAAAGTTGTATGTTCAATAGTTAAAACATAGATCCAAAGTAGGTTGCATGTGAACTTAGGAATTGTTTTCTAGTTTATTTGTTGTACCTAAAACCCCTCAGTGGTATCAGAGCCATTATTGTTTTAAATTGAATTGCTACAATTGTTGAATTGCAAATTAGGGTTTATAGCTATTAAACCCTAAAGGCCAAATTTTCGATTTCTAGGGTTTTGGATCAAAGGGTTTTTTCGAAAACCCTAGCCTCCAAAGAACCCTAATCGAAATTAGGGTTAGGGTTTTGAAAACCCTAGCCTCCTCCCTTGTAAATTTCGAAATATGCTAGAGGATAACTAGGGTTTCTTGTTTTGGATAATTGTTACTTAATTAGATTAATTGGATAATTATCCTTACCCTAATTTTCGAAATTTAGAGGGATAAGGATTAGGATTAAATTAATGGATTAATTTAATTAGATAATCCTTACAAGATTTAATAATTTGATTAATAGTTAATTAAAAGATAAATATTAAATCTAGTTAATTGGTTTATTTAAATTTAAATTTAATAGCTTAAATTTCGAAATTTATAAACCCTTGAAGTTTTAAAACATTTTAAAACACACCTTATATATATATTATAATTAAAAGTTTAATATTATATATGTATAAGAACATGGTCAGTCAAATCGCTAGTATGCCTCATTCACGAAGCTAATCTATAAGGGGGGTATAAGGAAACTGCCTATAAAATGGTAGTTGAATGGGTGTCCACTCTCACCCACGGCTTCCTTGATTAGTGGAGGGTCGTTAGCAGAACGGATTTGATAGGACAACTACTTCTTATTAAAAGTATAATGATATTAAAGAAAGTACTAGAACATTATTTTCAAAAATCCCAACTCTAGTTACTTTAGGAAAAATGTGAAAAGTATGCTAATCCATGAAATTGCACATTATGCTTTATTGATCGTTAGTGGAGCGTGTGTGGTTAACCAGCACACTAAAAGGCACTAATAAAGAGTAGTAATGGGTATCTCATAATTGTCATTTTGATGGAGCGTGTGTGGTTTACCAGCACATCAATAGTTAATGATAAAGACAATGAGGTTACCAAGCACATTTGCATGGTTATTCACATCTTGTTTGTGATCCTCGGCATCCCAGTCACAAATAGAAGAGCATAATCTGAGATTAAAACATGCCATTGAATAGTTTCAATGTATCTCAAAAGAATTAGGAATTTCACTTCGTTTGTTTCGTCTAATGGTGGAATTGGTGAATCGTCATTCACCTACCTTTATGAAATTTGCACTTGGATCTCGGCATCCCATTTCTAAGTTGTGAATCTTCATAGTTGGATCCTAACCTTGATATTATATCTTTGGGTTATTCTATTAAGGTATCTTGAAATCTAACTAAAACTTTCTTTCTTTTCAGATGTCTACTCCTGGAAACACTTCTGCTTCATCCTCCTCCAATCAGAACTTCTCTTTGCTCAATATCTGCTCCAAAGTCGTTATGGATGGCTCAAACTATAACGATTGGATGCGCAACATCAAGATGGCTCTTCGTTTCGAGAACAAAGAATATGTTCTTGAAAAGGAGCTCAAAGAGCTTGATGAGAATGAAGCTACTCCTGAAGATCTTGCTGCCTACAAGAAACATTACGATGATGCTACCAAAGTGGCATGCATCATGGTGGCAACTATGTCCCCAGAACTGCAGAGGTACTATGAGGACTACTGGCCTTTCGAGATGAACAAGGACCTTATGGAAAAGTACCATAAGCGAGCTCGTCAAGAAAAGTTCGAAGTAGTCAAGTCACTCATGGCTTGCAAGATGAAAGATGGGGAGTCAGTTGTGTCACATGTGCAAAGAATGCAACGCTACATAGAGCGTTTGGTCAAGCTCAATATTCACTTTGATGAGGAATTGGCCATTGACATGGTCTTGAACTCACTTCCTGAATGTTATGGTCAGTTTATTCTAACTTACCATTTGAACAATACTGAGCAGACCTTGGCCCAATTGCACAACTTGTTGCAGACAGCTGAGGCAGGGATGAAGGGTAAAAGTATACCCTCCACACCTACGAGTGCCCCTGTTTTGGCTATTGGACAGGGAAAGGGGAAAAAGAGGAAAGGTCCTCCCAAGCAAAACTGGAAGAGCAAGGCTCAAGCTGGGTCATCTAGTAATGGCCCAAAGGCTAAGCCCAATGGTTCCACTCCCCATGTTTCTGATCCAAAAGAGGCAGTTTGCTTTTACTGCAACCAAAAGGGGCATTGGAAGCGATCTTGCAAACAGTATCTGCAAGATATCAAGGATGGCAAAGTGAAGCCATCTTCGGCAGGTATTTACACTATTTCTGCTAATAACTCATTATCTTCTCATTCATGGGTCCTTGATACAGGATGTGGTTTTCATATCTGTTCTGATTTGCAGGGTCTAAAGGAAAGTGAGGAGATAGAGCGAGGAAGGATAAACCTGATCATGGGAAACAGAAAGTCTTCACCAGTAACCAAGATCGGAGTTTATCAGCTTCTGCTTAGTAATGATGTTAGATTAGATTTAATAAATTGTTGCTATTCGTCTGAGATGACGAGAAACATTATTTCATTTCATGCATTGTTCAGACAAGGTTTTACATATTCTTTTAATGATTTGAATGGTTCAATTTCTGTTTATAAGAATGGTGTTTTTATGTTTGAAGCTTTGCCTTGTAATGGTGTGTATGAAACAGTGACTTGTGTTGATAGCCTAGGAAATGGTGTACTTAATATTGACTTGTCTAATAGTGTAGACAAGGCATGCTTGTGGCATTGTCGTCTTGGACACATTAACAAGAAACGCATAGCCCAACTCCAAAAGGATGGAGTGTTGGAATCATTTGACCTAAAGTCAGATGATATGTGTGAGTCTTGTCTTTTGGGAAAGATGACAAAATCACCATTCACAGGGTCTTGTGAAAGAGGTGAAGGTCTGTTGGATCTCATACACACGGATGTGTGTGGACCCTTCAGATCAACTACAAGAGATGCTAATCGATTCTATGTGACTTTCACTGACGATTATAGCAGATATGGATATATCTACTTGATCAAGCATAAGTCAGAAACTTTTGAAAAGTTCAAAGAGTTTAAGCATGAAGTCGAAAATCAATTGGGCAGAAAGATAAAGATACTTAGATCCGATAGAGGCGGGGAGTATCTTAGTATCGAGTTTAACGACTATCTGAAAGAATGTGGGATAGTCTCACAATTGACTCCTCCTAGGACACCACAGTTAAATGGTGTAGCTGAGAGACGCAATCGAACCTTGTTAGACATGGTTCGTTCTATGATGAGTCGGGCTTCGCTTCCTATTCACTTCTGGGGGTATGCCTTAGAGACAGCCGCCCACATCCTCAATCTTGTCCCTACAAAGAAGGTTGCCAAAACACCTCACGAAATGTGGACAGGGAAAGTTCCCTCGTTAGCACATATTAAAGTCTGGGGTTGTGAAGCTTTCGTAAGACGAGAGACTCACGACAAGCTAGCAGCTAGAAGTGAGAAATGTGTTTTCATTGGTTACCCAAAGCAGTCTTTTGGATATTTGTTCTACAGGCCTAGTGAAAACGTGGTCTTTGTAGCACGAAGAGGAGTCTTTCTTGAAAGAGAGCTCATATTCAAAGAGGACAGTGGGAGCACTATTGACCTTGAAGAAATTCAAGATTCAGCCAATGAAGGAACCTTAGATGACACTAGCACTCAACCAGAGGAAACAGTTCCTGTTGAACCAATTGATAACTCATTACCTCTTAGAAGATCCACTAGGGTGAGTGTGCCACCTGAGTTGTATGGTTTTCATATTACTTCAGATGGTGACACATTCATAAGTGATAGAACACTGGTAAACTTAGATGAACCAGTCACTTATAAGGAAGCAATGGCAGGCCCAGAGGCTTCCAAGTGGAAAGAGGCAATGGACAGCGAGATTAAGTCCATGTATGACAACCAAGTTTGGAATTTGGTTGATAGTGCACCAGGTCGCAAGACAGTTGGGTGCAAATGGATCTTCAAGAAGAAGACATACATGGATGGAAATGTGCACACATTCAAGGCTCGACTGGTTGCAAAAGGTTTCACTCAAACCCCAGGGGTTGACTATGATGAGACCTTCTCACCAGTAGCTAAGATTAAATCTATTAGGATATTGCTCGCCATAGCTGCCTTTCATGATTATGAAATCTGGCAAATGGATGTCAAAACTGCTTTCCTTAATGGGAAGTTGGCTGAAGATGTTTACATGAGTCAGCCAGAGGGTTTTGTTGATGCAAAGTTCCCCAATAGAGTGTGCAAGCTTGAGAAATCCATTTATGGATTGAAACAAGCATCTCGCAGTTGGAATCTTTGCTTCCATGAGAAAGTCAAAGAGTTTGGTTTCTCTAGAAGTGAAGATGAGTTTTGTGTGTATATCAAGGCTAGTGGGAGTATAGTAACTTTTCTGGTGTTATATGTCGATGACATATTACTCATTGGTAACGATGTTCCAACCTTGAAAGAAGTTAAGTCTTGGCTTGGAAAGTGTTTTGCCATGAAAGACCTTGGAGAAGCTGCCTATATTCTTGGGATTAGAATATTGAGAGATAAAAAGAAGAGACTAATTGGACTTAGTCAGAGCACATACTTGGATAAGGTACTAAAGAGGTTTAGTATGGAAAACTCCAAGAAGGGAGAGCTACCTATCCAGAGCAATACCAAATTGAGTAAGACTCAATGCCCGAGTACAGATGTTGAAATAGATGACATGAGTCGTGTACCTTATGCTTCCGCTGTCGGATCGATCATGTACGCTATGACATGTACTCGCCCTGATGTGGCATTTGCTTTGAGCATGGTCAGTCGCTATCAGGGAAACCCAGGTAGAGCTCATTGGGTAGCAGTTAAGAATATACTCAAGTATTTGCGAAGGACAAAGGACTGGGTCCTTGTGCTTGGTGGCAGTGATACTTTGAGAGTAGATGGTTACAGTGATGCCAGCTTTCAGACGGATAGAGATAACTTCCGTTCTCAGTCAGGCTGGGTGTTTTTATTGAATGGAGGAGCAGTTACTTGGAAGAGTTCCAAGCAAAATACGGTGGCTGATTCTACTTGTGAATCAGAGTACATAGCAGCAAGTGAAGCGTCGAAAGAAGCAGCTTGGTTGAGGAACTTCATCGGGGATCTCGGAGTTGTTCCAACCATCCAGGAGCCTATGGAACTGTTCTGCGATAATGAAGGAGCGGTTGCCTTGACAAAGGAACCAAGAGATCATGGTAAGACCAGACATATCGACAGAAAGTACCATTTCATCAGACATAGAGTAGAAGAAGGCCATCTTATAGTAAAGAGGGTGTCATCTGAAGATAACCCAGCAGATCCTCTCACAAAGGGTCTGAGTAGGGCTAAGCATATTCAGCATGCTCGGAGCATAGGACTGAAAGATGATATTAGTTTTAGTAGTTAGATTAGTTTTTGAAACTTGTAACAAAGTAAATGTAATTGACTTTTGGTGATTAAATAATAAAGTATTATTTATAAGTTTGGCTACTACCTTTTGTCGATTGTTTATTATTGTGTTTCATTTTTGCATGTTTTACTTCCTGAATAATGAGATTATTCAAACTCCACAGTCGCTCGTACTCTTGGAAGTAAGTAGTGAATTAAGACTGTCATGAATTGGATTGCAGATTGTCTAAGGATAGACATGGCAATAGAATTGCTGCAACGTTCATGAGTACTCAGAAATTGAGATTTGAGTATTGGATAAACCCTCGCTCAGAGTATTACTTCATGGAATTCATCACGAGTAACACTGAGACGATAATATCTTATAATCTTGAAACGAAGATATATGAGTTGTAATTTACAAGTCGGTTGTGTATTGGTGATACGAAAACGCATCAATAACTTGGTGTTATAAAACGTATTGTCATGCATAATTTGATGAGTAAAAGATACAAGCATATGAGTCAACGTTTATTCGTTCCTTTTGCCCTAACAGGAAAAGCGATATATGTGGGCCCCTCGATGATTTGGTGTTGACTTATGTGCTGGGCCCAGCCAGGACTAAATTGATGTGTTCGATTAGAAGTCCTACATCATCACAAATCAGGAATCGGGAAACATAGATTCTGGACAAACAGATTGATTACATTCCATGTCTTTTGTCTGGGGATATCAAGCAGAATGAAGGGTTATATGATCACTTATCTTAGGACACGTAACTGACTGGGTCAGAGTTCGGCAGCAGCTTTTTGGAAGCTACAATTTGCTGGTCAAATTTAGAAGGCATACTAGCAATTATAGTTACAGACTTATCCAAGTGGGAGACTGTTGGATTAGGTGTCTAAGCCCATAACTATAATTGGTATGTACTTGAATTGATAGCAACACAGTCCTTTTGGGTTGCCCTCAACCTAGCAACTGGACAAGGAAATTATGAAAGGAGAGATATTAATTTATAAGATTAATAAATTAATATATATATATAAATGATTTATTAATATGTTAATGGATTAATATATTAATTAGAAATCATTATGTTTAATTAATTGTTAGCCAGAAATTAATCAGAATTGATTTTGGGGTTAAAAGAATTAATTATAAGGTGCAGGGACTAGTTTGCAATTATCTAATAGTTGAGTGGAAGGCTCTAGAACCCCCTTGGAAGAGGGTGGACGAAATCTTTAGGGGAAACCCTAATAATTTCGTCCATAGGGGCTTGGATAAGGCCCTTGGGTTTGCTTAGGCGCTAAGCAAAGGATAACTAGGGTTTCCCTTAAACCCTAGATCCCTCAGCTATATAAGGAGCCTCCTGGTTCATGTTTTTGGTCACTCTTTCTTTTGAAGAAACCCTAAGGCCGAGATTTTGCATACTCCCTCTCCCCTCTCTCTTCTACTTTCCTTCTTGCTAGTCATTGGGTGTGATTCCATTAGAGGCATTACACTTGTGGTGCTAAAGCTTCCAAGAAGATCAAGATCAAGATCAAGGGAATATCAATTGTTTGCTATAACAATTGAAAGGTATGTAAACCCTAAACCCTAGTTTGTTAATTTCGAAATTAGCCTCTCTCCTCTAGGGTTCTAGTTTTGCAATTCAAAGTTGTATGTTCAATAGTTAAAACATAGATCCAAAGTAGGTTGCATGTGAACTTAGGAATTGTTTTCTAGTTTATTTGTTGTACCTAAAACCCCTCAGAAACAACAAAAACTACTTAAGCGTCAGAACGGAAAATTACAAAATCCACAGAGAAAGTCAATAAATTGATTAAGGAAGTCCAAGAGTTCATGTCTGACTTTAGAACATCCTTTGATAAACATAAGGCTGATATGAACAAGGTAATTGAAGGTTTTCAGACTTCTTTACAAACAGAAAAAGAAGCTCTTTCTACACTCCGATTCGGAATTGAAAAAGACAATGTTGATCTTCATGCATCCTTCTCTAAAAGAATTATCAGATTACAGAATGATTTGGCGGCTGATAATAAAATTATGGATGCATTGGCTGAGAAAACTCAGAAAACAAAAGTGTTGCAAGAAAAATTGAAGAACGCACGCTCAACATTGCGAAGCTTGAAGAAGAAAAACTTTTGGTTCAAGGACGCAACTTCAAAATCAACCAACGATTGCTAAATATCGTTGAATCACAAGATGCTCTGTTCACTGACTATATTGGTCAGATTCTCAGTGAAAAGCTTAAGCCAGTGTTTGAGAGGATTACTGAGATTATAATTGTTACGAGAAGCACAACTTCTTCGCAACAAGGGGGAGAACCAGAGGTAAACATTGACAATACATATCAGACGAACTTTATGAAGAAAACCAGTGATGCTGATACAATCAAGTTGGAAAGGAGAACTCTGGAAGAAAAATTTAAGAATATCAAGGAGGTCAAGACTGGTTGGAGGGACCATGTATCCTCAGGATCTGGAAAGGGCAGAGTCAACATCAATTCGAAAAAATTTACTGAGGAAGATCCGACGTTGACTCGGAAAGAAAAAGTTGAAAGAGACAAGAGGGATAAGGAACTTGATGAACTCAATGCCCTCAGGAAAAGATAGATACTGAAGAGGCTGAAGCCAGGAATTCAAAAATGATTCTTGAGAATAAGAAAGCTTTATTTCCGGCCTGGACTCTTGAACGAATGTAGAAGGAAGCTATTGATGAGCCAAACACTTTTTGGTGGGAACCAAAAACCTATTTTGACATCAAGAATGAAATAGAGTTTCAGCTCGATTTCTCGATCACACCAAGGGCCTTTCTCTTCAGATGTTTTGAAAAGATAGAAACATCCTCAATCTCCAACAGCACAACAAACAGAAAGCTCTTCACATTTTATCTAAAATATGTGAAACCTCAGTATGATTCTTGGAGTCTAAACAAAATCGTGGCTCTAAAGGTTGGTCTACCTGTTCAAACAAAAGACTTTCTGAATATTCATTTTAAAGGATTCTGAGATCATGATCATATTCTTCATGAGTTGACATTGGCTAATCTGCCATTTATGAACCCCTACGATTGAATTTCGTTATTCTACATTGTTTCAAAGGATGTGAAGAAGTTTGAGCGAATTTATGAACATTTGAGGACGATGATCAAACGTTACATCCAGGAGATGGAGAAGATGGATGTGAAATTTGCTTCAGTGCTGAAAAGAAAACCTATATTGACGCCTGTTGATCCACCCCAAAACATTGAAAATCTAAAGGTGTAACGTCCCATTTTCACAGCAAAAAATTTTCATTTTATTAAGATAAAACTTCCCAAATTATTAATCCATTAATTAAGAAAACCATTTATTCTAAATTACATTTATTAAAAATCAGAGTATTATAGAAACGCGAAATCTTCAATGTTGCTGATGAGTGTGTACAATCCCGCCTTCGCCTTCCAGCAACAACTGAGGATACCTGAAACCATAAATAACTGGGTAAGCATAAAGCTTAGTGAGCTCCCCCAAAATACCACCATATAAACAGATCACATATAAAATAAAACATATCGGGTCTAGTCAACCATCGGGTTGGAATACCCCTGGCCCAGTCAACCTCCGGGTCCAGTCATCCTCAGGATGGAATACCCCAGGTTGAAATGCCAAAACAACAGGTCGAATCAGCCATCGGGCTGGAATACCCAGGGTTTGTTGGCCTACCGTCTCAACCCCACCGCTCTTCCCGAGCCTCCGTGCCTATAGCTTACAGCCAACCCGCACTGTGTATCGTGGCCTACGGCACAAAGCAGGACCGCCTCAACCCAACCAAATACAATATGTCGACATATAAACAATCAGGATCAAGTAGGCACATAATACATGCAAAAAACAATCATACAACTCACTACTGCCTACTAATCCTCTCACAACATAGAATCCCACTACCAACTAACCCTCATAGAATGCGTAACCATATGTAACCAGAGGTGAGATAGCCACCCGAACATATGTTCCTACTCTAGAGCCACAACCACACAATGAACATGCAAGAGATCCTAGACCAAGAGTTCTCAGGCTATCCTACATGACCAGCGACAGTCCCTAAGGACACTCCATAGATGATAACCAATAAGCACAAATAACATACACTTCTATAGGTTATTACCACAAAGCATGATACTCAATACCAGGAGACAAATCTAACTGATCACTACAGCATAGTAACATACTCGATACAAGAACACAGATATAACAGATCACTACAGCATAGCAACATACTCAATACCATAACACAAATCTAACAAATCACTACAGCATAGCAGCATACTAAATATCAACAATTCAAGGAATGCATGGCCGTATATACTCACAGGTGAGATAGTCACCCGGACAGGTGATCCTGCTCTAGAACCACAACCAAACAAGGAACAGGTAAGAGAGCTTAGATCAAGAGTCATCAGTCTATCCTACATGACTATATACAGTCCCTAGGGCATCCCTCTACAAGCAAATAATGAAAACTAGTGGGTCGACATTGGTGCCTTCGACCCACGGGTACAGTGAGGCAAAACTCACCTCGATATGCGTGTAGATAACCACTGTATCAATGAAGGACTCTACCAGCTTCAACTCACTTCCAATCACCTACAGAAAGATACTTGAGTCAATACCCGATCACAGGTCATAGTCTCTTGCGGCAGTGACCACCTCACATGAAATGATGATTAGGGTTTCACATAAAATGACGATTAGGGTTAAGTAAGAACACTTAACCCATTAAGGACTTAATCACTTAAGGGTATGACTGATTAAGGTTTGAATTAGTCATTCTCGGGTGATATAATAATCCAATCAATGGCCCAAATACGTGCCTGATCATTGTCTAAAATAGAGCTCCCCGATTATAGGGTTTTTCACATAAAATGATAACTAGGTTTAGTGTTCCACACTTAACCCCTTAAGTACTTAATCCATTAAGTTTAATATTGCATTAAGAAAATTTTTGGGGCATTATTATGTATTATTTAAAGTTTAATTAACAGTTTTAACGCGGGTCCCGACCAACTCCAAAAACTAGGGTTTCTTGACATTAGGGTTTTCTAAACCCTAATTAGGGTTTCTAACTCCTTAAGCTAGATGATTAGTGAATTAATTAAATATATATGTTTAATAAATCGGGTACCACCCACTGCCACCTCGGGCAGTGGTGGTCGGCGGCGTTCCATGGCGGCAGCCACCACCTCACGGCAGTGGTGGTGGTGGTTTCCGAGTCAAAGTCCGACAACAAGCACCCAATACTTTATTTTATGCAGAAAAGCACATACACACACATTAAATCATGCACACAGCCACCCAACACATCGGTTGGTGGCGGCAGAAGGAGGTAGCAAGGTGGCAGCCACCATAGTTGGCTGTCATGGTGGTTCTTCTCGTCGGTTCATCCAACCATACAACAACCACACACTGAAACACGAACACACACGCAAAACAGCCACCCACACGGTGGCAGGCGGTGGTCGGAGATGACAACCACCCCCTCACAGTGGTGGTTGATTTTTTCTTGATTTCCGGCCAAGCAAACACATGCACACACGACTTGCACTGGAATACGCACCTACACACACGAAGACACACAAAACACGGTATCACACACCCAATACACAGTCACCCTCGTGACGACATGTGGCGCTTGGACAACATGGAGGCATTGGCACAACCGCTAGAGTGGAAGAGGCGACGTAGCTAGAAAAATAGAACGGATAGGAGAGGAGAGGAGACACGATTTTTCAACGAGAGAAGTAACAGCGACTGACACCGACATGTTTCTTCCGTTCCGACAGTGGCCTTTTTCTTCAACGGCAGCGACACAGCGACAGCGGAGCTCGGTGACGACGCAACCCAGCGGCGATAACGACAGCGTGACGGACGAGGAATCAGATGAATGAAGGAATGGAGATGGAGAAAAATAGCAACAGCAGCCACGATATCGTCCTTCAATCCCGTCGTCGGAGTTGTGTGACAACCTGTATTTTCAATCTTGTAAAAGTCAACCAAAATCAATGATGGTCAAACCTATCAAATAAAAGTCAAATTTATAGTTTTATTAATTTAACTTTATTAAATTAATAAAATTTAATATATATATATATATATATATATATATATATATAGATATATATATATATATATATATATATATATATATATATAAACATTATGTTAAAGTGTTGTGAAGTTAAGAGGTTAAACCACCCAAGAACCGAGCATTCTCGCCTAGACCGAAAACCCTCGGAATGCCCCCATCTCCTTGGACCGCAAACCCCTTCGCACCGCAAACCATTTTCGGCCGCAAACCCAGAGGACCGTAAACGTGCGAGACAGCAGAAGACTACCCCAGAGGGTTTCCTCTTCGGACCGAAAACACGCGAAGCTGACATAGGGTTTACAGCCGAAAACCTCGCATCTTATCTCTTCGGACCGCAAACTCTCGCCTCGGTTTGTGTTCTCGGCCGAAACCCACACACACATATATATATATATATATATATATATATATATATATATATATATATATATATATATATATATTACATGAAAACTTTCCTCACTTCTTACATCTTTAACTGAAAACACTCTTCCCTCTCAAGTATTTTGCGAAAATCACTTGAATCTTCATAAGTTGATACCAATTTTTTCAAGTATTCATCACATCTTTTGAAAATCATCATCCACTCTCTTGATTCCCAACCGAAAACACCCAAAATTCACTAGTTTTCACGAAGAACGCGAAGAATATGAAGAACACGAAAACACCCACACACACTATTCTAAGGATTATTGTAAGTCTTTTTTCAATAATTAAGTGTTGTTTAACACTTTAAACGTTACAAGATTATCTAGTTTATACTTAATATGATGTTAATATAAATTAGGATTCAGTTTTGTCACGAGATCTAACTTGTGGAATTACCTCTACAACACCGTATCTTCAACCACAAACTCACAAGAGGTGAGTTCATACCCATGTATTTTTACCATTTTTCACAGTTTTAGAGGGGGGGGGGGGGGGAATAGAAGTCTAACACAAGAATATTGTGTTTACAAATAAATGATTTCTAAATATTTTTAAAACGACTTTAAATGTTTTATAAACTCTTTTTAACTTATATTTTGCCAACATCATATTTATATATATATATATATATATATATATATATATATATATATATATATATATATATATATATATATATATAAGATTTAAAGAGCTTAGGACTAATAATTCGCTTTACTTCCATTTTTCTTGTTTGGATGTGGGTTTAGGGTAGCATTATTTGTCTGAATGTCGTTTAAATTTTAATTTTATATATATATATATATATATATATATATATATATATATATATATATATATATATATATATATATATATATATATATATATATATATATATGAATATAAAAAGTATTTCAATCAGTTTCATTACCCTTTGTAATATGCCGAGCAAAGGGGGTAATTTCACGAACAAATCATATCAAACAGAATACAAATATATAAATTATAATAGGTATAATTTATGGAACTCTCATACTATTTTTATTAGTCAAGTGTACAAAGTTTAACAATATACTCTCGTACAAATGCTTTACATTCAAGTATACTAGAGAAGGATCATACTATCATTTCATTTATTTCAGAATGACTTTCAATCATTATTATACACGTAATCGTCAATATGGTTTTTGTGAGACAAAGTTCACTCGCATAATTATTTAAGCAATACTATTAAAGACGTGATAATTATAACCAGAATCTCCCGACAGAGAGCGGGACAAATGTGTATAGATCTATACGGGATTGACAATCCTGCACTCAGACTGTTCGCTACAGTTAGGCTGGTATACCTGTGAGTGAGAATTGTCGTTACAGTTCTAACGCCCGTAAAGCGTTGTATCGGGCTTACTAGTCTTAGTACGGTTATAATAACTCACAAAAATATATGAACAATACGATTAGTGTATGAATATTTAAACCAAAGAGTACAAATACAACGTACTGGTTTTTACAACAATAAAATTTACAATATATTACTACGACTTACAATTACAGCTGGTGGAACCAGGCATACTCACAATTATAGGTTTTCAAAGAATACAATTACAGCATACTAGTTATAACAAAGAGAAACACAAGCAATACAGAAAATATTCTTTTTATAGTTGTATTGTGAACTAAAACTATGTTACACTATTTTATAGTACAAAAACAATTACACAGAACGGTTTTATGGTATTAAAACTACTTTTCAGTTATATTAGAAAATATTGGATCTGGAACAATAAACATGATTACTATTTCAAGAAACAAATATCAAGCTTCTAAACATAAATACTTATGAACTCACCAACTTAAATGTTGATAATCTCTTTTTCAAAATACTTGTATTCTCAGGGAACCAGTAGACAGGTACATTCCCAGGATTTTGAGAAGACAGAGCAGTATAGAGTCATTTCTTCTATCTTTTGTTATATATAACTTTTGATGTCATATATATACAATGACTTGAACACTATGTAAAACTTATACATTATTAATGCAATGGTTGGTGTACTTTGATTACTACGATGCATGTGTTATGATACTTAACATGAAGTCATCCACCCTCAGACGTTTCCACCGCTCCGGTTTGGGGGTGTGACAAGTTGTAACGGCGGTCGTTCGGTGGTTTCCGACTTCAGTAGTAGAGGTGGCGGCGGTTGAAGGTGAGGGGGAGGTATAAGGGTGGCGACTGTATCGTTATTAGGGTTAGGGTGTGGGTGTTAAGCTTTTAAACGAGAGACAAGAGATGGGAGGTGACATGTCTTAGTCTCGCGTCCACATATCAAACTTAATGCATTTTAACACATTCAGTCCCTCCATCCCCCTTCTTTTTCGAATTAAGTCCATATTTTACTCTTTATCCCCTGCTTCCAAATAAACTATTCAATACGAGTCCATATGTTACAATTTAACCCTCAACGTCCAGGAAATATAACTTTTAACTCCTGAGGCTAACACTGATAAATTATTACGGATTTAAGGCTTAAATAAAATAAAATATAAAATACATCTCGGGGTTTTATGGATTATTATTTATTTATTTTATTTTTATTTTTATTATTATTATTATTTATTTTTAACAGAATGTTACAGAAGGGAGGATTGATTAACAAGAAACATTGGAGCATTGTATACAAGAGGAAGGAATGAGAAGTGATTAAGAACTACATGTTCTTTCCGAGGGAAAAACACTTGTACTCTACAAATGCTCTGAAAAAAATCTTATCTTCGGCTGAAGCAAACAAATCCAATTATGTTGCCGATGTCAAATGTGTTTCCAATATGATCCGCTGGTATCTTTCTGTCCGAGGATCCATTCTGAAGATTATGGTGAAGATTTTTGAAGATCAGAAGTAATAAATTCTACATCATTCTGATTTGACACAAAGGGGGAGATTGTTAAGTCATTATTGATGTTGTGTCAAAGCAGTTGTTTTCAGAATTTTGTCTAATTCCGACATGGGCATGTCTATTTTCGGAATCGTTATGTTTTACGTATATAAATAACGTACTACAGTTGTCTTTTTCAGCGGTCTTCTCCTAGCATTGCAAGAATAGTTCGGAACTTGTAAACGAATTGTTCTAAATGCTAAGTGAATAAAGATCCAACTCTTTTCAATCATTATCATTCCAATTCTTTGATTCATTTCATACTTCATTTTATAATATAGAATCTATCGATCATTTTAACTCTATCAAATATGATTAGGAATCCTTTATATATATAAATAAGATTCACATATGTCAAATAAACTATATTATTTGCCTTTAAAGATCCCTTTCTTGAAGCTGGAATCTGTGTATTGTATTTATATAATAAATATAACAATATCTTAGATAAGTTTGATTTAAAAAAAGTTTAAGTCAAAAGTGTTTGCATATAGAACTTAATTTATTTATTAAAACGGTGATATTTACTTTATAATTCTATTACGAGATATAGTCTCATAAATAGAAGTTAATCATTTCAGAATATGAATATTTCCGTTATGAAAAACGATCTAGTAAATAATCAATTGTTTAAATAAAATAACTGAGACATATATATTTAGACATGCTAAATTTAAAATATATATTGTTCCAAAACAAACATTGTTTTATATTACAATCAATTTATGTTATAAGCATAAATAATAAACTAAACTTCGAGAGTGTAGTTCCAACTTGCTTGTCCTCAGCTGGTTAATCTTTTGTAGATATCTGCAAGCAAGTTACAAATATTAGATTAACATTTAAGTACCAAGTACTTGAGTGTTATATGAAAAGTATGATTTCTAACTTGTAAATACCTGAAGTGCTAGTCTCTTCTAGACTTTCTCTAGAAATAGTTTCTCTTCCAATATCTAGTTTCTCCACAAAAGAAACAAAATCCATCTATATGGGCCTTCTTGGATTTCTTGGTCTTAAAGGTGTTCAGTCCATAAAACATGGGATTCTTAGATCACACAAAGTGACTCTTTTAGCCTTGCATTTTTCCATTATTTGAACAAGTTTATGTAACATCCCGAGATTTTCAGGTATTTCCAAATCTTCTCTTTTATTATTATTTTGTCATTCGTAGTCCCTGGAGTTGGAAGAGTAAAGCCATGAGAAGCCTAAGGGCTAAAATTGCAACTTTGAGAACAAGAAAAGTATGCTAAGCGTACATAAGGTACGCTGAACGTACTAGGCGCGCCCTAGTACGCTGGGCGTACTCACGAAGAATGGAAACCTTAATATTTAGGGTTTTTGTGCAATATAAACGTCCTTATGAGCTCAAAACCCTCCATCATCTCAGCCTCCAGAGTTTTGAGTCGTTTTCCCCAAACCCTAACCCATTTCTTGAGTGTGTGAGCTAAAAGTGTGTGTTTTGAGTAGTTGGAGAAAAATATATTGCATCAAGAAGTTGGAGAAGGAAGGCAAGCTTGTAGATCTGAGGTTACTTTGTGCTCAAGAAGCTCCAGGAGGTAAAAAGCTCAAACCTTTATGCTTGTATGATGTAGATCTTGCCATATTAGCTTTATGAAACCATTTATTCTCCCAAAAGTCCCAAGTTGGTGTATGTTATCTTTTGAACGCAATAAGCTGTCCTTTCAGGCCCTAGAAAGGGTCCTAAGTGATAAAAATGATGTCTCGTGCATGTAGTAGAAAAGTCTTAATGGGTTAAGACAATGTATTAAGAACTCTCTGGACATCCAAAGTCTTAAAGTTCGAGACCTTACGGTTATAAGGCATATTTGGTCGACAGATCTGGAGTTTGGGCTTAAGTACTTGAGCCATTAAGCACTTATTAGAGTTTTGGTAAAAATCGCGTACGCCCCATGTAATTTCTATACGCCACGCATACTGAGTCAACCACCCCGATGGTGGTCAACGCAAGGCGGGGTACGCCCAGCGTACCAGAGGAGTACGCCCCGCGTACGACCTCTGTTGGGCTTTTGACGATTTGGGCTTCGGGGTTGGGCCACTTTTAGGCCAGTTTGACATGGACCTTGCTGGACTTTCAGAATAGATGTGTTTTGGGCCAGTTGTGGTAATGGATCTTAAAATGAGGCCCGATTAGGGAGTTGGGCCCAATTGGGAAAATTAGGCCAATGATGGGCCTTATGTATATGGACTTTTGGATAATGAATTTGGTATTAGGCCTTGGCCCAATTTACAGAAAAGTCAAGATGGACTATGTAGGACCCTTAGTCAAGATTGATATCCCAAGTGTTGACTTAGTATTCGTTATTTTGGATAGTTCGGGATTTCTCAATGAGACAGCGGTCCGAGACTTTCAGTCCAGTTCAACACTACTTGCGAGGTGAGTTCTTCTCACTATATCAACAGGGTCTAAGGCACCAAGTCCGACCCTTTATGATTGTATCCTGGTTGTAGGATGATGCTATATTAGTGATCTGTTAGATCTGTATCCTGGTTGTAGGATGATGTTATGTTAGTGATCTGTTAGATCGGTATCATGGTATATAGGATGATGCTATGATTAGTGATTTGTTAGATTTGTATGATTACCTATACATGCTAGCTAGCGTATGATATTTATGTGTTGATTTTGTGATTGGGGGTGGGTTGAGGCGGTCCTGCTTTGTGCTCTAGGCCGACATACCCAGGGCGGCCTGGATAGACTGCAGACCCGGTAAGGGCGTACTAGTCAGGCCAAAGGACCAGCGAGCGGTCCGGATAGGCTGTAGGCCCTGCAAGGCGGTCCAGACGTGCCAATGGCTCGGGAGCGGTCCAGATAGGCTGTAGGCCCTGTGAGGTGGTCCAGTCAGGCTGATGGCTCAGTATGCATGTTGTTTGTATGATATTGTTATTGTTTGTATGGCGTTGGTATTTTTGGGGAACTCACTAAGTTTCGGGCTTACAGTTGTTGATTTTGTTTCAGGTACTTCAGATGATTGTGAGAAGGCGAAGGCGTGATCGTGCACCTCCTCATATTTTTATGATTTGATTTTTGGGATACTCTGACATTAAACTATTTTGAAAACAATTTGTAATCACTATTGGTTTTTGAATGTTTTAAAAAGTTTTAAATTGGCATGATTTTTATGGATGTTACAAGTTGGTATCAGAGCCTTGGTTTAAGTGAATTGGAGGAACAATCGTGTTAATCCAGTCTCAAACTATGGACAAGATTTTCAAAATGGTTTTCAAAATACTAAAGGAGGATGCAAGTGTACAATCAGCCGGAGCCAGTAAGTAGACCCCAAAATACCTTACGGATTATTTGATTTTGTGATATGTTAGAACAACATGCTAGTACTAGGCTAGGGATCTTCAGGAATTACATGATAGAATTGTTGGATTAGGTGTCTAAGCCCATAACTATAATTGGTATGTACTTGACCCGAGAGTAGCATGGTCCATTTCGGGTTGCCTTCATCAGGACAATTTGATAGGATGGATATTTGAGTAAGAGGTTATTTATGATTTATGAATATATTATAAGTATAATATATTAATAGCGAAATCATATTATTTAATTAGTATTGATCAAGAATTAATTTGGAATTAATTTAGTGATAAAAAGAGACTAATTAAATTAACAAAGACTGGTTAAGTCAGTCAGTAATATTTATAGTTTGGACCAATGATCCATATTGATTAGGATGGACTAATTCTATGTGGGAGTCCATGAAGAGTTAGTCCATAAGGCCCATCTTATGGATTATTGGATTTCTTAAAGGCTTAAGTAAACGGACTAGGGTTTACAAGTTAAACCTTAGGAACTCCAAACTATATATGTGTAACCCCTCTCTCTCATTTGTCTTCCACTTTTTCATGTTGTTTGTGACTTGTCTGAGGCACAACACTTGGGGTGCTAAGCTCTTGAAAGGCCAAAATACAACACACTACTGTTGGATAAGGTGTCTAAGTCCATAACTATTCCTGGTATGTACTCGACCCAGTTGGCATGGTCCATTTAGATTGCATGGCATCATGATAATTGGATAGACAAAATGAGAAGGACACTTATGATTTGTTAATATATTATAAGTGATAATATATTAATATGAAATCATATGATTTAATTAGTATTGATCAAGAATTAATTTGGAATTAATTTTGTGATAAAAAAGAGACTAATTAAATATATGGGGATTGATTGTGTAAATCATCCATTCTTATATAGTGGGCTAATGATCCATGGTTTATTGGATTGTGCTAAAACCCATAGGGTGCTCCATGGAGGTTAAAACCCATGGATCATGGAGGAAATGAAAAGCCATGTCAATTAGGGTTTACATGGTGTAACCTTACTTGTGACACACTATATAAAGACCCCATAGGCTAGCAAAATCGGTACATAGTTAAGAAAAATGAGGGCTAGCCGATTTTGAGTTATAGTGTGCTTCTCTCAAGTTATTCCAATAGTTGTGGTGTTGTGTGAAACATTTGAGGCATCACATTTGGGGTGCTAGGCTCACAAAGTTCTTAAGGAATTCAAGCAACAAGAAACTTATGTTATTCTACTAGCTTTTATATTACAAGTACCCCATGCCATGCTAGTTAGGATAAGAACCTTGGAAAATCAAATTTGCATGTATCTTAGTAAAACATAGATCCAAGGTTTCTAGGGTTGCATGTACACCATAGGGATTGCTCAAAACCCATCAGTGGTATAAGAGCCTAGGCTTGTTTTCTTGATACTTGATGCAAAATGCTTGAAAAAATCGATTTTTCTATTCACTGTGTAGTGGACTCGCCGAGTCCATGGGGGGACTCGACGAGTCCAAGTGTAAAAGCATCCTACTCGTCGAGTAGGTTCTTGCACTCGACGAGTAGAAGGCCCTGTGCAGATTTTCGAGTTTTGCTGTTGGAAATGGACTAGAATCATTACCCTAAATTGTTTTGGACTTGTAAAACCTATTTTTGGTGTGGTAATGATTATGCTAATCCATTTTCAATGGTTATTATCAAAATTTCAAGTTGGTAGATCATATGAATTATTTGCAAATTGGTTGTTAGTTTAATTCTTGATCTAAGTGTTTTAATGGAGTCCATAATTTGTCCTCAAGTTATGGATTACCAAAAGTCTTTTCTTTTAAAGTCCATTAATGAACACATAGGTTACATAAAATGAAGAGTCTTCATTTTAATAAACCATTAACTCATAAGTTATGAAATGACAGCTTAATGGGTTTCCACTCTCACCCACCGCTTCCTTGACTGGTGGAGGGTCGTTAGCTAAACGGGTAGGACAATGACTTTAATTCTCATTAAAAGTATAATGATTATTATAAAGTAACTAAATGTTTTATAAATTCCCAATCTTAGTTACTTTAGGAAAATGTGAATTTGGTGCTAACCCATGAAATTACACTTTGCACCTTGCTTAAGTCGTTAGTGGAGCGTGTGTGGTTAACCGGCACACTAACTTGGATTTAACAAGGTTGGCAAAGGGTGGCTTAAGGTTTATCATAGATCATTGGAGCGCGTGTGGTTAACCGGCACATCGATTAGGTAATAAAATTAAGAGTACCAAGTAAATTTGCATGGTTATTCACACCTTGTTTTGTGATCCTCGGCATCCCAGCCTTAATATTACATTTGGGTGTCTTATTAAGGACTATCTATATATCTAATCTAAACTTGTCTTTCTTTCTTTTCAGATGTCTTCCAACAATGTTGCTTCTGGCTCAAACCCTACCGGCTCCTTCTCTCTCATGAACCTTTGTGGGAGAGTCATCTTTGATGGGACTAATTTCAATGATTGGATTAGGAACATAAGGATCGTCACTCACTATGAGGACAAGGAATATGTCCTCGACAAGGAGCTGAAGGAACTTGATGAGTCTTCTGTTACTCCAGAGGAGATCGCTGACTTCAGGACTCATGAGAGAGATGCCACTAAAGTGGCATGTATCATGCTGGCCACGATGACAGCCGAGCTCCAAATGTCCTATGAGTACTTTTATCCTTTTGAGATGCACCAGGATTTGATGGAAAGATACCATCAGAGTTCTCGTCAAGAGCGATATGAAATAATCTCCTCCATGATAACAACCCGAATGAAGGATGGTGAACCCATCACGGGCCACATGTAGAAAATGCAAAGGTTTGTGGACCATCTGTTGAAGTTGAATGTGAACTTCCCCGAGGAGTTGGCAACTGACATCATATCGCACTCCCTACCTACTTGTTATGATCAGTTCTGAATGACCTATCATATGAACAAGGAGGAGGTCACACTCAGCAAACTTCAAGGACTTTTGAAGACCGCCAAAAGTGGTCTTAAAGGTAAATCGGTTGTTACCACTCCTACTCCTACCACCGCCCCTGTTCTGGCCATCGGGCAAGGTAAAGGGAAGAAGAGGAAGACCCATTAGAAGGGTACCAAGGGAAAGTCTCTTGATGGCTCCTCTTCAAGTAGAACCAAAGGTGGTTCTGTCACTCCTTCTGCCAACCCTAAAGAGGCTGAATGCTTCTATTGCCATGAAAAGGCGCACTGGAAGCGAAACTGCCCAAAGTACTTGCAATATGTTAAGGATGGGAAAGTGAAACCCAACCATGCATGTATCTACACTATATTGTCTAATAACTCACCATATTCTAATTCTTGGATCCTTGATATAGGTTGTGATATTCACCTATGTTCTGATTTGCAGGGACTAAGAAGAAGTGAGAATGTGGAGCACGGGAAGATAAACTTGATCATGGGGAATATGAAAGCTTCACCTTTCACCAAGATTGGAGTTTATTCTTTGTTGCTAAGTAGCGGGTTAAGATTAGATTTGAATAAATGTTGTTACTCGTTTGAAATGACGAGAAATATTATTTCCTTTCACGATTTGTACAAACAAGGATTTACTTTTTCATTTGATAATGAATGTGGTGGTATTAATGCTTTTTATGATAATGTTCTTTATTTTAAAGCATTACCTTGTGATGGTGTATATGAAACTGTGTCGGTTGTAGATAACCTAGGATATAATGTGTTGTGTATTGATTCTTCCACTAGCTTGGATAAAGCATCATTATGGCATTGTCGTCTTGGTCATG
Organism: Lactuca virosa; assembly: GCF_052849685.1. Classification (NCBI taxonomy): domain Eukaryota; kingdom Viridiplantae; phylum Streptophyta; class Magnoliopsida; order Asterales; family Asteraceae; genus Lactuca; species Lactuca virosa. The sequence goes on along the minus strand of NC_136430.1, from coordinate 346,988,867 downwards.
TTTGCAAGAAACTCATAGGCCAACTCCAAAAGGATGGAGTCTTGGAGTCATTTGACCTAAAGTCGGATGATAGTTTTGAATCATGTTTACTTGGAAAAATAACAAAGTCATCCTTCACTGGTACCTGTGCTAGGGGTGAAGGTTTGTTGGATCTCATACACACAGATGTGTGTGGACCCTTCAGAACCACCACAAGGGATGCTAACCACTTCTATGTGACTTTTACTGATGATTATAGTAGGTATGGCTATGTCTACTTAATCAAGCATAAGTCAGAAACCTTTGAATAGTTCAAAGAGTTTAAACATGAAGTGGAGAATCAGCTGGGCAGGAACATTAAGATGCTTCGATCCGATCGAGGTGGTGAGTATCTTAGTACAGAGTTCCTTGACTATCTTAAGGAATGTGGAATTGTCTCACAATTGACACCTCCCAAAACACCACAACTTAATGGTGTGGCTGAGAGGCGTAATCGAACCTTGTTGGACATGGTTTGTTCCATGATGAGTCAAGCTTTGCTACCAATCTCATTTTGGGGGTATGCCTTAGAGACTGCCGCCCATATCCTTAATCTAGTCCCTACCAAAAAGGTTGCCAAACCACCTCACGAGATGTGGACTGGGAAAGTTCCCAATTTGGACCACATCAAGATTTGGGGTTGCAAGGCTTTCGTGAGGCGCGAGACTCACGATAAGCTCGAACCTCGAAGTGAGTGGTGTATTTTCATCGGCTACCCACATAAATCCTTTGGTTACCTCTTCTATAGACCTAGTGATAATGTGGTCTTTGTGGCAAGGAGATGAGTCTTTAGCGAGACAGAGTTCATAAGCCAAGGAAACAGTGAGAGGCAGATTGAACTTGAAGAAATTTAAGAGTCAAGTGGTGAAGGAACCTCAAACCCTAGCTATCAACCTAAGGAGGAAACTCATGTTGATCCAACTGACGATTCTGTACCTCTGAGGCGTTCCACTAGAGTTAGGAATGCACCTGATCATTACTATGGTTTCCATATTACTGCGGAAGGTGATACACTTATCAGTGATAGAACACTGGTAAGTTTGGATGAACCTAACAGCTACATGGAATCCATGGCAGGCCCCGAGTCTGCTAAATGGAAAGAGGCTATGGACAGCGAGATACAGTCCATGTATGACAATCAAGTTTGGAACTTGGTTGACAATGTACCAGGTCGTAAGACAGTCAGGTGCAAATGGATCTTCAAGAAGAAGACCGACATGGATGGGAATGTACACACTTATAAGGCGCGACTGGTTGCAAAGGGGTTTTCTCAAACTCTAGGAGTTGACTATGATGAGATCTTTTCACCAGTAGCGAAGATTAAGTCTATTAGGGTTATGTTAGCCATTGCTGCATTTCATGATTATGAAATATGGAAAATGGATGTCAAAACCGCTTTCCTTAATGGAAAGTTGGCTGAGGATGTTTACACGAGTCAACCAGAGGGTTTTGTCAGTACAGAGTACCCTAATAGAGTGTGTAAGCTTGAGAAATCCATCTATGGATTGAAACAAGCACCTCGCAGATGGAATCTTTGTTTCGAGGATCGAAGATGAGTTCTGTGTATATGTGAAGGCTAGTGGTAGTATAGTTAGCTTTTTGGTATTGTATGTGGATGACATACTACTCATAGGAAATGACATCCCAACTCTGCAGGAGGTGCATTCCTGGCTTGGGAAGTGTTTCGCTATGAAGGACCTTGGAGAAGTTGCCTATATCCTAGGGATAAGGATTTTAAGAGACAGGAGTAAGAGACTAATTGGACTTAGTCAAAGTACCTACTTGGATAAGGTGCTGAATAGGTTCAGCATGCAGGATTCCAAGAAAGGAGAGTTATCGATCCAGAGTTACGCTAGACTGAGTAAGACTCAGAGCCCGAGTAAAGAGGCTGAGATAGCTGAGATGAGTCGAGTACCGTATGCTTCCGCTGTAGGCTCGATCATGTATGTTATGACTTGTACTCGTCCTGATGTGGCCTTTGCTTTGAGCATGGTCATTAGATATCAGGGGAACCCTGGCAAGGTTCACTGGACTGCGGTAAAGAATATTCTCAAGTACCTGCAGAGGACTAAGGACTGGGTCCTTACCCTCGGTGGGAGTGATAACTTGAGAGTAGTGGGGTATAGTGATGCTATCTTCCAGACTGATAGGGATAATTTCTGCTCTCAGTCAGGCTGGGTCTTTACCTTAAATGGAGGAGAAATTACTTGGAAAAATTCCAAGCAGGAGACAGTGGCTAATTCAAATTGCGAATCAGAGTACAAAGCAGCAAGCGAGGCAGCGAAGGAAGAAATATGTCTGAAGAACTTCATTAGAGACCTTTGAGTTATACCAGCTATAAAGGAGCCTATGGAAATTTTTTGTGATAGTGAAAGTGCAGTTGCCTTAGCCAAGGAACCAAGGGATCACGGGAGATCCAGACACATCGACAGAAAATACCATTTCATTAGACATCGAATAAATGAAGGACTCCTCATCGCAAAGAGTGTATCATCGGATGAGAACCCAGCAGATCCCCTCACAAAGGGACTGAGTAGGGTTAAGCATCTTTTGCATGCGAGGTGCATTGGGCTAGCGTATGATATTTGTGTGTTGATTATGTGATTGGGGGTGGGTTGAGGCGGTCCTGATTTGTGCTCTAGGCCAACATACCCAGGGCGTCCTGGATCGACTGCAGACCCGGTAAGGGCGGACTAGTCAGGCCGAAGGCCCAGCGAGCGGTCCGGATAGGCTGTAGGCCCCGCAAGGCGGTCCACACGTGTCGATGGCTCGGGAGCGGTCCAGATAGGCTGTAGGCCCTGTGAGGTGGTCCAGTCAGGCTGATGGCTCAGTATGCATGTTGTTTGTATGATATTGTTATGGTTTGTATGGCGTTGGTATTTTGAGGGAACTCACTAAGCTTCGGACTTACAGTTGTTGATTTTGTTTCAGGTACTTCAGATGATCGCGAGTAGGCGAAGGCGTGATCGTGCACCTCCTCATATTTTTATGATTTGATTTTTGGGATACTCTGACTTGAAACTATTTTTAAAACAATTTGTAATCACTATTGGTTTTTGAATGTTTTAAAAAGTTTTAAATTGGCATGATTTTTATGGATATTACAAGTTGGTATCAGAGCCTTGGTTTGAGTGAATTGGAGGAACACTCGTGTGAATCCAGTCTCAAACTAAGGACAAGATTTTCAAAATGGTTTTCAAAATACTAAAGGAGGATGCAAGTGTACGATCAGTCGGAGCCAGTAAGTAGGCCCCAAAATACCTTACAAATTATTTGATTTTGTGATATGTTAGAACAACATGCTAGTACTAGGCTAGGGATCTTCAGGAATTGCATGATAGAATTGTTGGATTAGGTGTCTAAGCCCATAACTATAATTGGTATGTACTTGACCCGAGAGTAGCATGGTCCATTTCGGGTTGCCTTCATCAGGACAATTTGATAGGATGGATATTTGAGTAAGAGGTTATTTATGATTTATAAATATATTATAAGTATAATATATTAATAGAGAAATCATATTATTTAATTAGTATTGATCATGAATTAATTTGGAATTAATTTAGTGATCAAAAGAGACTAATTAAATTAACGGGGACTGGTTAAGTCAATCAGTAATATTTATAGTTTGGACCAATGATCCATATTGATTAGGATGGACTAATTCTTTGTGGGAGTCCATGAAGAGCTAGTCCATAAGGCCCATCATATGGATTATTGGATTGCTTAATGGCTTAAGTAAATGGACTAGGGTTTACAAGTTAAACCTTAGGAACTCCAAACTATATATGTGCAACCCCTTCAGCCAAAATCGGACCTAAGAATGACATTTCGTGAGTATGGACGATTTTTTGGTGCCTAACCTCTCTCTCATTTGTCTTCCAATTTTTCATGATGTTTGTGACTTGTCTGAGGCTCAACACTTGGGGTGCTAAGCTCTTGAAATGCCAAAATACAACACACTACTGTTGGATAAGGTGTCTAAGTCCATAACTATTTCTGGTTTGTACTTGACCTGGTTGGCATGGTCCATTTGGGTTGCATGGCATCATGATAATTGGATAGAAAAAATGAGAAGAAGGACACTTATAATTTGTTAATATATTATAAGTGATAATATATTAATATGAAATCATATTAGTTAATTAGTATTGATCAATAATTAATTTGGAATTAATTTTGTGATAAAAAAGAGACTAATTAAATATATGGGGATTGATTGTGTAAATCATCCATTCTTATATAGTGGGCTAATGATCCATGGTCTATTTGATTGGGCTAAAACCCATAGGGTGCTCCATGGATGCTCCATGGAGGTTAAAACCCATGGATCATGGAGGAAATGAAAATCCATGTCAATTAGGGTTTACATGGTGTAACCCTACTTGTGACACACTATATAAAGACCCCATAGGCTAGCAAAATCGGTACATAGTTAAGAAAAAGGAGGGCTAGCCGATTTTGAGTGATAGTGGACTTCTCTCAAGTTATTCCAAGAGTTGTGGTGTTGTGTGAAACATTTGAGGCATCACATTTGGGGTGCTAGGCTCACAAAGTTCTTAAGGAATCCAAGAAGCAAGAAAGGAATGTTATTCTAGTAGCTTTTATATTATAATTACCCCATGCCATGCTAGTTAGGATAAGAACCTTGGAAAATCAAATTTGCACGTATCTTAGTAAAACATAGATCCAAGGTTTCTAGTGTTGCATGTACACCATAGGAGTGTTAGAATGCTCAAAACCCATCAACTACAACAAGAGGTAATGTTCTAACTTACTTTTATGATTTATTTGTCAAATTGTATGCTAGTTGTAGGCTTCACGCTTTGGAATCTTTATTGAATGTATAACTAGAGAAAACTTAGATCCAAAGCTATTAGGGTTGTATGTGCACCATAGGAGTGTTATAGTACATAAAACCCAACAAGAATTGCCTGATTATGTGATGCCTGATAGCCTAGGGTTTTTCCTTATATGAAATTGACATCATTACTGTAGTTACTTAGTTTATGCATCACGGCCATATATAACAAAGATCTTATAGCCTGAGAATGTTTGGTTTGGCCTTATTTCCTGTTCTTATCTGATGAAGGGCTTAGAGTAGGATCAGGAATTCGAATATCTATAGGGTACGACATTATGTATGGCTAGCATATACGAGTGCTGCAGGGTTGGTGGAAGTTTCATGGATGAGTTGTGCGGGGTCAGTCGCCCTGTTATGAGATATTTATCCTTCCTCTAGGGAGTGAGGATTGAGCGCTCGCCTATGCTTATGTATATTGTTAGGGCGTTGTGATGATACTTGAGACAAATATGGGTAGGTGTGGAAGGTAGTATGGGCCCGTACTACTGAAAGCACATGACCCATATGTGTAGCAAGGAAGTCATAACCCCTAGGGCTTTGTTGGGAGTTGGTTCCCCGTTGTTATATGGAGTATCTGATATCTTTTTGGTATATTTTCAGTATGGTGGTTATGAGGCGATTTGTTACCGGATCTGGATCGGGATCAGGACAGGGCAGTCAGGGTGCACCAACAGAGCCTGAGGCTATCGGCCAGATCAGGCCAGATGACTTGGACACCAGGATTCGGGAGATCCTGCATGATGAGGTTGCTACGTTGTTCCGGGCTCAGTTTTCGGAGATGTTTGGGTCTATCAAGACCGCCATGGTGGAGTACTTTGATGAGCGTTATGCACCCATCGCTGAGACGGCTGCCGCTGTAGCTTCCGCAGCCGTAGCAGCTGCAGGCAGTGGAGCCAGTCGGGCTTTCCAGTACCGGAACTTCGATAACACGAAGCCCCCGACTTTTGATGGGATTCAGGACCCGATCGTAGCCATGAGGTGGCTAGATGATGTGGAGGGATGTGTCTTCACATGCTCATGTCCTACTGACTAGAAGGTCAGATGTGCCTTGAACCTGCGGAGGTCCGGGGCAGAGGACTGGTCGAGGTTGATGACACGGTCGTATACTGATGAGCAGAGAGCTGTAGTAATATGGAATCAGTTCAGGGAGATGTTCTGCTCCCGCTACATTCTGTGGATCGAGAGAGAGCGGCTGGCTCAGGAGTTTGTGGAGTTGAGACATGATGCGGAGTCGGTGACGGAGATCACCTGTATGTTCCCTGAGAGGGCGACGTTTTGCCCGAAGTTTACTTCTGAGCAGGCTCAGATGACACGTTATCTGAGCATGCTCAAGACTGACATCCGACAGTTTGTTGCTACTCAGCATTGTGATACACTTTTGGAGCGACCGGCCCCGACGCAGTCACAGCCGGCGCCAAAGCGGTCTAAGACCGCCGATTCTAGGTCTGGAGGACAGCGTGGCTGCACTTGTGGGAAGTGCGGGAAGGGTCATTCGGGAATTTGTTGATCAGGTAGTGGGTGCCGCAAGTGCGACAAGGAGGGGCACCTTGCGAGGGATTGTCTCCAGTTAGCCCCAGTTCAGGATATGAGGATTCCTAACACTGCAATCAGGTTGGTCACGTGAAGACCAATTGTCCAGTGCTCGCTGCCAGGCCGGCTGTAACGACCCAAATTTTCAAGGAAATTTTTCATTTACATTAACAAACACATTTGCATAAACCATGAAATCCCACGTATTTGTTTTCAAAACATCATTCATTACATAATTATTTAAATCATCAGAGTATCCCAGAACATATCAGTGAAAGAGAGATAGAGTACACGCCGCGCCATCACGCCTTGCCCTTGCCCTTGGGGTCGGATGTACCTGAAACAAATCAACAACCTGTAAGCGAAATTCTTAGTGAGTTCCCCAGAGCATACCACACGCCACACATACACATATCCTAGTAGCTAATTAAAGCTACACACATATCACATAAACCATGCATACATAAAACCTGTAAGAGTGTCATGGGCTACCCTACATGGTCTTTGCCTAGGACTGCCATGGGCTACCCTACATGGTCTTTGCCTAGGACTGCCATGGGCTACCCCACATCGTCTTACATCCAATGCCATGGGCTACCCCACATGGTCTTTACCTAGGACTGCCATGGGCTACCCCACCTGGTCTTACATCCAATGTCATGGGCTACCCCACATGGTCTTTACCTAGGACTGCCGTGGGCTACCCCACATGGTCTTACATCCAATGCCACGGGCTCCCCCCGGGGTCTTCATGCAAAACACACAATCACATATCATATCAAATCACAGAATGACTAACACATATATCATAATCACATAATGGGCCGGCCTTGGTGCCTTAGACCCATGGGTATGGTGAGAAGACTCACCTCAGTCTGCTAAATACAAAAGATGCTCTCCTAACAGTCTGTAACATTCTGTGCTGGCCAAATAATATTTATCAAAGTTAGGACCTTAAATTTATCAAGGAAAACCCAATCCCAAATCCTTCCATGAGGCCCAATTATCCTTCCCTTGCTAATGGGCCCAAAATCCTAGTCCAAAATTATTAATGAGCCTCTTCACCCAATAAGGCCCAACCAAAGTATCCATGGCCCATAACAGAAGAAATAGACCACAATTCACAGAATGCAACCAGCCCATTAACCAAAATGAAGCCCACAAGCACAAAGGCCCAAAACAGATCTGGCCCAAGCTGCAGTGTGTACGCTCGGCATACCGTTCTGGTACGCGCAGCGTACCGGGGTCTTAAGGACTATGCGCAGCGTACATTGAGTACGCCCAGCATTCTTCCAGATTAAGCACTTTCTCCATTAAGTGCTTAATACTCGATTCCTTTACGTCCAAAAGCCATATCTGAGTTGATTAACACGTCCTAAGGCATAAAGTTGCCAACTTTATGCCTTTGCATGCCTCACATACACCCAAAACCTTCATTAAGACCTTTCCAAGGTCCCTAACCCATGCATGAGACCAATACTTCCACCAGGACTACATTTTTATACTTCAAAACGACCAAGGGACCTCAGATCTGCCATTCTCTTCTCATGGAGTTTCTTAACTCGCCAAAAGAGGTCTAAAGTCCAACAAAGGGACCAAACTAGAAAACCCTAGCTAGTTCTAAAGATTTAAATGGAAAGGTACAAGCTTTTTACCTCCAGAAGCCTTGTAAAATGACCCAAAAGCAGATTCTTGAAGCACCCAACTGATCCAATCTTGCTTGACAACTCTCCTTCTTGAAAGAACTCCAAAATGACTACCAAAACCCTCTTCTTAGGCTCCAACTTTCACTCACACACTAAATCAGCTTAAGGAAGACGAAATGGGGCTAAAGAGACTGATAGGGTTTGGTCCAAGAGGCCAAGAGATGTTTAAATAGGGAACAAGTCCGGGATTTAGAGTTTTGACCCTCTGATGCGTACGCCCGGCGTACCCTCACGTACGCCCAACGTACGTGAGGCTCCTTCGCGATCACTCAGGCAGAGTACACTAAGCGTACCCATAGGTACGCCCAGCATACTCAAAGGACCAAATATGCAAAAATATGAATTCTTGAGGTTTTCAAGACATACCAAGTTTTTGGGTGTTACAACTCTCCCCCACTTGAACTAGACTTCGTCCTCGAAGTCCGCAGCTGCAAACAGTTCGTGGTAATGCTCCCGCATCTTATCCTCCGGCTCCCAAGTCCATTCAGAGCCTTTCCGGTGCTTCCATTGCACCTTTACCAGCTTCACTTCTTTGCATCGAAGGCCCTTCGTCTTCCTATCTAAGACGACGACTAGCTTCTCGAGATAATTCAGGCTCCCATCCACCTGAATGTCATCCAAGGAGACGATTGCGGATTCGTCCGCAACACACTTCTGAAGCTGAGACACGTGGAAGGTCTTGTGAATCTGACTAAGCTCCTCTGGCAGCTCCAAACGATATGCCACCTTGCCCACTCGGGCCGAGATCCTGAACGGGCCTATGAACCGAGGCCCCAACTTACCCCTCTTCTGAAACCTGATAATCCCCTTCCAGGGTGACACCTTCAGTAAAACAAAATCCCCCACCTGAAACTCGATATTCGAACCCATTGGTCAGCATAACTTTTCTGGCGGCTCTACACGACTCGCAACCGGTCGCGCACCTGTTGGATCAATCTGGAAGTCTTGAGCACTACCTCGGTGCTCCCCATGACCCGATGCCTAACCTCGTCCCAACGCACTGGGGTCCGAAACCTCTGACCATATAACATCTCGAATGGGACTCGGTCAATACTAGCATGATAACTATTGTTGTACGAGAACTCTGCTAACGGGAGATATGTATCCCAACTCCCTCCAAAATACAGTACGCATGCCCGAAGCATGTCTTCCAGCGTCTGGATCGTCCTCTCACTCTGACCGTCGGTCTGAGGGTGGTATGCCGTACTGAAATGTACCTGCGTACCCAGTTCCTCGTGAAACTTCTTCCAAAACCTGGAAGTGAACCGGACATACATGTCGGAGACTACAGACACGGGCACCCCGTGTCTAGCCACCACCTCGCGTACATAAATGTCTGCCAACTTCTCCACGGATATGCTCTCGGAAATCGGAATAAAGTGGGCACTCTTCGTCAGCCTGTCCACGATCACCCATATATCGTCCACTCCCCTCGCCGTTCTAGGCAACTTCGTGATGAAATCATTGGTGATCTCTTCCCACTTCCACGTGGGAATGGGTAGTGGCTGAACCTTGCCATGAGGCCGCTGATGCTCGGCCTTGACCTTCCTGCAGGTCAAGCACCGCTCCACGAACCAGGCGATCTCCCGCTTCATGCGCAGCCACCAATAACTCAGCCTCAAGTCCATATACATTTTCGTAGCCCCTGAGTGTATAGAGAACTTAGACTTGTGCACTTCCTCTAGTAGCCTCTGCCTTACTCCCCCTGTCACCGGTACCCATACTCGACCACACTGTGTCAAAAGTCCACGGCTATCCTTAACAAACAAAGAATATTGCCCCCGTATTTTCTCTATCTTCCAGTTCTCTTTCTTCGCCCCCTTGACCTGGACCTCCCTGATCATATCCAACAAAGGCGAAATCACAGTCACCCTCATACAAATGTCCCGAATCGGGGACCCCACCGTCTTGCGGCTCAATGCATCGGCCACCACGTTGGCCTTCCCTGGGTGGTATAAAATCTCGCAATCATAATCCTTCAACACATCCAGCCACCTCCTCTGTCGCATGTTGAGGTTCTGCTGATCCATCAAATACTTCAGACTCTTGTGATCGGTATAGATAGTGAACCGCACTCCATATAAATAGTGCCTCCAAATCTTGAGGGAAAACACCACTGCCCCTAATTCCAGGTCATGAGTGGGGTAATTCGCCTCATGAGGCTTCAACTGCCTCGATGCGTAAGCTATCACATGCCCCCTCTGCATCAGTACCGCACCTAACCCTGAGATCGACGCATCGCAATACACCACCAAATCCTCTAACCCCTTAGGTGGTACTAGAATCAGAGCCTCGCATAACCTCCACCTCAGGGTCTCAAAAGCCATCTGCTGATCCGCACCCCACCGAAAAGTCACATTTTTCTTGGTCAAGCGGGTCAGAGGTACAACAACCTTGGAGAAGTCCCGGATAAATCTCCGATAGTAGCCCGCTAAGCCCAAGAAACTACGAATCTCTGATGCATTCCTCGGTACTTCCCACCGCATCACAACCTCAACCTTGGCTGGATCAACCGAAATACCCTCCTGATTGATGACATGCCCCAAAAACTATACTTCCCGCAGCCAGAAATCACACTTGGAGAACTTCGCATAAAGTTTCTCCGCCCTCAGGGTCTCTAATACCTTCCTTAAATGCTGCTCGTGCTGCTCCCTAGTCTTAGAGTAGACTAAGATATCATCAATAAAAACGATCACCGACCGATCCAGCATCGGTCTGCATACCCTGTTCATAAGATCCATGAACGTTGCTGGGGCATTGGTGAGCCCAAACGGCATCACCACAAACTCATAATGCCCGTACCAAGTCCTGAAAGCCGTCTTCGGTATATCCTCATCCCGAATCCTCATCTGATGGTATCCCGACCGAAGATCAATCTTGGAAAACCATGACACACCCTGCAGCTGATCGAACAAATCATCGATCCTTGGCAACGGATAACGGTTCTTCACCGTTAGTTTATTCAGCTCCCTATAATCGATGCACATCCTGTGTGATCCATCCTTCTTTTTCATGAAAAGAATCGGTGCTCCCCATGGGGAACTGCTCGGATGAATGAACCCTCGTTCTAGCAGCTCCTGGAGCTGCGTAGATAGCTCCTGCATCTCCGGCGGTGCCAACCGGTAGGGTGCCTTTGCTATCGGAGCGGCTGTTGGGTTATGAGCATTCTAACACTCCTAAGTGTACATGCAACCCTAAATACCTTGGATCTATGTTTTCTCTATTATACATACAATTATGAACATCCAAGGTATTATCCTAATCTAGCATACAAAATAATAAATATAACAAGATAGAATACATACCTCTTTGATGTAGAATGTCTTCATGAAGCTTGAGTGCCTAGTGCCCCAAGTGTGACACCTCAAATGGTTCACACAACACCAAATACACTTGGAATAACTTGAGAGAAACTTGAACACTCCTTGAAATCGTCTAGCCCTCACACTCACACATTAGTGCACGATTTCTTGAGCCATGGGATTCTTTTATATGGTGGCTATTAGGGTTACACCATGTAACTCATAACTTTACCCATTCCTTATGCTCCATGGATTTTAACCTCCATGGAGTATCCATGGGTCACCCCATGGACTTAGTCCAACATAAGTAATCTTGGATCACAAGCCCACATATATAAGAATGAATGATTTACACAATCAACCCATATATTTAATTAGTCTCCTTTTGATCACTTAATTAATTCCAAATTAATTCTTGATCAATACTAATTAAATAACCTTATTAATATATTAGAACTTATAATATATTAACCAACCTTAAGTGTTATTTCTCTCATTATAGTCTATCCAAATGCATGATGCCATGCAACCCAAATGGACCATGCCGGGTCGGGTCAAGTCTTACCAATTATAGTTATGGACTTAGACATTAATCCAACAGTCTCCCACTTGGATAAGTCTAAAACTATTATTGCGTATGACTTCAGGAACCGATCAGCAATCGTAGCTCTCAAAAGCTTCTGTCGAACTCTGACCTTGTCGATGAACTCTGACCTTTATCAATGACTTGTCCATTAGATAAGGGATCATATATTCCTCCATTCTAGATATCATATGGACTGAGACATGGATTATCAATCATGCTCTCTGTCCATTTGTTGTTTCTCGATTTCCGATTCATGATGACTGACTGATTGAACAAATCAAATCAGTCCTGGCTTGGCCAAGCACTCACATGTATCATCTTTAAATCATCGAGGGGCCCACAGATATCGCTTTTATCCCGAAGGTAAAAGGAATGGATAAACTTCGACTCATATGGCTTGTTCTACTACTTGTTGAATCATACACAAAGGCACGTTTTATAACATCGAGTTACCAATGCGTTTTCGTGCGATCAATGTATAACTAACTCATAGTAACAACTCATATCTCTAGGTTTGAAGAATATAAGATATTATCGTCTCATGATCACTCGTGATAAAATCCATGAAGTGATTCAAATGAGCGCGGGTTGAATCCAATACTCAGAACTTATGAGCACTCATGAGTGTTGTAGCACCACTTTGTCCACCAACTTGAACCTCTACAAACCAACCCATGACAGTCTTGATTCATATCTACTTCCAACATATGACCGACTATGGATGGTTTGAATAACTTAATCATTCAGGAAGAGCGACTTAGTTATTCTGGAAGTCAAAACATGCAAAGTGAAACACAAGAATAAATGAATCAAATATGGTATCAAACCCTATGAATATAAATAAACACTTTTATTTATCACCATACTGATTACTCATTATTCATTGTTTCGGTTTTATCAACTTTATACTTGAATTTAAAACAATAGTTGTCCCATGCTCCAAGCATGTACACTATGTTTTCTAAACACTAGTCATGCCGTACACCAAGTATGCATACTATGTTTGTCTATGATCTTTACTTTGTAAAATAGATCAATTGAACATCACTCCAATGATCCTCTTTTCACAGTCCCAAATCCTTACTGCAAATGCAAGAATTCCAAATTCATGCCATTTACTGAAATCTGTTAGATTCTAAACTTATATGCATTGATCCTCTTAATGATTATGCACAAAGTCAGAAAGACTTGACAACAATCATTACAGAGCATTCCAAAGGAGATCAGCTCCTTGGAAACATCCTTCTTTCATTAAGTTTCCTAATCTTACACAGATTGAATAATTTCTAACTTTGAAACATTTCCATATTCCATTTTGACTATCACTTCTGAACAAGAGTTGCCTCCTTACAGATTATGTCAATATGGTCCTTCCAGAATTAACATTATACTTCCAACTGTCCTTGAGCAACCAATCTTTGGTAAACCTTAGATTGCCCTCGACAATTGCTTAATCATTTTAGTCATATCCAATTCTAGACCTTTTCCCTTCATAATGCCCCAGGCATTTGGAAAATTTTAGAAAGGATGAATATAGCACATGTAATCGATCCTATATCCGAAGCATATGGGACACGATTCATGATGTCTCACATAAAGACTAAACCAGTCTTTTGCTATAATATTTCCATTTCAATTTGCCAAGTTCTCAAAATTGAGATTATGAAAAGGGATGCCGTAATCATAATCGAATTTTAGAACGCAAATAATGGACCCATATATAGAATTTCCTTATGTTGAGCCATTCCAACATGAAATTCATATATATATCCTTGATTAAATACGATTAAAATCTCAATCTAAGCTTTTTAGAATTGAAATGAAGTATAATTTCCTCTCCCTTAATTATAGCAAAACATCTTTTTCAACCCCTGCAACCTCACGAATTGAAACTTTTGTTTTCTATAATTAACATTGCTAACTTGCAACCTTTGTCATAATTATCATGCTCCCACTAACATGATGATTATTAGCATAACACTTATGCTCCCACTAGCTTTGACATGTACTCAGAAATGAGCTGACTTTCTTACCAAAGTTCAGATTTCTGATACTAGATTGTTTTGATAAAACTTTATCAAAATCATACACCTCTCTTAGATAGCTCACATGTGTGTCTAAACAATTTTAGAACTATGAAAAGGGATGCCGTAATCATAGTCTCAATTGTTTAGACCTTTTCCACTTCTCACAAGTCCATGTTAGTGTGCCGGTAAACCACACACGCTCCACTAACGACTTTGAGAATGCAAATATCACAATTGCTATCTAGCTAAAATCTACTTAGTGAAAGTGTTTCCTCACCATCATTTTCATGAATTGGAGAGAAACCTTATGACACTTAGATTTAATAGTGTATGTGTTCTTATCCATGTGAATTTGTCAAAACCATAATCACAAGACAAGGTTAGTGACAAATCCAAACTCATATTGATTAAACTTGTGCAATCTTAAATTCTTGCCATTTGGCAGCTCAGGTGCCTGCCATTGCTTCCAAGTAGTTGTGCAACCAACTGAGAACTCTCAGAACTCCTATGCAAAGCCAACTTGAATAGGCACAAAAATTTCAACACGATAGGTTATAAACCTCAAGTCGTGTGCTAGTGAAGGACTTTAGGTTTTATTCTTGATTAAGTCTTGAAACTTTCAAGAGCTTTAAGACTCCCACTGTCCTCTTGACATATAAGACTCCCTTGTCAAATATTCAAGAGATAGTGCGGATTCTTTATCAAGACTAACACTTTACACAATTGGCCTAAGTTGGTCTCTGTTTTATCCAAAACATCACAACTTACCAATTTCAAATGTACAAGAGTAGATAACCTTTTACTCTTACATTTGACTAGTGTTAACAAACCCTCTTTAAGATATGTCACTCAAGTTACAATCTTGGAGTATGACTCTAAGAATTGTTTTGGAACGAAGTATGACTCATCTTTTTTATTTAACCATTTCAACAATTCATGACTCCTCTTCTTGACTTTAGAGGACCAATTGTGATATGGTATCTTAATCATTAAGATGATCATAAACATGATACTAAAGTACTCTCCCATCTTTTCAGATTTGAGAAACTTTTATCTTTCTGCCATACTTTGATTCTTCTTATTCGTTCTGTCTCACATTGAATCTTCTCCAATGCTACAGACTTATACTTAAACTTATAAGTATAACCATATTTACTGAACTTAAGTAAATCATGAAGAATAGTCTTCTTGATCTTTTGTGGTGGACTTGACCAGTGCACAAGAATGTGTACTCGATCCCTTAGTCATTTCCTTATTCACATAAGGAATTAGTCTTAATTTTCCAAGCTGAAAGTTCTCATTCATCATACTATACAACTTGCATGATTCCAAGTTTCGGTCCAATTGAACCTTGGGTGATGAGAATCTTTCCTTATTTGGTAATATTAGACACTACCACAACCGAAAGAATCAAATCCATTTTTCCAATATTGCTATCAATGGAATCTTATAAGCAAAAACTTTTCACAAATGCCATTGTAAGGATACTTAAAATAAATAAAATCAAAACCTTTTTCTTTTATTTTAAAACTTTGCGGAAAAACTTATCCTTACAATCCATATGAAAACCTTGTTGTTATCTATTCCTAAGCAATATAAATATCATAACTCTTAAGTAATAGCCCAAAATTCTGATCACCGAACCATGCGATTGAAATCCATCTTCGCGATCAGAATCAGCATGTACTTAATAGAGTTAGACAATGGACTTTACCTGAAGTAGAGCCAAACTTATTGACTTTAACATCCTTAGGTAAATTTGGCAGCTTCGTAACCAATGCCCCTTCCTTTGGCAATAGTTACCTATGGATCCTTGATAATGGGACTATCTCAGACTTCGCCTCTCTCTTTACCATTGGGTCAACAGAGTTGACTATGGCCGATCCCTTTCCATTGGGAAGAGAGAGCTTTACTGGATATCCAATGTCATCATTGTCAATGTCCATAGCGTTTTAGGAAGTTGATCTTAGCAAATAGATAAGATCATTAAGGGTCTTGTCTTAGTATGTTTCATAGGATTCCCAAAATAACTCACTATGTGACTTAGAAAGTAGTTGAGCCACCAACTTTCTCAAGACTTTGACACCCAACTCTCCCGGCTTGTCAATATGTGACTACATCTCCAAGATGTGATCACACCTAGACCTTGCCTTGCCAATAGGGCGTGAGTGACCTTAAACTTTTTAGGAACTTGTGGGTTAGGGAGAATAATTGGAGGAGGTGAAAGAAGTATGATATCCATGGGACATCATCTTCATTTAGGAAAGCTTGTTTCAAGAGATTTGGGAAGATCATAAATGTCTAGACCAGACATCTTTTTGGGAGATATTCAAGATAGTTGATTTAAAGTCCTTAATATGACACCCAATATGAAATATTAAGGCTAGGACCCAACAAACTATTTTATAACTTAGAAGAGGGATGTCGTAATCCAAGCTATAAAATATTTGAAGGTAGGTGAATGACGATTCACCAATTTCCACCATGAAAAACGAAATAATTTATTAGGTTTTAATTGGATTTGAAAGTCCTAGATCTTTGAGATTCATTGAACTGTTCAAAGGCATGTTTCAATCTCGAGTGTGCCCTTCAGGTTTTGTGACTGGGATGCGGAGGATCACAAAACAAGGTGTGAATAACCATGCAAATATACTTGGTACCCTTAATATTTACCCCTTAATCAGTGTGCCGGTTAACCACACACGCTCCACCGATACTATGATAAATATTAAGTTACCCTTTGCCTACCTTGTTAAGTCCAGGTTAGTGTGCCGGTTAACCACACACGCTCCACTAACGACTTAAGCAAAGTGCAAAGTGTAATTTCATGAGTTAGCACCAAATTCACATTTTCCTAAGTAACTAAGATTGGGTATTAATAAGAGTTTAGTTACTTAGTATTTATCATTAATACTTTTAATGAAATGAGAATTATAGTCCTTGTCCTACCCGTTCGGCTAACGACCCTCCACCAGTCAAGGAAGCGGTGGGTGAGAGTGGACACCCATTAAACTGTCATTTTATAGGCAGTAACCTTATACCCCCCTTATAGATCGGCTTCGTGAATGAGGCCTACTAACGGTAAGACTGACTTTACTCTTATACATATATATAAATATTATTAACTTATAATATTATAAAGTATAAGGGTTGAATTTTAACTTTTAAAATTCTAAGGGCTAACTTGGAATTAAAGTATTCATAAGTGAAAACTTTTCAAATTCGAAAACTTGAGGGCAAGTTTTGAAACTATTCAAAACTAATTAATTCCATAACTTATGAGTTTAAAGTAGTTCTAATTTAAAAAAAAAAAAAAAAAAAAAAAATCTTCAAGTTCCATAACTTGAGGACAAGTTATGGAAGACTTTAAACTAATTAATAAAAAAAATAACTTTTTTTTATTGTAACTTATGGAACTAATTAAGGTTACACTTTTTTTTTTAATTTAATGAAGAGACTCTTGAACCTCCATAACTTGAGGACAAGTTATGGAGTCATAAAACCATTTAATTAGAACTAGACTATTCATTTTGTAACCTTTGCCAACTTTTATGAGTTTTATGATTCTTAAATGTGACTTTTCATATAACTTGAGGACAAGTTACAAAAACACACTTTGGAATCAACTCTTAGATTAAAATGGATTGAAAACAACTATTTCACACAACTTTTCTATTAATCTAAGAACCACATAAGAACAAGATAATTCAAATCATCAATCTTCAAGAAATTAGCATGAACATACAAACTAATACAAATCTTGAAATTATGACAATTATCTTAGAAATTGGATTAGCATGAACATTACCACATCAAAAACAAGTTTATAAGTCCAAAAACATCTTAGGGTAATGTTCCTAGTCCAATTCCAGCCAAAACAATCAAATATATGCATCCAACTCGATTTTTCAGCTACTTTTGCAAGTATAACAAGAAAACAAGCCTAGGCTTTGATACCACTGTTGGGTTATGAGCATTCTAACACTCCTAAGTGTACATGCAACCCTAAATACCTTGGATCTATGTTTTCTCTATTATACATACAATTATGAACATCCAAGGTATTATCCTAATCTAGCATACAAAATAATAAATATAACAAGATAGAATACATACCTCTTTGATGTAGAATGTCTTCATGAAGCTTGAGTGCCTAGTGCCCCAAGTGTGACACCTCAAATGGTTCACACAACACCAAATACACTTGGAATAACTTGAGAGAAACTTGAACACTCCTTGAAATCGTCTAGCCCTCACACTCACACATTAGTGCACGATTTCTTGAGCCATGGGATTCTTTTATATGGTGGCTATTAGGGTTACACCATGTAACTCATAACTTTACCCATTCCTTATGCTCCATGGATTTTAACCTCCATGGAGTATCCATGGGTCACCCCATGGACTTAGACCAACATAAGGAATCTTGGATCACAAGCCCACATATATAAGAATGAATGATTTACACAATCAACCCATATATTTAATTAGTCTCCTTTTGATCACTTAATTAATTCCAAATTAATTCTTGATCAATACTAATTAAATAACCTTATTAATATATTAGAACTTATAATATATTAACCAACCTTAAGTGTTATTTCTCTCATTATAGTCTATCCAAATGCATGATGCCATGCAACCCAAATGGACCATGCCGAGTCGGGTCAAGTCTTACCAATTATAGTTATGGACTTAGACATTAATCCAACAGCGGCACCCAGCGCCAAGTCAATACGAAACTCCACCTTCCTCTCCGGAGGCACTCCTGGTAATTCTTCGGGGAAGACGTCCCGCAAATCCTGTACCACTGGCACACTGCTCACATCCGTCACGGTCTCTACCCTCGTATCCGAGACATAAGCCAGAAATCACGTGCAACCCTGCTGTAAAAACCTCCTAGCCCTCGCTGTCGAACAGAGGGCCGGTCCCTGCGAGGCCCTCTCACCCTGAATAACCAGTTCTCCCCCACTTGGGGTTCGAACCCTGACCAACTGGCGCTCGCAATCAATCATGGCCCCGTGGGCCCCCATCCAATCCATCCCGACAATCACTTTCAACCCTCGCAATGGTATCGGAACTAGATCAACACAGAACCTCTCGCCCAATACATTCAGTACACAGTCCCGATATACCCTCGCAGCACTAATGCTGCGGTCGTCTGCAATCTCCACCTCGAGCGGGGAATCCAAGGTCCCCGGCGTGTCTCCGAACTTCTTGCTAAGCGCAAGGGACACAAATGATCGGGTAGCACCCAAATCAAATAGGACATGAGCAGACATACCATTGACCAAAAAGGTCCCTATACAGGCATAATATATACATAAGTCATACAAATCATAATGAGCAGAGAAATAATAGATACGTACCAGCCACGACGTCGGAGCTGCCCGAGCCTCCTCGGTAGTCAGCTGAAAAGCACGGCTCTTCACCGTCGGGGCTTCCGCCTTAGTAGGGCGGCCATCTGTGATCCTCATTGTGGCGGGCGCGGGTGCCACCACTGCTCCTCCCCCTCCCTGCAACCTCGGACAATCAGCCTTTTTATGGCCAGTCTGGTTGCAGTGGAAACATATCAAGCCCTGCCTGGGGCAATCCTTGCTCACGTGGCCCTGCTGACCACAAGAGTAACATCCCGACATCCCAGCTGTCCGACACGCGCCATTATGAAACCTCCCGCACTTGGCACACCGGCCCCGGCCCTACTGGCCCCTACCCGAAGAATCAGGGGTCTTAGGCTTCTTAGCCTGACCCCCTGCTGCATGTGCCTGCTCAGTCTTCTGCTTCGTGCGGGTTACCAACTCCATCTCCCTCTCACGGGCCTTTTCCACCATCTCATTCAGGGTCTTGCACCCCGTAAAGCTCACAAACTCCCGAATATCATCCCTCAACATGGAATGATATTGGGTACGCCTCATCTCCTCATCGGTAGCATACTGTGGGATCAACAAGGCTCGTTCCCGAAACTTGGCGGTGATCTCCGCCATAGTCTCGGTGGTCTGCTACAAGTCGTGAAACTCCCTCACTAGGCACTGCACCTCAATAGGTGGTGCAAACTCCAAATCAAACCGCCGAACAACCTCAGCCCATGACATCTCCGCCACCTCGGCTGGCCCCACCTGGCTAGTAACCTCTCCCCACCAATATCGGGCCCTATCCCTCAGCATGCAAGAAGCAAACCTAACTTTTGCTGCATCCGGGCAGGAACTCCTGCGCTGGGCAATCTCGATGTCTGCTACCCAGCGTCGACTGACAATGGGGTCCCTGACCCCGAAGAACTCCGGCGCCCCACACGCCTTGAACTCCCGAAACGAGGGAGTTTGGGCCCCAATCTGGCCCACAACAATCTCAGTCCTGAACGATCTGAGTCTCTCCTCCATAATCTCCATAATACCCTCCTTGATCGTCCCAAAAATGATTGGGGTCGCGTCAAGAATACCCCTGGTAACCTCGGCTGCAATGAGTTCGAGCAGCCTCTCATCGATGACATCAGTAGTGTCTCCAGATCCCGCCCCGGATCCAGATCCCGATCCTGATCCTCCTGCTCCAAATCGTGTCAACACCATGCTGAACTGAAATATCATAAATTATAATGATCAGGATTTCCATATAAGGGATATTTCCACACCGGTCCTCCTTGGAGTCGTCCGATCTAACAGTGCTTCGGGTACATGTCCTGTTCCAGTAGTACGGGGTCAATACTACCTTCCACACCTACCTGTACCTTTCCCCACTGCTCTACCCGATAACTCCAATTCGTCCCATAACCAAGCCATATCCCACATATACCGCACACCTCAATCTCAGGCTATCCTAAGATTTTCCTCTACTCATATCAATCAAACCCATCATAACAGGTTGCCTTTATGCATGCAAATTGTACATAAAAAAGGATCAAATAGGCTTTCAAATAAAAGATCCTACCCTAGGACCACAACCAGACAAGGAACGGGAAATAAGGCCAAATCAATCATTTTGAGGCTATAAGCTGCTAACCGAATACAATTTTAAAAGTATACACATAGCAAGTTCCATATAATCAACAAGATTCAAATATCAGTATAACATGGCTAACATATTGGGGAACTACTTACTTGGCTCGGCTGATCACGCGCGTTGCACTCTCATCTTTCACATCTTTTTGAAAACTCTTTTTAAGTTATTATTATTATTATTATTATTATTATTATTATTATTATTATTATTATTATTATTATTATTATTATTATTATTATTATTATTCTGAAAACAATTTCACCATTTCCTTAGTTTGAGTCCTGACACACTCAAGAGTGTGCCTGAATCCCTCAAACCAAGGCTCTGATACCAACTTGTAACGACCCAAATTTTCAAGGAAAATTTTCATTTACAAAAACAAACACATTTTCATAAACCATGAAATCCCACGTATTTGTTTTCAAAACATCATTATTTAAATCATCAGAGAATCCCAGAATATATCAGTGAAAGAGAGATAGAGTACATGTCGCGCCATCACGCCTTGCCCTTGCCCTTGGGCTCGGATGTACCTAAAACAAATCAACAACCTGTAAGCGAAATTCTTAGTGAGTTCCCCAGAGCATACCACACACCACACATACACATATCCTAGTAGCTAATTAAAGCTACACACATATCACATAAACCATGCATACATAAAACCTGTAAGAGTGTCATGGGCTACCCCACATGGTCTTTTCATAGGACTGCCATGGGCTACCCCATATAGTCTTACATCCAATGTCATGGGCTACCCCACATGGTCTTTACCTAGGACTGTCATGGGCTACCCCACATGGTCTTACATCCAATGCCATGGGCTACCCTACAATCCACGTGGTCTTTACGTAGGACTGGCATGGGCTACCCCACATGGTCTTACAACCAATGCCACGGGCTCCCCCCGGGGTCTTCATGCAAAACACATAATCACATATCATATCAAATCACAGAATGACTAACACATATATCATAATCACATAATGGGCCGGCCTTGGTGCCTTAGACCCATGGGTATGGTGAGAAGACTCACCTCAGTCTGCTGAACACAAAAGTTGCTCTCCTAACAGTCTGTAACCTTTCGTGCTGGACAAATAATATTTATCAATGTTAGGACCTTAAATTAATCAAGGAAAACCCAATCCCAAATCCTTCCATGAGGCCCAATTATCCTTCCCTTGCTAATGGGCCCAAAATCCTAGTCCAAAATTATTAATGAGCCTATTGACCCAATAAGGCCCAACCAAAGTATTCATGACCCATAACAGAAGAAATAGACCACAATTCACAGAATGCAACCAGCCCATTAACCAAAATGAAGCCCACAAGCACAAAGGCCCAACACAGATCTGGCCCAATCTGCAGTGCATACGCTCGGCGTACCGTTCTGGTACGCGCAGCGTACCAGGGTCTTAAGGACTACGTGTAGCGTACATTGAGTACGCCCAACGTTCTTCAAGATTAAGCACTTTCTCCATTAAGTGCTTAATACTCGATTCCTTTACGTCCAAAAGCATATCTGAGTTGATTAACACGTCCTAAGGCATAAAGTTGCCAACGTTATGCCTTTTGATGAATCAAAGAATCAAGTATAAAACAAATCAGAGTATGAAATCAATTAAGAATGCGAGATTGAACACCAGATGTAAATATGATCTTGTTTCAGCTCTATTACGCTTTCGAATGTTTACAGAGAATAAAGACAGGTCTGTAAAAACTCTTATCTAACTCTAGTAACTATCCCTATTTATAGGGAACTGAAAGCGTACAAAAAATATACTAAGGCATAGACACTAACGCTTCGAATAAAAGCGCCTTAGTAAAATACATTACAAGACATTCGAAGAGTACAGAATACAATTCGACTTATTACAATAATTCGACCCTTACAATCTCCCCCTTTGTAATCAGAGTCGAACTACTTAATTTGTAAGAAGCTGGATGGAATACAGCATTACTCTCCGAATCTCCGTGTACCAGGAGATTATCTTCTTCAGCTCTTTCTTATCTCCTTCATTGTTCTTCTTACAGTGATTCATACAAACAATTAAATTCGTATATTGAGACGTTGAAAACCTTTCCACTTCGCATGCCTGGAACAAGAAACATTTTGCTTTACCAGCTTTGACTTTTCCTGCGAAGACCATTCCAAAAGGCTTCAGGCATATTTCACCATCAGCATACTTCTTCAATTCTGCCTGAGTCTTCGTAGGAGCCATCGGAGCTTTAATTTCCATACCTTTAGCCGTAGCTAACTCCACATCTGTAAGAGCCAAACACTCATAGTAGTTTCCGATGAAAATCTTGATGTGAGCAACCCCAAGCTTGAATTCATCAGGTTCTGTGTTTTGAAGGTATGAAAATGATTTGTCTTTTAAAGTTAATGCAACTTGTATAAGATCAAGTTCATTAATGGAAAATCTGCAACAGTAAACTCACAAATATTTCCATTTGCCCTGGCAACCACATACTTGAAATTTTGGACTGTGTTTTCGAATACCACATCCTTTTTCATACTGATCACTTTCTTGATTTTAATCAATGACCACACTTCCTCAGGGGCTTTTGCAAGAACAGCATGAAAACGAATTTTCATGTGTGTACCTTCATCCTTTTCTTTAAAATTTTCTTCTGCTTTGAACTGAGGCATGATGAACATCATTTCGTTTATTGGAAAATCCAGCTGGCTTGCATCAGTATTCGTGACCAAATAACTTTGTTTTGGTTTCTTCTCAAACGAATACATGTGATTATACGCTACCTTGGCCTTAATTGTTTCGTAATTGTAGTGTTTGGATGGATCACTTTTGTCCATTCCCTTCGGATCACCAACACGCTGAGCCATAATGCTTTGAATCAACCTTAGTTTTTCAATTTCAGCTTCAGCTTCAGCCTTCTTTTCTTCTTTCGACTTTCCCACAACAATCGATTTCCCTTTATCTTTCAAGGCTGAAGTATTAATTACTTCTTTTGGTTTCGAACCACTCTCACCAGTCTCTGTAGATTTACCAATTACAATTCCTTTCTAAATAGGTCTTGTAATAGGTAACGTTGTAACGACTGTTGAAGTAACCATCCCAGCAGAAACTATAACTGGCTTTGTTATTGGGATCTTTGAAGAAAATACCTTTCCTACAACTTTTGCATCTTCATCACTCGCCTTCGATTCACCAGTTTTTCTTTCTCCCCCTTGCACCCCTGTGAAAACAGGTGGGGCATATGTTGTTGGAAGAAGGCTTGTAATGCGAAATATAGGAGCAAGTTGCTTGTTGAGAAGTGCTTCGAATTGTATGAATTTTTGTGATAAAAATTTAGGAGTAATTAGGGAAGAAGAAACCGGCTTGTCTGATAGATCTTTTAACTCTTTTAACAAAGTGATCACTTCCAAAAAGTTGTCACTTTCGGATGTTGAAAGTTGAGTTAGTTGTGGACTCAAATTTTCATACAATTTAACAAATCTTGTGACTGCATCACAAATGATATCAACCTTTTGATTCAGAGAAGCATAATCTTGTTGAAAATTTCCAATTTCTTTTTGCATGTCTTCGCGGAGTTCACGAATTTGCAAATTGACATCCTCCCTTACTTTCTTCACTTCTTGAACAAAAAGAACATGTCGTTCTTTTGTGACATTCTTCAATTCTTTCACATCACTGGTAAACTTTGAATTTTGAGAATTGATCTGAAGTTCATTATTTTGATCATTATGATCAACCTTCTCCAAAATTCGAGATTCAGAGTCTTGAATCATCCCCGATACTTTACTGACAATTCTGGCTTCGAACATTTTCAACAATGAATCAACCTCCAAACTTGAAACAGACGAACCACCCCCCAGATCAGCTTGAGATTTAATTATAGAATTCAACTTCTGATTCAGAATTTTAAATTGTTTCATGGTCAGCAGCATATGATCTGGAAACGCCTTTTCCTCTTCATGAAATTCTAATTCTTCAAACGTACTGCCAAACCCCTCAGTATCAGTTTCTGTCTCCATAAAAATCTTTTCTTGAACATTCGAATTCGGTTTGGGTGTGTCAGTGGATTGAGAAGAAAAAATAGAAGTGAATGGTTGATTGATAATGTTTTCGAATGTAGGAGAATCAGTGGTTGAAGTAGTGGGAATAATGGATGGTGGTAAAGAAACAATACTTTCGAAGGAAGCAGAAGTAGATTGACCTGGATCTTCATTCTTCGCATCTCCATCACCCATATTGACATTTGCATCCGTATCAGATACGTTTGCATGGATGCCTGAAGTTCGTACCGCCTCAGAAACTGATTTGGCAACCGAATCTTCTGGTGGTATGACAACTGTCTGCTCAGGAGTTGAACTTCCTGCGTGAGGAGTTAACACTGGTGTTTCTGGAATTCTTTCATCATCATCTTCTGTTGACTCAGTAGAAATCACGAGTTTTCGGGTCTTCTTCTTCTTCTTCTTTGACAAATGTTTTGCCATATCCTCAGCCCTTCGTTTCTTGGACACCGGAGAAACAGGTGCTGGCACTTCTCTAATTAAAACACCTTGATGAGTGATTTGAGGTTTTCGAACCACTTTATTTGTAGGAGACTTGCTTTTATGGGTTGACTTCATTTTGATTCTTCGAAACATACCAGTCTTCGAAGGAATGACTACATGCTCTTGTGTTTCTTCAATAATAGGCTCAATCACTTGAGTCTCAGCAACAGACACTTCAACTGTTTCAGGCTTCTTCTTTGGAGATTTCGAAGATTTTAACTATGTTTCTGTCTTCTTCGTCTTCTTGGATTTCTTATCATCTCTTCCAATAGTATACCAGTTTCGATTGTAGAATCAATGGTCTTCAAATATGCCACCAAGACAGAATTCGAAGGATCAACTCTTTTAAGCATTGCATCGGGAATACGAGCAACTGATGGAAAAACTTCAGCACTATCTGTGACATCCTTCGGATAGTGCTACGATTGAAAAACGACTTTTTCTTCATCAATGGGTACCAAAATCCCTTCCATGTTGTAAAAGTATTGCAAAATCAAGCTCCAGTATCTTGCACACAAAATACCATGAATAGCATTCGTGTGTTCTACACCCTTTTGGAATTCCTTCCATAATTGTGTAGAATAATCCACTTGAAGATCATAATAGATTCCAGCAACCATTGCATAAACCTCCATTCTTCCTTTATCAAGACCAACTGTTCTCCCAGTTAAGCATCTTAGAAAAAATCCAAATAAGAAATTCCATAGTCGTGGAAGACCAGATTTCTTAAAATCACTGATTTTTTATAGTGGAGGCTGATATCCCATCTCATTAAACATATTGACAATTTGAGGAAATATGAAAGCAACATATGGAGGTGAATTCGGAATTTCAAGAATTTGACAAAATAGTTTCTTGGATAGCCTGACCTTTTTGTCGTTCACCAAATGAAAAGTAATCGTATCAGAAGCTTTGTTGTAAGTAGCAGTTGATCCTGCTTAAGAAAGCCAGGACATTGGAACAGAGAATGAACTGAACATCGCCTTAGACAAAACAGAGTTCTTCAAGGCAACGATTAGCATCTTCAATTCTTCCGGGTATTGAGAAACATCACCCTCCAAATGATAGTTTGTTGCTTGAATCTTCATTATTGGTAATGAAGAGGCATCTTCAGTGGTATGAGAATCAACATGGATTGAAGTCGCCATTGTTTGGGTTTCAAGATTTTGATGATCAAAGAATTTTGGAAATTTTCTTTTTGATCGCGTAAACTGATAATGAACCCTTGAATCCCCTTTTATATGTAACCCTAAAGTTTGAATTTGAAGCGAGATAGGTATTTAATGATATCCGACGTGGCACCTTGAAAATCGGACCATTACTGCGTAAAAGTAGCCATGCGTCAAAAAGTAGCTGTCACATCTCCTTGAAAATCGGACAGAATACCATACGTCATTTATAGACAGCCTTTATTGTTATCCCCATGATGATTGTAACCGTCAGAACCCTTCGTATGGAAGCAAGGCTCTTTCACTTTTGGGATGAAAAACGAAGTCATATGCCAGATGTTTGAAATCATCAGCCTGAGTTGGTATTACTTAGAACCTCAAGGATTTCGTGACTGCAGTGTTCCAAAGAATGTAGACAAGAAACAAAGATAAGAAAAATTTAGGATATTGTGATGTCAAAATTTCAATTTGACACAAAAGCAGATGAAATCCCGGGCAAAGATTGCTTTGTTAATCATTAAGAAAAATGATCAACAACTTGTGTAGGTTCCCGTGAATTACAATCGAGTACTTGTTGATAAGTATCGAAGGGCTTCTTTTATAATGCTTCGTGGGTAGGAAAATTTTTTTGTTACATATCATCCTAAACATAAGGTGAGAAATTGTAACAGAAATTACTTGTTTAACCAGTGTAGTCAGTGACAAGTATGTTTTGAAAATTTTAAGTGACATGGACTTTCGAATGAAACTCACACGGAAATCATATTCAAGAAAAAAATTTGTGCTGGATCTTGTTGGGTAACAAACATCATGGTTTTCGAATGTTTGATCAAGACCACTCATTTGAAATGAATATGATTTGGAGTTTCAAATTTTGGTACTGAAACAAATGTTTCGTGAAAATTTGGAACATTGTTCCCCGTCAATTCCTTAAAAGTATATTGAAAATTGGGTTTCACTTTCATCACGGTCTCATGATGTCAGATCATAAACACAGATTTTTGATATGTCTAAGTCTCGATGGGTTTGATCAGAGACCTCTCGGATATATGTCTTCGTGTGTGATCGTGTAAGAACTTTATAGGTGAAAAAGATTGATGTAAGACACGAAAAGTACCTCTGTTATTTTTGGACCAAACAGTAAACTCTTAACTCATTTTGAGAAGAGTCAGGTAGCTCAGAGACTAATGTGAATATAAGCCTGATTGGGAAGAAATTTTCGTATGAAAAATTTCATTAAGGCTTTCGTACACACACATTGAGTCATTGGAGGCTTGTGGACAACATGCAACAGCATGCTTCTAGGGACAACTTAGCTAGTTCAAGTGATGAAAAATGTATTAATTCATACGAAAAAAAATGTACCTGACCCTAAAACTGCAAGCATAATCCACTTTATATCTTCATGATGTTCTGCAACAAAATACTAAAAAGAAATAAGATTCAAAATATTTTTGTTGTTTTGAATTTTTCGAAAGTAGAGACAGAACAAACAAAAATCTTTTTGTTTTTTGTTTTTTTTTGTTTTTTTGTTTTTTTTTTTTAATTTTCAAAAATTAAATGACAAAACAAAAGAAAATCTTTTTGAATTTTTGATTTTTCGAAAATTGAATGACAGAACAAAAGAAAATCTTTTTGGATTTTTGATTTTTCGAAAATTGAATGACAAAACAAAAGAAAATCTTTTTGGATTTTTGATTTTTCGAAAATTAAATGACAGAAAAAAAAGAAAATCTTTTTGGATTTTTGATTTTTCGAAAATTAAAAATAAACTGTAATTGTTGCAAAAATACGAAATTTTATCATCCCCTTATAAGTGACAAATGTACGAATTCGAAGGGGTCGAAGCGTTGACTATGAACAGTAACCTCTGAATCAACCCTTAAAATAAGTGACAAATTTACGAATTCGAAGGGGTCGAAGCGTTGACTATGAATAGTAACCTCTGAATGCTGACGGATATTGCTTTGTCTTTCATTCAGCGCCTCTGAATCATTCCTGGTTATTCATCATTCGCCTTTTTCACATGGAACAGAATTTCCATCGATCATTCCAGGTCCTTCTATAATTTTCATAAGGGATTTTTCATCTAAAGGTTTCGTGAAAATATCAGCTAACTGATCAGTTGTTTTCACGAAATGTACTTCAATATTCCCATCCTCCACGTGATCCTTGATGAAATGATAACGAAGTGCTATATGTTTAGTCTTCGAATGCTGCACAGGATTATGACAAATTCTTATTGCACTTTGAGAATCACAATATAATGGAATCTTTTTCATATTGATTGCATAATCACGCAATTGACTTTGAATCCATATAATTTGTGTGGTGCAAGCAGCAGCAGCCACATATTCTGCTTCAGCTGTTGAAATGGATAAACATGTTTCATTTTTCGATTGCCAGCTCACCAATTTTCCATCTAGAAATTGACATCCACCACTTGTGCTTTTTCGATCAAGATTACACCCACCCAAGTCTGCATCCGAATATGCTTGTACAAAGAAACCAGTTTTCGAAGGATACCACAAACCTAACGAAATTGTTCCTTTAAGATAACGAAATATATTCTTCACAGCAGTGAGATGTGGTTCTCGTGGATTAGACTGATACCTTGCACAATTACACACAGAAAACAAGATATCAGGTCTACTTGCTGTAAGATAAAGTAATGAACCAATCATGCTCCTATAAAGAGTTATGTCAACTGCAACTTTATCTAACGAAGGTGTCAACTTTATGCCAGTTGCCATTGGAACTCGTAACTTTGTGCAATTCGTCAATCCAAACTTTTCTAGCAGATTCTTCATATATTTTTCTTGATTAATAAAAATTCCTTCTCTGCTTTGACGAATATTCAAACCAAGAAAATTATTGATTTTTCCCATCATGCTCATTTCGAACTTACTTTTCATCAAATCTTTGAATTCTCTAGATAAAGCAGGGTCAGTTGAGCCAAAAATAATATCATCAACATAAATTTGAACAAGCATTAGATGATCCCCAACTTTCTTTCGAAATAATGTGGGATCAACAGATCCTTGTTTAAATTTAGATTGTTTCAAAAATGAAGTAAGAGTTGCATACCATGCTCGTGGTGCTTGTTTCAAACCATAAACTGCCTTATCTAAAATATAAACATGATTTGGAAATTCCTCATTAATAAAACCTGGGGGTTGTTCCACGTAAACTGTTTCTTCAAGCTCTCCATTTAAAAATGCACACTTTACGTCCATTTGATAAACATCAAAGTCTTTGTGAGTTGCATAAGCCAGAAATATACGAACCGCCTCGAGTCTTGCGACAGGGGCAAAAGTTTCTTCATAGTCGATTCCTTCTTGTTGTGAATATCCTTTAACAACAAGTCTGGCTTTGTTTCGAACAATATTTCCATCTTTGTCGGTTTTATTTTTAAAAATCCATTTTAACCCAACAATCGAAACATTTTCAGGTTTAGGAATTAATCTCCAAACCTTGTTTCGTTCAAATTCAGACAATTCAGATTGCATTGCAACAACCCAATCTGAGTGTTCCATTGCAACCTTAACTGTTTTTTGTTCAATTTTAGAGATGAAAACATTGAACATGCAAAATTCTTGATGAGTATTCAATACCTCGTTCTTTGCACGAACTTGAGCTCTTGTTAAAACACCCTCTTGTGGATTCCCAATCACTTGATTCTTCGGATGATCTCTTGTCCATTTTTCCATTGGCGAATATGCTGGATCAAATTCCAGAGGTGCATCTTCGTATATATCATCATTCTCTGAACCTGCAATCGAACAAACATCATCAAAATCATTATTATTCTCAATGTTTTCTAAATGCTCCCCCTCAACATTAGCATTCACTCTTCCATTCTCCCCCTCGAAAGAATGTTCTTCCTCAACTAGAGTATTCGAATCCAATTGCTCCCCCTCCACTGGATTGTTTTGCATACTTTCGCCTTTCTCTGGAGAAGTTGATGTTTAATTATCAGTAAGCTTTGTTAGTTTAGAGAGATGATTATCATTTGCATTTATTTCAGCATCAACTGCATGATCTGAAATTCCAAAAATTAAATCATAATCAATATCTAAGGTTTGTGAGGATTCATATTCATCTTGTATGTTTTTCAGAATAGGATGATTTTCAAACTGCAATGTAGTTTGTTTAATGTAATAATCATCAAATGTAAGATTAAAAGTTTCTCAAAGTTTTCGTGTTCTTTTGTTCAACACACGATATACGACTGAATTATGCGAATATCCCAAGAAAATCCCTTCATCTGCTTTAGCTTGAAATTTCATCAGATTATCCTTGAGATTCATAATGAAGCACCTGCATCCGAAAACATGAAAAAATTTGACGTTAGGTTTTCGATTGTTGAGAATTTCATATGGAGTAATGTTAAAACGACGATGAATGAAAGATCTGTTTTGAGTGAAACATGCGGTGGATACTGCTTCAACCCAAAGGTATTGTGGAAGATTCGTATATGCCAACATAGTCCTTGCCGCTTCGCATAGAGACCTATTTCTTCGTTCAACAACACCATTTTGTTGTGGTGTGTATGGAGATGAAAAGTTATGCGAAATTCCTTTGTCCACCAAAAATGAATCAAGGACCTTGTTCTTAAATTCAGTTCCATGATCACTCTTAATTTTTCGAACAATCTTCTTCAATGTTGTTTCCATCTTTTTGATAAAGTCAATCATGATTTGTGCAACTTCGGATTTAAGCCTGAGAAAATAAACCCACGTAAATCTGGAAAAGTCATCAACAATAACTAAAATGTACCTTTTCTTGTTGAGAGTTGAAACGGTTGAAGGACCACACAAATCAATATGTAAGAGCTCCAAAGGTGCAACAATTTTCGAATCTATCGTAATTGGATGACCTTGTTTATGTTGCTTTCCAACTTCACAAGCTGCACATAAAGAATTATCGTCAAATTTAAGTACTGGTAAACCTCTGACCAAATCTTGTACCACTAGTTTATTGATGTTTCGAAAATTGAGATGAGAGAGTCTTCAATGCCAAAGCCAACTTAAGTCTGATGTTGCTTTCGAAAGAAGACATATAGCAGGTTTCCCTACTATCGGATTGATGTCCAAAGTGAACATGTCACCTTTCCTTTTGGATTTCAGTAACACTTCTTTTGTGTTGACATTCGAAATAACACTTCCTTCTTCGTTAAAAAGAACTTGATTGCCAGTGCCCACAACAAGTTGGGAAACACTTATCAAGTCATGTTGAAGACCTTCAACATACGCCACACGATTCACTGTGAATTGTCCGTTCGTGATCTTCCCATATCCTTTGACTTGACATTTTTGATTGTTCCCAAACTTCACAACTCCAGTATTTTTTAGACTTCGAAAATCACGTAAATACTCCTTCTTCCCAGTCATGTGACGAGAGCAACCACTATCGATGTACCATTTATTATCATATTGCTCGTCACATAGTACCTATAATCAATGGAAAAATTTAGGTACCCAAGGCTTTTTGGGTCCTTGGAAATTAGATTTCAATTTCGAATGAAATGAAGAACTTTTAACCCAATCACAAACATTGGTTTTGAGACTATCAATTAAGTTTACATCTTCATTTAAAGGAACCGAAACATAATTTTTTGATGGTTTCGATTGTTCACTGACATTACCCTTCGAATTCTGAGTTTGTGAATGAACATTCTTTGCTTTTATTACTGGTTTCCAAGCTTTGACTGATATGTTCGAATCCTTAGAAGATGAACTGCCGTTTGATGAAGTATTCACATACTTCTTATAAGCTTCGTGAATTTGCTCCTTTGAAAATGTATTCGATTGATACATCTTTCCTTTGCCTTCAAGCCACTGATCAATGTTCTTCCTTGAAGTTATTCCTTTTTCTCGTGAAATTTTCATAGTTTCTTTCTTCGTTTGATTTGGAAAATTTGGCTTTTGAGGAACAAAATCAACTTTTGGATTTGTTATAAAAGATTTAGCATATGATGTATCAACTGTTGATTTAAAATGTTGACGTTGAAGAAATTTTTGATTTGGATTTGAGTTATTTGAAAATTTTCTTGAAATATTAGTTTCTGAAACTTTCGAAAACCTTGGTTGTTTATTCACTTCAAACTTTGAATGATTTGATTGAGATGAATGTTGAGGTTTTGTTGAAAAAGAGGAAATTTTAGCTTTAAAAACATTTTTCGGTGATTGTGATTCAGACATCTTTTGAGACTCAACATTTTGCCAAAATATTTTCTTTCTTGCTTGTCTTTTTGAAATGTTGTTTTCTTTCGAAAATCTGTCAATTTGATCTTTGAATTCCTTGGAGTTTAGTTTGACAACTTTTTCATTTTCCTTTATAACCTGTTTCGAATTCTCTTTTTCAATTTTTGATTTTTCAACCCATTTTCTTTGTGGTTTTTGACGTTGAAACACGTACGAATTATTTGTTAAGTTGTTTTCAACTGTGCTTTGATTTGTGAAAAAACCTTCATCGGTTGTTTTTGAATTATCCTCCTCAACTAATTTCTTTAATTCTGGTTTGATATTCTCAACATTTCCAGTTGTTACGAAAACTTGATTTGGAAAAATGACATCATCTGTGCACTTGAAATTTGGATAAACCACAGTATTTGTTTCAAGGTAATGTTCACCTTTTTCAGTCTTTACTTGTTCGAACTTTTGTGTATCACCATACACCTGATCAACCACTATTCGTGGAGTTTCTTTTTCCTTTGAAGATTTCTTTTCCTTCGAAATTTTCTCTTCATTTTCATCATCGCTATCATCAGTTTGACTGTCTTTGATATCCACGAAGTTCATATCACTAACTTTCGAAGTTGAAGGTATATCAATTTCTTTCTCAACCGTCAAATCTTTAACTATTTCTTTTCCTTTAAATGTAGATGAAACATTAACAACAGACAACTGGGAACAATCAACATCCTCAAGTTCACTAATTTCACTAATATTGTCAGAATTATCTTCAATATCAGCAAAATTAGATTGAGAATCAGATGTTGAATTCTCAGTCTTTTTCAAAATTTGAATTTGTTCAGATTTAGTCAAAGTATCATTCACTATGTTAACTAATTCATTCAAATCAAGATATTCATCAATTTTGACAATTCCATATTTATATCTATCATCAGGAACTTTATCAAAATCAGCTATAATTTGCTCACAATCATACGAAATATTATCTACCTTAGCTCTTTCGTATGCTAGAAAAGGTAGTAACTTTCTATGTTGCTCTTTACTTATTTCACATGAATGATGTAAATCAGTTAATTTTCCATATAGTCTTTTAGCAGCATTACAATAAATGTTTCTTTGTGCTAGCAAAAGTTTAACATCACTTGATAAAGTATCCCTATCGCACATAATATTTGTTATTTGTAATTCCAAACAATCAATTTTACTTATTTTCATTTCTAATCGCTTTTTGGTCTCTAACAACTCCATTGACAACTTGTTGGCGTCATTGCTAGCAGACACAACAATTGAATCAAAATAAGTAACCGTCTCATCAAAAGATATTAGTTCAGAATCATAAGCATGTGTAGGAATATTGAAAGATTCGAGAATTTTACATACCTTTGTTGTCATTGGTGATTTGTCTGCTGTCTTGGATACGAAGCACCGTCCTTTCACTTCGAATTCCTCGTCATCTGAGTCCTCCTCCATTTTCGCATACATTGCTCTATGTGTTGGATTCCTCATTTCTTCATCATCTGATCCGGATGACCAGATTTGATACGTTCCATCTTCATCCTCATGTTCACCTTTTGCAACCAATGACAAGTTTTTGGCTTTTGCACGGACCTCCTCAAGCTTCTCTGCATAATACGCCTCATCTTTAACTTTATTTTTCCTCTCATCCATCTTTCGAAGCATACAATCATTCGCAAGATGATTAGCTCCGTTGCAATAATGACAATCTACACCAGCATCACCTTTCAGCTTTTTCTCGATTTTTCCTTCAGACATTTTCGAATCTTTCTTCTCAATTTTCTTTTTCTCCTCAACAGCAGTTTTACTCACAGCATTTCCTTTTACCTCAGCAAGCTTAGTCTTCGGATTGAACGGCTTTTTGAAAAACTTCTTAACACGATTATTCGAGTAAAAAGCTATCGCCTCATCATCCGAATTCATGATGAATCCTTCTTCTTCCTCAGAATCACCATTTCCAGCTTCTTTCTCAGATATCTTTGACACTAGTGCCAATGGACCTCCCAAATTCAGCTTCGTCTCCTCAGCAATTTCAGTTACCTCAGTTTCGTGTGTCTTCAACTGATTGTACAAATCATTGAGAGTTGATGTATCAAAACTTTGCTGATTCTTCACCATCATACTTACGCTTCTCCATTCTTTTCGAAGACCCATCACAAAAATGAGATTGAATTTCATTGAAGTCCTGGTAATTCCATAGCGATTACAACGATAGATTAACTCGTTCAGTCGATCATAGTAGACTTCAATTTTTTCACCTTCTTTTTGTCTGAAATCTTTCAGCTCAACCAAACATTCTTTGACTGAATTGATTTTAGTTTTCTCACTTCCTTGAAACTTATCTTTCAGATTGTTCCAGATGTCCTTTGCAGTTGTACAACTCCTTACATAATTGTACACAACTGGAGGTAAAGCTCCTCGCAATTCTCTTATACACCTCTTCTCCAGTTTCTTCAGACGATCAGTTTGATTATCAACAACAGAACTTGTAGTAGATGAACCAATTGCTTGAACAGTCACTGGAACATTAACATTTCCAGTGATACATGACCATAATTCTGCATCAAGACCATTCAGATAATCCTATATACGATCAGCCCACTGATCATAGTATTCAGGGATTAGCATTGGAATTTTGGTTGATGATTCTAACAAATGAGAAAACGAGGTCATCGAATTGAGATTGAAACTTGCCATTGTTGTACGAAAGTTGATTTTGAAAATTCTTAAGAAGATTTGGAAATTTGAAAACAAACTAGTTGAATCAAACCAAAATTGCTAGAAGAATACTCAATTCAACAATTCAAATGCAGAATCAAATCACAGACTAAGATCTAGACAAATTTTTCACGATCAAAAAGTGCGGAAACTTTCAAACCAAAAATTTGATTCAAAAACTTTTTGAATGGATGAAAATCAGATCACAGAGTGATTCCTGCTCTGATACCAATTGATGAATCAAAGAATCAAGTATAAAACAAATCAGAGTATGAAATCAATTAAGAATGTGAGATTGAACACCAGATGTAAATATGATCTTGTTTCAGCTCTATTACGCTTTCGAATGTTTACAGAGAATAAAGACAGGTCTGTAAAAACTCTTATCTAACTCTAGTAACTATCCCTATTTATAGGGAACTGAAAGCGTACAAAAAATATACTAAGGCATAGACACTAACGCTTCAAATAAAAGCGCCTTAGTAAAATACATTACAAGACATTCGAAGAGTACAGAATACAATTCGACTTATTACAATAATTCGACCCTTACACCTTTGCATGCCTCACATACACCCAAAACCTTCATTAAGACCTTTCCACGGTCCCTAACCCATGCATGAGACCAATACTTCCACCAAGACTCCATTTTTATACTTCAAAACGACCAAGGGACCTCAGATCTGCCTTTCTCCTCTCATGGAGTTGCTTAACTCGCCAAAAGAGGTCTAAAGTCCAACAAAGGGACCAAACTAGAAAACCCTAGCTAGATCTAAAGATTTAAATGGAAAGGTACAAGCTTTTTACCTCCAGAAGCCTTATAAGATGACCGAAAAGCAGATTCGTGAAGCACCCAACGGATCCAAGCTTGCTTGACAACTCTCATTCTTGAAAGAACTCCAAAATGACCACCAAAAACCTCTTCTTAGGCTCCAACTTTCACTCACACACTAACTCAGCTGAAGGAAGACGAAATAGGCTAAAGAGACTG
Source organism: Lactuca virosa (assembly GCF_052849685.1). Taxonomy (NCBI): domain Eukaryota; kingdom Viridiplantae; phylum Streptophyta; class Magnoliopsida; order Asterales; family Asteraceae; genus Lactuca; species Lactuca virosa. The sequence goes on along the minus strand of NC_136430.1, from coordinate 346,952,229 downwards.
ATAGGGTTTGGTCCAAGAGGCCAACAGACGTTTAAATAGGGAACAAGTCCGGGATTTAGGGTTTTGACCCTCTGATGCGTACGCCCGACGTACCCTCACGTACGCCCAGTGTACATGAGGCTCCTCCGCGATCATTCAGGCAGAGTACGCTATAGGTACGCCCAGCGTACGCAAGGGACCAAATAAGCAAAAATATGAATTCTTGAGGTTTTCAAGACATACCAGGTTTTTGGGTGTTACACCGGTGCAGACTCCAGCGCCGGCAACACTGAGGATTACTGATGGGAGTCAGGGTAGAGTAGGGCCCCCGAGGGCTCAGGGACGCGCCTTCCAGCTTACAGCCGAGGAGGCCAGAGCAGCACCAGATGTGGTTGCTGGTATGTTTTCTATCTCTCATCTTGTTGATTATATTTATTTTGTGCTTAGATGTGTTGTACCCATGTTAGGTACGTTCTTAGTGAACTCCTTACCTGCTTTGGTATTGTTTGACTTGGGGGCGAGACAGTATTTTGTCTCGCAATCTTTTAGTAGGGAGTTTGGTTTGCCTTTAGGAGAGCTAGATTGTCCGTTGCGAGTCTCCATCGCCAATGAACACGAGATTTTTGCTTCTTCAGTTTATCGGGGTAGCGTTCTAGAGATCTTTGGGGTATCCTTCCTGATTAATTTGATTCTAATTCCCATGGGGGAAGTTTGCGTGATAGTGGGTATGAACTGGCTGAGTCTATTCGGTGCCATAATCGACTGTGAGGGTCAGTGTGTGGTAGTTCGAACCCCAAGTGGGGGAGAACTGGTTATCTTCGGTGAGGGCGCCAGGTTGGGTTCAGGATTTTGTTCAGCCGCCAGGGCTCGGCAGTCTATTCAACACGGGTGTGCAGGTTATTTAGCGTATGTGGTAGATACGCGGGTCAGGGATCAGGTCTCGGTTTTAGATGTTCCAGTCATCAGGGAGTTCGCTGACGTGTTTCCAGAGGAGTTACCCGAAGTGCCTCTGGAGAGGCAGGTCAAGTTCAGGATCGAACTTGAGCCAGGTGCGGCCCCTATCGCCAAGGAACCAATCCGATTGGCACCATCTGAGATGCAGGAGATGTCATCTCAGCTACAGGAGCTGCTAGGCAAGCAATTCATTCGTCCGAGCAGTTCTCCGTGGGGAGCACCGATCCTCTTCGTGAAGAAGAAGGATGGTTCACACTGGATGTGCATTGACTACCGGGAGTTGAACAATTTGACGGTGAAGAACTGTTATCTACTACCATGGATCGATGATCTCTTTGATCAGCTACAAGGAGGATCTTCGTTCCCCAAGATAGATTTGAAGTCTGGGTACCATCAGGTCAGGGTACAGGAGGAGGACGTGGAGAAGACCGTGTTCTGGACTCGTTATGGACATTAGGAGTTCGTGGTGATGTCGTTTAGGCTCACCAATGCGCCAGCTATATTTATGGACCTGATGAATCGGGTATGCAGACCGATTCTCGATCGCTCAATCATTGTGTTTATAGATGACATCTTGGTGTATTCCACAACCAGAGAGCAGCACGAGGAGCATCTTCGGGAGCTATTGGGAGTCCTGAGACGAGAACGGCTTTATGCAAAGTTCTTGAAGTGTGAGTTTTGGTTACAAGAGGTTCAGTTCCTTGGACATCTCGTTAACCAGGAGGGGATTTTGGTCGTTCCGGCCAAGATCGAGGCCGTTATGCAGTGGGAGGTTCCGAAATCTCCCTCGGATATCAGGAGCTTCTTGGGATTGACAGGGTACTACTAGAGATTCATACAGGATTTCTCCAAGATTGCAGTACCCATCACTCGTCTGATGAGGAAGGAGGTAGATTTCTGGTGGGGCCCTGAGCAGCAGACGACATTTGAGACCCTTAGACAACGACTTTGCGAGGCTCCAGTCTTGACTCTCCCGGAGGGAGTTGAGGATTTTTTAGTGTTCTGTGATGCATCCATCACGGGACTGGGAGCGATCCTCATGCAGAGAGGACGAGTGATAGCCTACGTGTCGCGGCAGTTGAAGTCGCATGAGACGAGATACCCCACGCACAATTTGGAGTTGGGAGCGGTGGTATTCACTCTCAAGATTTTGAGACATTATCTCTACAGGGTCCGATGTACCATATACACGGACCACAAGAGTTTGAGACACGTCATGGATCAGCAGAACATAAACATGAGGCAGCGCAGGTGGATGGATGTAGTCAAGGATTATGACTGCGAGATCCTTTACCATCCGATTAAAGCTAACGTTGTGGCGGACTCCCTGAGCCGCAAGTCGGCTGGATCTTCTATTCCAGCGACATGTATGAGGATATCATTGGATTCTCCACTTGTGAGCTTGATCAGGGAAGCTCAGGATGAGGGTGTACGGAAGAAGAACTGGAAGCTTGAGAGGATTAGGGGCGAGATCACCAGATTCGTGCAGGATAGTCGGGGATTGTTGACCTGTTGTGGTCTGGTCTTGTTTCAATGTCTAGTGGGGTCAGATAGATTGTACAGGAGGAGGCTCATAAGTCTCGCTTCTCTATTCACCTGGGGGCCACCAAGATGTACCGGGATATGAGTTTGAGTTACTTGTGGTCGTGCATGAAGCGAGAGATCGCTTGGTACGTCGAGAGGTGCTTGACCTGCAGGATGGTCAAGGTCGAGCACCAGAGGCCGCATGAAAAGTTGCAGCCTCTCGAGGTTCCCATGTGGAAATGGGAGCATATCACGATGGACTTTATCACCAAGCTGTCGAGGACGACGATGGGATATGATGCGATATGGGTCGTCGTGGATCGTCTGATCAATAGCACCCATTTTATGCCCATACGGGAGAGCTCATCGGCCGAGAAGTTGGCCGATGTATATATCCGCGAGATCGTTGCTCGCCATGGGGTTCTAGTCTCTATTGTCTCTGACCGTGATGTGTGTTTCACCTCTCGTTTTTGGCAGAAGTTCCACGAGGAACCGGGCACGCAGGTGAATTTCAGTACGTCATACCATCCGCAGACATACGGCTAGAGCGAGCGGACCATTCAGACCCTCGAGGATATGTTGAGGGCCTGCGTTATTGACTTCGGTGGGAGCTGGGACTCCTACCTACCCCTTGCATAGTTCTCCTACAACAACAACTATCACTCCAGCATTGGTGCTCCACCTTATGATCTGTTGTATGGACGGAGATGTCGTACCCTAGTCTGTTGGGGCGAGGTTGGTCACAGGGTGATGGGTCGGACCTGATGGGTTTTGAGCAATCTAACACTCCTATGGTGTACATGCAACCCTAGAAACATTGGATCTATGTTTTGATGGGTTTCGAGCAATACATCATTCCTATGGTGTACATGCAAACCCTAATAGCTTTTGGATCTAGTTTGTCTAATGAACATGCAATTGAATATCCAAAGCTATAAACCCTAGATCTAATAAACTATAACTGAAATTAGGGTTTAGATCTTACCTTTGATTGTTATACATCAATAACAATCAATCCTTGGCTTCAGAAAGCTTAGTGCCTCAAGTGTTGCACCTCTAATGGAGTCACAAACACCACTAAGCAACTTGGATGAAGAGGGAGGAGAGAGGAGGCACCAAAAACGGCTGGAAACCCTAAAGGAAGTATTCACCACGTTTTTGGGGCCATAAGGGTTCCTTATATATGTTGGCTATTAGGGTTTACAGCTAGGAGACCCTAATCTGACTGCTTAAGCCCTAAGCAGCCCATGGACCCCTTCTGGAACATGCCTTGGACGATTTCTAATGGCTTCCCCATAGAATTCGTCCAACCTATTATTCCAAGGTGATCCATAGCCCAATTATGTAATTATCTTATAATTACACAATAAGTCCCTTAAGTTTAATTAATATCTTTTAGCCACAAAATTAATTCTTAATTAATTCTTGACTAATATCAATTAAACATTATGATTTCTCCTTTAATATATTATTCTTATAATATATTAATAAATCATAATTAAACCTTTCTCTCCTTAATTCATCCTACATATTGCTATGGTGAAGGCAACCCAAAAGGACCATGCTCATAATCAGGTCAAGTACATACCAAAATAGTTATGGACTTAGACACTAATCCAACAGTCTCCCACTTGGATAAGTCCAATAACTATTTTGCATAACTTCAGAACTTGATCAGCAATCGTAGCTTTCAAAAAACCGCTGTCAACTCTGATCTTATCAGATACGTGTGTCCTTTAGATAAGGGATCATATATTCCTCCATTCTCAAGATATCGTATAGACACAAGACATGACTTTTGATCATTCTCTCTATACTGTTTCCCGACTTCCGATTTATGACGACTGACAACAGACTAAAATTGAACACATCAACTTAGTCCCGGCTTGGCCAAGCGCTTAGGTGTCATCACTAAATCATCGAGGGGCCCACAGATATCGCTTGTATCCCACTTTGGGTAAAAGGAATGGATAAACTTTGACTCAAATGCTCGCTTGCACCTACTGATCGAATCACACACAACAATAAGTTTTATAACACCAAGTTACTGGTGCGTTTACTTATCATCAATGTGCAACCGCCCAGCAAATAACAACTCACACGTCTCGATTTCAAGAATATACAATATTATCGACTCACAATCACTCGCGATATAATCCATGAAGTGATTCACGTGAGCGTGGGTTTAATCCAATACTCTAATCTTATCAAAGCACTCATGAACTCTGCAGCAAACTTGTGCTATGTCTAAACACTCTAGACAATCTACAGACATATTCATGACAGTCTTCCTTCACACCTACTCCCAACGTATGACCGACTGTGGATGTTTGAATAACCTAGTTATTCTTGAAGTCAAAACATGCAAAGTGAAACACAATAATAATACTTAATTCTATATGGTCCCAAAACTTTTGAGCTTAAATAAAACACCTTTTATTTAAACACCATATTGACTACTCATTATTCATTGTTTAATGTTTCAGAAAATCAACTTATTACTCGAATTATAACCACAATTGTCCCATTCTCCAAGCATGCAGACTTTGGTTTCCTATGATCCTTACTTTGTGAAATAGATCAATTGAAGACATTTCCAATGAAACTCATTTCACAATTCCCAATCCTTATCATTAGTGTAAGAATACCAAATTCTTGCCACTTTTAGAATATGTCAGATCTAACATTTTATGCAACGGTCCTTTCGTGAAGTCACAGCACAACAGTCACAAAGACTCGGCCAATGAAATCACAAGGTACTCTATCAGAAATTCTTACAAAACACTTATATAGATGTGATGTCTCTCACTCAAAGTACATTCCTTTGAACATCCTTTTTGCATAAAAGTTTCTAATCTAGACATATTTCTTAATATCCAACTCCCATTAATGGAAACATTTCCATATTTGCCATATGACAACTCATTCTTAATAGAATCTTATCTATTCATAATAATGTCAATATAGTCCATCCAGTACTATACTTCCAACTACTCACAAGCGACAAATCCTCAGTGAACCTCATATCGTCCTTTGATAGTTGTTTAATTATTTTAGTCAAAACCGATTCTAGTCCCTTTTTCCCTCTTAATGCCCTAGGCATTTGGAAAATTTTAGAATGGTCAAATATTATAGCATATGCAATCGATCATATACTCGAAGTGTATTGGACACGATGCATAATGTCTCACATAAAGACGTGATACTTTATCATCCTTCTGCCATAATATTTTATGTGCCATGTTCCCACAATTCGAACTATGAAGAGGGATGCCGTAATCATAATCGAATTTTGAGAATGCACTATGTATCCTTGACTAAATTTTATTAACATTTCTCGATCTAAGCTTTTAGATTTTGAAACGAAGTATAATATTCTCTCCCTTAATTATAGCAAAACAACTTTTTAACCCTTGCAACTTTGCAAAGTGAATCTTTGTTTTATATAATTAATATTGCTAACTTTCAATACTTACCATAATAATCATGCTCCCACTAACATGATGATTATTTTCTTACTAGCATAACACTTATGCTCCCACTAGCTTTGACATGTATTCAGAAAACAATTGAACTTCCTTAAAACAATGCTTATTGAATTCCTTAAGTTCATATTTCTAATACCTAATGCTTTGATAAGCCTTTATCTAAGCTTTTTAAGCTCATACACCTTTGCCTTAGATAGCTCACATGTGTATCTAAACAATTCAGAATTTATGTTACTAAGTCTCAAATATTCAGACCAATTGGCAAATCTCACAATTCGAGCTATGAAAAGGGATGCCGTAATCATAATCGAATTTGAGAATACAATTATCATAATTGCTGTCTTCTTAAAATCTCTCTTAGTGAAAGCATTTCCTCACAATCATTTTCATGAAGGAGGGAAACCTCATGACACTTAGATTTTAAAGTGTATGTGTTCCTATCCATGTGAATTTGCCAAAACCAAAGTTTGCGACAAATCCAAACTCATATGGACCGAACGTGCTCAATCTCGACTTCTTGCCTCATGGTAACACGAGTGTCCACCATGTCTTCCAAGTGGTTTAGCAACTCATCCTTACTTATCAATGTACTTTCCATTGATCAAGGTGCTTTGTCTTTATGCATTCACATGAGAACTCATAGAACTCACATGCATAATTAACTCAATTGGAATGGCACAGAAAAAAAAATATGTCATCCACGATAGGCTTTAAACCTCAAGTCGTGTGCTAGTGATGATCAACTAGGTTTAACTCTTGATTTGTTCTTGAAACCTTTCAAGACCATTAAGACTCCCACTGACTCCTTGACATATAAGATTCTCTTGTCAAGAAACATTCCTTGACAAAACAAATATTCAAGAGTTAGTGTAGTTTTTATCAAGACTATCACTTCACATAATTGGTTCTAGTTGGTGATGAATCAATGAATCGAGTAATGAATTAATCAGAGTATGAATTCAAGTAAGAATATGAGATTTGAACACACGATGTAAATATGATCTTGTTATGCTCTATTATGCTTTCGAATTCTTTACATAGAATATTAGACAAGTCTGTAAAAGTTCTTATCTAACTCTAGTAAATAACCCTATTTATAGGGAACTGAAAGCATACAAAAAATATACTGAGGCATTGACTCTAAAGCTTCGAATAAAAGCGCCCTAGTAAAATACATTACAAAATATTCGAAGAGTTCAAAACATACTTCGACTAATTACAATAATTCGACCCTTACAATCTCCCCCTTTGTAATCATAGTTGAAGTCTTCAATTTGTAAGAAGTGTGATGGAATACAGTAATACTCTTTGAATCTCTGTGTACCAGGAGATAATCTTCTTCAGCTCTTTCTTGTCGCCTTCATTGTTCTTCTTGCAATGATTCATACGAACAATCAAGTTCGTATATTGAGATGTTGAATATCTCTCGACTTCACTTGCTTGGAATAAGAACCGTTTAGACTTTCCAGCTTTGTCTTTTCTTGCGAAGACAATTCCAAAAGGCTTCAGGTAAATTTCACCATCAGCATACTTCTTCAATTCAACCTGAGTCTTCGTAGGAGCCATCGGAGCTTTAATTTCCATTCCTTTAGCAGTAGCTAATTCAACATCTGTTAGTGCCAAGCACTCATAATAGTTTTTGATAAAAATCTTGATGTGAGCTACTCCAAGCTTGAATTCATCTGGTTCTGTGTTTTGAAGGTATGAGAATGATTTGTCTTTCAAAAGTAATGCAACTTGTATAAGATCATACAAGTTCATTAATGGAAAATCTGCAACAGTGAATTCGCAAATATTTCCATTTGCCCTGGCAACCACATACTTAACATTTTGGACTGTGTTTTCGAAAACCACATCCTTTTTCATACTTATGACCTTCTTGATTTTTATTGAAGACCAAACTTCCTCAGGGGCTTTTCCAAGAACAGCATGAAAACGAATTTTCATGTGTGTACCTTCATCTTTATTTTTAAAATTCCCTTCTGCTTTGAACTGAGGCATGATAAACATCATTTCGTTTATGGGAAAATCCAATTGGCCTGCATCAGTATTTGTGACCAAATAACTCTGCTTTGGTTTCTTCTCAAATGAATACATGTGATTGAATGCAACCTTGGCCTCGATTGTTTCGCAGTTATAGTGTTTAGTTGGATCCCCTTTATCCATTCCCTTCGGATCATTTGCTCGCTGAGCCATAATGCTTTGAACTATTCTGAGCTTTTCGATTTCAGCATCAACTTCAGCCTTCTTTTCTTCTTTTGATTTTTTCACAACAATCGATTTCCCTTTATCTTTCAATTCTTGAATGTCAGTTGTCTCTTTTGGTTTTGAACCACTCCCACCAGTCTCCGAAGATTTACCAATCACAATTCCTTTCGAAATTGGTCTTGCAATTGGTATTGTTGTTACGACTGTTGAAGTCACCTGTTCAGCAGAAACAATTATTGGTTTTGTTGTAGGGATTTTCGAAGAAAATACTTTTCCCACAACTTTTGCATCTTCTCCACTAGTCTTCGACTCACTAGCTTTTCTTTCTCCCCTTTGCACCCCTGTGAAAACAGGTGGGGCATTTGTGGTTGGAAGAAGACTTAATATGCGAAAGAGAGGAGCAAGTTGCTTGTTGAGAATGGCTTTGAATTGGATAAACTTCTGAGATAAAAATTCAGGAGTAAGCAATGGAGAAGAAACCAGCCTATCAGAAATCTCTTTTAACTCCTTAAGCAACTTAAGCACTTCTTCAAAGCTTGCACTTTCGGATGTTGAAAGTTGAGTAATTTGAGGACTCAAATTTTCATACAACTTAACAAATCGAGTGACTGCGTCACAAATGATATCAACCTTTTGATGCAATGATGCATAGTCATGTTGAACAGTTGCTATTTCTCTTTTCATATCTTCACGAAGTTCGTGAATTTACAAGTTGACATCCTCTCGACCTTTCTTCACATCTTGAATAAAAAGAACATGTCGTTCCTTTGCAACATTCTTCAATTCTTTTAGATTACCAGCAAACTTCGAACTCTGAAAATTGATCCGAATTTCATTGTTTTGATCATTATGATCAATCTTCTCCAAGACTCGAGATTCAGAATCTTTAAGCATCCCCGATACTTTACTTATGATTCTGGATTCAAACACCTTCAGCAATGAATCAACTTCAATACTTGAAACAGACGAACCAACCCCTAGATCTGCTTGAGATTGAATGATAGAATTCAACTTTTGATTTAAAATCTTAAATTGCTTCATGGTCATCAGCATGTGATCTGGAAACTGCTCTTCTTCTTCATGAAACTCCAAGTCGTCAAACATACCGCCAAACCCCTCATTATCAGTCTCTGTTTCCATACAAACAGTATCTTGAATAGGTGAAGTTGTTTTGGGTGGCTCAGTAGATTCAGAAGAAAAAATAGAGGTAAAGGGTTGATCAAGAATGTGTTCGAATGTTGGGGAATCTGTTGTTGAAGTAAGAGGAGTAGAAGATAACGGTAAAGAAACAGTACTTGCAAAAGGAGCAGAAGTAGATGGATCTGTAGCTTCATTCTTCGAACCTCCTTCACCCATATTGACATTTGCATCCGTATCAGATATGTGTACAGGGATGCCTGAAGTTCGAACCTCCTCAGGAACTGATTTGGCAATCGAATCTTCGGGTGGTATGACAACTGTCTTCTCAGGAGTGAAACTTTTGGTGATAAGAGTAAACTCTGGAGTTTCAGGAATTCTTTCACTATCATCATCTGTTGACTCAGTAGAGATTACAAGTTTTCGAGTCTTCTTCTTCTTTTTCTTTGACAAATGCTTTGCCATGTCTGCAGCCCTTCGTTTCTTGGACACCGGTGAAACAGGTGCGGGCACTTCTCTAATTAGAATCCCTTGATGAGTTATTTGAGGTTTTCGAACCACTTTGTGCGTTGGAGACTTGCTTTTGTGAGTAGACTTCATTTTAATTCTTTGAAACATGCCAGTCTTCGAAGGAAGGACTACATGTTCTCGTGTTTCTTCAAGAATGGGCTCAATTACTTGAGTCTCAGCAACAATCACTTCAACTGTTTCAGGCTTCTTCTTTGGAGATTTCGAAGATCTGGACTCAGTTTCATGCTTTCTCGACTTCTTGGTTTTCTTATCATCTCCTCCTAGTAAACCACCAGTTTTAATTGAAGAATCAATTGTCGTCAAATAGGCTACCAATACAGGGTTCGAAGAATCAACTCTTTTAAGCATCGCATCTGGAATACGAGCAACTGTAGGAAAAACATCAGCATTATCTGTGACCTCCTTCGGATAGTGGTAAGATTGAAAAACTGCTTTGTCTTCATCAGTGGGTACCAAAATCCCTTCCTTATTGTAAAAGTGTTGCAGAATCAAACTCCAGTATCTTGCACACGAAATACCATGAATAGCATTCGTGTGTTCTACACCCTTTTGGAATTCCTTCCACAACTGTGTAGAATAATCTACTTGAAGATCATAGTAGATTCCAGCAACCATGGCATAAACCTCCATTCTTCCTTTATCAAGGCCAGCTGATCTCCCAGTCAAACAGCGTAGAAAAATACCAAATAAGAAATTCCAGATTCGTGGAAGACCAGATTTCTTAAAATCACTAATCTTGGACAATGGTGGCTGATATCCCATCTCATTAAACATGTGAACGATTTATGGAAAAGTAAATGAAACATATGGAGGCAAATTCGGAATATCAAGAATTTGGCAAAATAGTTTCTTGGTTAGCCTGACCTTTTTGTCGTTCACCAGATGAAAAGTAATCGTATCAGTTGCTTTGTTATATGTCGCAGTTGATCCTGCTTAAGAAAGCCAGGACAATGGAACAGAGAAAGAGTTGAACATCGCTTTGGCCAAAACCGAGTTCTTCAAAGCAACAATGAGCATCTTTAATTCTTCCGGGTACTGAGAAACGTCACCCTCCAAGTAGTAGTTTGTTGCTTGAATCTTCATTATTGGTAATGAAGAGGCATCTTCAGTGGTATGAGAATCAACATGAGCAGAAGTCGCCATTGTTAGGGTTTGAAGAGGATGATGAACAGAGAATTTTGGGAAATTTGCTTTTTGATCGCGTAAACTGACAATGAACCCCTGGAATTCCCTTTTATATGTAACCCTTAAATTTGAATTTGAAGCGGGATATGTATTTAATAATATCCGACGTGGCACCTTGAAAACCGGACCATTACTGCGTAAAAGTAGCCATGCGTCAAAAAGTAGCTATCACATCGTCTTGAGAAACGGACAGAATACCATACGTCATTTATAAACAGCCTGTCTTGTAATCCCCAAGAAAATTGTAACCGTCAGAACCCTTCGAATGGAAGCAAGGCTCTTTCACTTTTGGGATGAAAAGCAAAGTCATACGCCAGAAGTTCGAAATCATCAGCCTGAGTTGGTATTACTCAGAACCTCAAGGATTTCATGAGTGTTGTGTTCCAAAGAATAGAGACGAGAAACAAATATAATAAAAACATGGGATATTGTGATGTCAAACCATTGACACAAAAGCAGATGAAATCTCGGGCAAAGATACTTCATTAATCATTAAGAGAAATGATCAATAGCTTGTGTGGGTTCCCGTGAATAACAATCGAATACTTGTTGATAAGAATCAAAGGGCTTCTTTTATAATGCTTCGAGGATGGTTTAAAATTTCGTTACATGTCATCCTAAACATAAGGTGAGAAATTGTAACAGAAATTACTTGTTTGACTAGTGTAGTCAGTGACAAGTTGGCTTTGAAAAATTTTGAAATGACTAGGACATTCGAATAAAACTCACACGGAAATCATATTCAAGAAAAATTTTATATGATGGATCTTGTTGAGTAACAAACATCGTGGGTTCCAAATGTTTGATCAAGACCACTCATTCGAAATGAATATGATTTGGAGTTTCGAATTTTGGTACAGAAACAAAAGTTTCGTGAAAATCTGGAACTTAGTTCCCTGTCAATTCCTTAAAAGTTAATGAAAATTGGGTTTCACTTTCATCACGGTCTCATGATGTCAGATCATAAACACAGAGTTTTGATATATCTAAGTCTCGATGGGTTTGATCAGAGACCTCTCGGACATATGTCTTCGTGTGTGATTGTGAAAGAATTTTATGGATGAAAAAGATTGATGTAAGACACGAAAAGTACCTCTGTTGTGTTTGGACCAAACAGTAAACTCTTAATTCATTTTGAGAAGAGTAAAGTAGCTCAAAGACTAATGTGAATATAAGCCTGATTGGGAAGAAATCTTCGTATGAATAATTACATTAAGGCTTTCTTACACACACATTGAGTCATGGAGGCTTTGGTCAACATACAGCAGCATGCTTCTAGGGACATCCTAACTAGTTCGAATGATAAAAAAATTTATCGATTCATACGAAAAATGTACCGTACCCGAGTACTGCAAGCATAATCTCTGATGTATCTTCATGAGAATCTGCAACAAAATACTAAAAAGAAATAGGAATCAAAATATTTTTGATGTTTCGATTTTTCGAAAATAAAGACAGAACAAACGAAAATCTTTTTGAATTTTTTTTTTTAAAAATTTTTCAAAAATTAAATGACAAAATAAACGAAAATCTTTTTGGATTTTGGAATTTTCTGAAAATTAAATGACAAAATAAATGAAAATCTTTTAGGATTTTGGAATTTTCTGAAAATTAAATGACAAAACAAACGAAAATCTTTTTGGATTTTTGAATTTTCGAAAATTGAAATAGTACTTGATGCAAATATGCAAAATTTTATCATCCCCTTATAAGTAACAAATGTACGAATTCGAAGAGGTCGAAGCGTTGACTATGAACAGTAACAGCTGAATCAACCCTTAAAATAAGTAACAAATGTGCGAATTCGAAGGGGTCGAAGCGTTGACTATGAACAGTAACAGCTGAATCAACCCTTAAAATAAGTAGCAAATGTGTGAATTCGAAGGGGTCGAAGCGTTGACTATGAACAGTAACCTCTGAATCAACCCTTAAAATAAGTAACAAATGTGCGAATTCGAAGAGGTCGAAGCGTTGACTATGAACAGTAACCTCTGAATGCTGAATGATTTTGCATTATCTTTTAGTCAGCGCCTCTGATGCATTCCTTATCATGCATCATTCTTCTTTTTCGCATGGAACAGAATTTCCATCGATCATTCCAAGTCCTTCTATAATCTTCACAAGTGATTTTTCATCCAAAGCTTTCGTGAAAATGTCAGCTAACTGATCAGTTGTTTTCACGAAATGTACTTCAATATTTCCATCTTCCACGTGATCTTTGATGAAATGATAACGAAGAGCTATATGTTTAGTCTTCGAATGCTGCACAGGGTTATGACAAATTCTTATCGCACTTTGAGAATCACAATATAATGGAATCTTTTTCATATTAATTGCATAATCACGCAATTGACTTTGGATCCATATTATTTGTGAAGTGCAAGCAGCAGCAGCCACATATTCTGCTTCAGCTGTTGAAATTGATACGCATGTTTGCTTTTTCGACTGCCAGCTCACCAATTTGCCATCAAGAAATTGACATCCACCACTTGTGCTTTTTCGATCAAGATTACAACCACCCAGGTCTGCATCCGAATATGCTTGTACAAAGAACCCAGTGTTCGAAGGATACCACAATCCTAACGAAATTGTTCCTTTAAGATAACGAAAGATATTCTTCACAGCAGTGAGATGTGGTTCTCGTGGATTAGACTGATACCTAGCACAATTACACACAGAAAACATGATATCAGGTCTACTAGCTGTAAGATAAAGTAATGAACCAATCATGCTCCTATATAAAGTTATGTCAACGGCAGGTTTATCTAACGAAGATGTAAGCTTTATGCCCGTTGCCATTGGAACTCGTAACTTCGTGCTATTCGTCAATCCAAACTTTTCCAACAGATTCTTCGTATATTTTTCTTGATTAATAAAAATTCCTTTTCTGTTTTGACGAATATTCAAACCAAGAAAATTATTGATTTTTTCCATCATGCTCATTTCGAACTTACTTTTCATCAAATCTTCGAATTCTCTAGACAAAGCAGGGTCAGTTGAGCCAAAAATAATATCATCAACATAAATTTGAACAAGCATTAGATGATTCCCCACTTTCTTTTGAAATAATGTGGGATCAACGGATCCTTGTTTAAATTTAGATTGTTTCAAAAATGAGGTAAGAGTTGCATACCATGCTCGTGGTGCTTGTTTCAAACCATAAACTGCCTTATCTAAAATATAAACATGATTTGGAAATTCTTCGTTAATAAAACCTGGGGGTTGTTCCACGTAAACAGTTTCTTCAAGCTCTCCATTTAGAAATGCACATTTCACGTCCATTTGATAAACATCAAAATCTTCGTGAGCTGCATAAGCCAGAAATATACGAACCGCCTCGAGTCTTGCGACAGGGGCAAAAGTTTCTTCATAGTCGATTCCTTCTTGTTGTGAATATCCTTTAACAACAAGTCTGGCTTTGTTTCGAACAATATTTCCATCTTTGTCGGTTTTATTTTTGAAAATCCATTTTAACCCGACAATCGAAACATTTTCAGGTTTAGGAATTAACCTCCAAACCTTGCTTCGTTCAAATTCAGACAATTCAGATTGCATTGCAACAACCCAATCTGAGTGTTCCATTGCAATCTTAACTGTTTTTGGTTCAATCTTATAAATGAAAACATTGAACATGCAAAATTCTTGATGAGTATTCAATACCACATTCTTTGCACGAATTTGAGCTCTTGTTAAAACTCCCTCTTGTGGATTCCCAATTACTTGATCCTTCGGATGATCTTTTGTCCACTTTTCCATTGGCGGATATGCTGGATCAAATTCCAAAGGTGCATCTTCGTATATATCATCGTTTTCTGAGCCTAAAATCGAACAAGCATCATCAAAATCATTATTATCTTCAATATTTTATGAATGCTCCCCCTCAACATTATGCTCCCCCTCAACATCATCATTCATCCTTTCTTTTTCCCCCTCGAAAGAATGTTGTTCGTCATCTAATGTATTCGAATCCAACTAATCCCCCTCCACTGGATTGTTTTGCATACTTTCGCCATTTTCTGGAGAATATTATGTTGAAGCATCATTAAGCTTTATTAGTTCAGAGATATGATTATCACTTGCATTGATTTCAGCATCAACAGCATGATCTGAAATTCCAAAAATTAAATCATAATCAATATCTAATGTTTGTGAGGATTCAGATTCATCTTGTATGTTTTTCAGAATTGGATGATTTTCAAACTGAGTTGTTGTTTGTTTAATGTAGTAATCATCAAATGTAAGATTAAAAGTTTCTTCAACTTTTCGTGTTCTTTTATTCAACACACGATATGCAACTGAATTATGCAAATATCCCAAGAAAATCCCTTCATCTGCTTTTGCTTGAATATTCGTAAGATTATCCTTGAGATTCATAATGAAGCACCTGCATCCGAAAACATGTAAAAATTTGACATTAGGTTTTCGATTGTTGAGAATTTCATATGGAGTAATGTTAAAACGGCGATGAATGAACGATCTGTTTTGAGTGAAACATGCGGTTGATACTGCTTCAGCCCAAAGATATTGTGGAAGATTCGCATATGCCAACATAGTCATTGCCGCTTCGCATAGAGACCTATTTATTCGTTCAACAACACCGTTTTGTTGTGGTGTGTATGGAGATGAAAAATTATGCGAAATCCCTTTGTCCACCAAAAATGAATCAAGAACATTGTTCTTAAATTCAGTTCCATGATCACTCTTAATTTTTCGAACAATCTTCTTCAATGTTGTTTCCATCTTTTTGATAAAGTCAATCATGATTTGTGCAACTTCAGATTTAAGCCTGAGAAAATAAACCCACGTAAATCTGGAAAAATCATCAACAATCACTAAAATGTACCGTTTCTTGTTGAGAGTTGAAACAGTCGAAGGACCACACAAATCAATATGTAAGAGCTCCAGAGGTGCAACTATTTTCGAATCAATCGTAATTGGATGACCTTGTTTATGTTGCTTGCCAACTTCACAAGCTGCAGATAAAGAATCATTTTCAAATTTAAGTACAGGTAAACCTCTTACCAGATCTTGTACCACAAGTTTATTGATGTTTCGAAAATTGAGATGAGAAATTCTTCGATGCCAAAGCCAACTTAAGTCTGATGTTGCCTTCGAAAGAAGACATATAGCAGGTTTCCCTACTATCGGATTGATGTCCAAAGTGAACATGTCACCTTTCCTTTTGGATTTCAGTAACACCTCTTTTGTTGTGACATTCGAAATAATACTTCCTTCTTCGTTAAAAAGAACTTGATTGCCAGTGCCCACAACAAGTTGAGAAACACTTATCAAGTTATGTTGAAGACCTTCAACATATGCCACCCGATTCACTGTGAATTGACCATTCGTGATCTTCCCATATCCTTTGACTTGACATTTTTTATTGTTCCCAAACTTCACTACTCCAGCATTTTTTAATGCTCCTTCTTCCCAGTCATGTGACGAGAGCAACCACTATCGATGTACCACTTGTTATCATATTGCTCATCACATAGTACCTACATTCAATGGAAAAATTTAGGTACCCAAGGCTTTTTGGGTCCTTGGAAATTAGATTTCAATTTCGAATGTAATGAAGAACTTTTAACCCAATCACAAACTTTTGTTTTGAGACTATCAATTAAGTTCACTTCTTCATTTAAAGGAAGCGAAACATAAGTTTTTGATGGTTTTGAATGTTCACTGACATTACCCTTCGAATTCTGAGTTTGTGAATGAACATTCTTTGCTTTTATAACTGGTTTCCATGCTTTGACTGATATGTTCGAATCCTTAGACGATGAACTGCCATTTGATGAATTATTCATATATTTTTCATATGCTTCGTGAATTTGCTCCTTTGAAAATGTATTTGACTGATACATCTTTCCTTTTCCTTCAAGCCAATGATCAATGTTCTTCCTTGACGTTATTCCTTTTTCTCGTGAAGTTTTCATAGTTTATTTCTTCGTTTGATTTGGAAAATTTGGCTTTATAGGAACAAAATCAACTTTTGGTTTTGTTATAAAAGATTTAGCATATGATGTATCAACTGTTGATTTAAAATGTTGACGTTGAAAGAATTTTTGATGTGGTTTTGAGTTATTTGAAAATATTCTTGAAATATTAGTTTCTGAAACTTTTGAAAACCTTGGTTGTTTATTCACTTTAGACTTTGAATGATTTGATGGAGATGAATATTGAAGTTTTGTTGAAAAAGATGAATTTTTAGCTTTGAAAACATTTTTGGGTGATTGTGATTCAGACATCTTTTGAGACTCAACATTTTGCCAAAATATTTTCTTTTTTGCTTGTCTTTTTGAAATGTTGTTTTCCTTCGAAAATTTGTCAATTTGATCTTTGAATTCCTTGGAGTTTAATTTGACAACTTTTTCACATTCCTTTTCAACTTGTTTTGAATTCTCTTTTTCAATTTCTGATTTTTCAACCCATTTTCTTTGTGGTTTTTGACGTTGGAAAACATACGAATTCTTTGTTAAGTTGTTTTCAACTGTGCTTTGATTTGCGAAAAAACCTTCATCAGTTATTTTTGAATTATCCTCTTCAACTAACTTCTTTAATTCTGGTTTGATTTTCTCAACATTTCCAGTAGTTACGAAAACTTGATTTGGAAAAATGGCATTATCTGTACATTTGAAATTTGGATAAACCACTGAATTCGTTTCAAGATAGTGTTCACCTTTTTCATTCATCACTTTTTCAAACTTTTGTGTATCACCATACACCTGATCAACCACAATTCGAGGACTTTCTTCTTCCTTTGAAGATTTCTTTTCCTTCGAAATGTTCACTTCATCTTCATCATCACTATCTTCAGTTTGGCTGTCTTTGAGATCCACGAAGTTCATATCATAAACTTTCGAAGTTGAGGGTATATCAGTTTCATTTTCAACCATCAAATCCTTAACTTTTTCTTTTCCTTTTGATGTTGAAGCAACATTAACAACAGACAACTGAGAACAATCAACATCTTCAAGTTCACTAATTTCACTAATATTGTCAGAATTATCTTCAATATCAGCAAAATTAGATTGAGAATCATATGTTGAATTCTCAGTCTTTTTCAAAATTTGAATTTGTTCAGATTTATTCAAAGTATCATTCACTATGTTAACTAATTCATTCGCATCAATACATTCATCAATTTTGACAATTCCATATTTATATCTATCATCAGGGACTCTGTCAAAATCAGCTATTATTTGCTCACAATCATACGAAATATTATCTACCTTGGCTCTTTCGAATGCTAGGAAAGGTAGTAATTTTCTATGTTGCTCTTTACTTATATCACATGAATGATGTAAATCGGTTAATTTGCTATAAAGTCGTTTAGCAGAATTACAATAGATGTTTCTTTGTGCTAGCAAAAGTTTAACATCACTCGATAACTTATCTCTATCACACATTATATTTGTCATTTGTAATTCCAAACATTCAATTTTGCTTATTTTTATGTCTAATCTCTTTTTGACCTCTAACAACTCCATTGACAACTTGTTGGCCTCATTGCTAGCAGAAACAACAATTGAATCAAAATAAGTAACCGTCTCATCAAAAGAAATTAGTTCAGAATCATAAGCATGTGTAGGAATATTAAAAGATTCGAGAATTTTACGTACCTTTGTTGTCATTGTAGATTTTTCAGCTGCTTTGGATACGAAGCATCGTCCCCTCACTTCGAATTCCTCATCATCTGAATCCTCCTCCATTTTCGCATACAACGCCCCATGCGTTGGATTCCTCATTTCCTCATCGTCTGACCCGGATGACCAGATTTGATAAGTTCCATCTTCATCCTCGTGCTCACCCTTTGCAACCAATTACAAATTATTTGCTTTAGCACGAACCACCTCAATCTTTTCTGCATAGTATGCCTCATCTTTGACTTTATTCTTCCTCTCATCCTTCTTTCGAAGCATACAGTCATTTGCAAGATGATTCGCACCGTTGCAATAATGACAATCTATTCATGCATCACCTTTCAGCTTCTTCTCACCCTTTCCATCAGCTATCTTCGAATCTTGCTTCTCAACTTTCTTTTTCTCCTCAACAACATTTTTACTCACAGAATTTCATTTCACCTCAGCAAGCTTAGTCTTCGAATTGAACGGCTTTTTGAAAAATTTCTTGACACGATTATTTGAGTAAAATGCTATTGCTTCATCATCCGAATTCATTATGAATCCTTCTTCGTCCTCAGAATCACCATTTTCAGCTTCTTTCTCAGAAATCTTTGACACAAGAGCTAATAGACCTCCCAAATTCAACTTCGATTCCTCAGCAATTTCATTTACCTCAATTTCGTGTGTTTTCAATTGATTGTACAAATCATTGAGAGTTGATGTATCAAAACTTTGCTAATTCTTCACCATCATACTCACACTTCTCCATTCTTTTCGAAGCCCCATTACAAAGATGAGATTGAATTCCATTGATGTCCTGGTAATTCCATAGCGATTGCACCGATAGATTAACTCGTTCAGACGATCATAGTAAACTTCAATTGTTTCTCCTTCTTTTTGTTTGAAATCTTTCAACTCAACCAAACACTCTTTAACTGAATTGATTTTTGTCTTCTCACTTCCTTGAAATTTATCTTTCAGATTGTTCCAGACTTCCTTTGCAGTTGTACAACTCCTAACGTAATTGTACACAACTGGAGGTAATGCACCTCGCAGTTCCCTCATACACCTCTTCTCCAGTTTCTTCAGACGATCAGTTTGATTATCAACTCCAGAATTTGTAGAAGATGATCCAATTGTTTGAACATTCACTGGAACATTGACATTTCCAGTGATACATGACCATAATTCTTCATCCAGACCAGTCAGATAATCCTGCATACGATCAGCCCACTGATCATAGTATTCAGGGATTAGCATTGGAATTTTGGTTGATGAACCTAGCAGATGAGAAAACGAGGTCATCGAATTGAGATTGAAACTCGCCATTGTTGTACGGAAGAAGATTTTGAGAAGTTTGAAAAGATTTGAGAATTTGAAAACAAACTAGATGAATCAAATCGAATTGATGAGAATAACACTCGATTCAACAATTCAAATGCAGAATCGAATCACAGACTAAGATCTAGACAATTTTTCACTTTCAAAAAGTGCGGAAACTTTTGAATCAAAAAGTTGATTCAAAAACTTTTTGAACAGCGTGAAAATCAGATCAGAGATATGATTCCTGCTCTGATACCAATTGATGAATCAATGAATCGAGTAACGAATTAATCAGAGTATGAATTCAAGTAAGAATATGAGATTTGAACACACGATGTAAATATGATCTTGTTATGCTCTATTATGCTTTCGAATTCTTTACAGAGAATATTAGACAAGTCTGTAAAAGTTCTTATCTAACTCTAGTAAATAACCCTATTTATAGGGAACTGAAAGCATACAAAAAATATACTGAGGCATTGACTCTAAAGCTTCGAATAAAAGCGCCCTAGTAAAATACATTACAAAATATTCGAAGAGTTCAAAACATACTTCGACTAATTACAATAATTCGACCCTTACAGTTGGTCTTTGTCTTATCCAAGACATCACAACTTACCAATCTCAAATATGCAGGAATAAGAAGACTTTTTCCAATTCCACATATGCTGAGTGTTATAAACCTACTAAAGACATGTCACTCAATTCACAATCTTGGAGTATGACTCTAAGATTCGATATTGGAACGAAGTATGATTGACTTCTTGATTTAACCATTTCCATAATTCCCGATTCCTCTTCTTAGACATACAAATGTACTAAGACTCACTTAGAGGATCAATTGAGACATGGTTCTTAATCATTAATACTTTATCATAAAACACAATAAAAGGTACTCTCCCTTCTTCTTAGAATAGAGAAACTTTTATCTTTCTGCCTTCTTGATTCTTCTTATTCGTTCTGCCATTTATTGAAACCTTTTCAATCAACTCAGAATTACACTTAGTCTTATAAGTATAATTATATTTACTAAACTTTAGTAAATCATGACGAATATCTTTATCACTCTTGTGGTGGACTTGATCAGCGCACAACCAAGTGTACCTGATCCCTAGCCCTTCACTTGACTCTTTGTCAAGGAATTAGTCTAACTTCCGAAATATGAAGTTTCTCATTCATCACGCAATGCATGTTGCATGATTCCAAGTTTCTGTCCAATTGAAACTTGGGCGATGAGAAACTCTCCCTATTTGGTAAATTCTCGACATTTCACAAATAACATAATCAAGAATCACATCCAATTCAACATTGCTAAAGTTAGAAATACATAAACATCCATTTTCACATATGTCATTGCAAGGATAAATAAATAGGAAGAAATCAAAATTCATTTTATTGCGGAAAAACTTGTCCTTACAATGCAATTCAAATGAAAAACTATGCTATTTCAATTTCTAAGCAATCTATTCTAACTCTAAAGTAGTAGCTCAAAAATCCAATCTTCAAGCAATGCGATCGAAATCCATTTCTTCACGATCAGATTCAGCTTACTTCTTCCCTTAATTTTCCTCTCTTTTCTTCGATCCTACAAAACATCAAAATGTAATCTTATCATATCATGTATTGAAAATCAAAGAATATGAACTTATAGAGTTAGTTATTGGATTTTACCTAAAGTAGAGCCATACGTCTTGACTCTCCCATCTCTTAGATCTCTCAGGTAGTTTGGGCAGCTTCGTCTCCAATGCCCATTCTCTTGGCAATAAAAGCTAATGGACTCCTTTGGTACATAGCAAGGGACAATCTCAGTCTTTTCTGGACTTCCAATGTAGCCAGTGTCCAATGAAGTATGGGAGTTTGATCGACCAATCAAGTTTGCTTGACTAGTGCGCCAAATCATCGCTAATTCAGCAGCAATAAGCAAATAGGTCAAATCAATGAGGGTCACATCGTGAACCATCGCATAGTACTCTCTTACGAACTCACTATACGAATCAGGAAGTGACTGAAGAACCCAGTCAACAGCCAACATCTCTGAGATATTGACACCCAACATCCTTAACCTATCAATGCGTGACTTCATCTCTAAGACGTGTGCACACATAGGTTTCTCATCTTCGTGCTTACTTGCCAATAGGGATTGAGTGAGCTTGAACTTTTCAAGCCTTTAAACTTGTGGGTCAGGGAGAACAATTGGAGGAGGTGGAGGAAGTAAAGCATGACTCTCATTTCCTTGATCGTATCGTGGAACGTCATCTTCATTTGGAAAGCTTGTTCCAAGGGACTTGGGAAGACCATTGTAAGATTTAGACATCTACAAAACGGGAGAAAATTCAAGTTAGTTGATAAGAATCCTTGATGTAACACCCAAAAGAAACATCAAGGCTAGGATCCAACACAATACTCTACAACCTAGAAGAGGGATGCCGTAATCTAGTTGCAGAATATTTGAAGGTAGGTAAATGACGATTTACCAATTCCCACCATGAAAAACAAAAAATGAAGTTTAAGTTTTAAATGAATTGAAACTCCTAGATCTTTTGAGATTCATTGAACTTTTCAATAGCATGTTTAATCTCGATTATGCCCTTCTATTTGTGACTCGGATGCCGAGGATCACAAATAAGGTGTGAATAACCATACGAATCTATGTGATGCACTCAATGATATATCACCTAATCAATGTGCCGGTTAACCACACACGCTCCATTGATCTATGATAAACATCGAGCCACCCTTCACAACCAATGTCAACCCTAAATTAGTGTGTCGGTTAACCACGCATGCTCCACTAACGTTTGGCGAGGGTGTGAAGTGTAATTCCATGGATTAGCATACAAATTCACATTTTGCCTAAAGTAACTATGATTTGGGAATTTGTGAAAGCATTTAGTTACTTTGTACTTCATTATACTTATAATGGAAGGTTTCGTCCTATCCTACCCGTTCGGCTAACGACCCTCCACCAGTCAAGAGTGCGGTGGGTAAGAGTGGATACCCATTCAATCGCCATTTTATAGGCAATTTCCTTAAACACCCCTTATAGACCAGTTTCGTGAATGAGGCCTACTAACGGTAAGACTGACTGTTTACTCATACATATATATAATATTAGACTTTTAATGTTATATATAGTATAGGGTGTATTTTACACTTTTAAAATACTAGGTGGTCTAATTTAATAAATTATATTTTTAATTTTAATTAAATGTAAACCAAAATTTTATGGATTTATTAACTCTCTTTTAATTATACACTTTAATTAATTAACAAAACCATAAGGGTGTAATTTGAACTTTTCAAAAATACGAGGGTTTTAGAATTTAACATTTCAAAATTAAACTTTTAATCAACTTTTAAATTCCAAAACTTGAGGACAAGTTTTGAAACTTTTCAAAACATTTGGGATTAGAATTTATTTCAAAATTAACTTTTAATCAAAAAATTAAATTCCAAAACTTGAGGGCAAGTTTTGAAACTTTTCAAAACATTTGGGTTTAACTATTTATATTTCAAAAACAAAACATTTAAGTTCAAATTTAAACTATAAAACCTAAAGGGGAAAATTGAAACTTTTTCACAAGACAATTCAAATCTAAATTACAAATAATCAATCTTTATCTAATAAAACAAAAGATTATCTAAATTTTGACAATTATCTTCTATTTTGGCAAGGATAATCTCCAAATATTGATAAAAATCGGATTTTATTAATAAAACACGTTTTAGGTAACTATCCACAGCCAAAATAGGTCAAAATCCCGAAAACAGCTCCATCTGACTCTCTAACTCGTCGAGTCAGGCTTGGACTCGTCGAGTTCACTATGGACTCGGCGAGTCCAGTCCCCAGAAACCAAAAAATTTCGATTTTAAGCATGAATAATCAACTATAGCATCAAATACATCAAACAAACAGCCCTAGGCTCTGATACCACTGATGGGTTTCGAGCAATACATCATTCCTATGGTGTACATGCAAACCCTAATAGCTTTTGGATCTAATTTGTCTAATGAACATGCAATTGAATATCCAAAGCTATAAACCCTAGATCTAATAAACTACAACTGAAATTAGGGTTTAGATCTTACCTTTGATTGTTCTATAGCAATAACAATCAATCCTTGGCTTCAGAAAGCTTAGTGCCTCAAGTGTTGCACCTCTAATGGAGTCACAAACACCACTAAGCAACTTGGATGAAGAGGGAGGAGAGAGGAGGCACCAAAAACGGCTGGAAACCCTAAAGGAAGTATTCACCATGTTTTTGGGGCCATAAGGGTTCCTTATATATGCTGGCTATTAGGGTTTACAGCTAGGAAACCCTAATCCGACTGCTTAAGCCCTAAGCAGCCCATGGACCCCTTCTGGAACATGCCTTGGACGATTTTGATGGGTTTTGAGCATTCTAACACTTCCTAAGTGTACATGCAACCCTAATAACCTTGGATCTATGTTTGTCTAATAATCATGCAAAGTTGAATTCCAAGGTTATATTCCTATCTAGCATACATGGGGAACATTTTTAACTTGAATGAAAGATAGAATAACTTACCTTGTTGTTGATTATGATCCTTGAAACCTTGTGAGCCTAGCACCCCAAGTGTGATGCCTCAAATGCTTCACACAACACCAAATGCAAAGGAGTAAACTTTGAGAGAATCTTACACTTGCAAAATCGGCTCTAGCCCTCTTGTTTCTTAGTGTCGCCGATTTTGGTGGAGAACATGTTGCTTATATAGTGTGTCACATCTAGGGTTACACCATGTAAACCCTAATGTGGCATGACTCTTCATTTCCATGACCCATGGGTTTGTAACTCCCATGGAGCCTCCATGGAGCATTCAATGGGTTTAACCCAACTTGATTATCCATGGAGCCTTTTAGCCCACTATACAAGTTATGGATGATTTACATGATCAACCTATATATTTACTTAGTCATCTTTTGATCACTTAATTAATCCTAGATTAATTCTTGATCAATACTAATTAAATAATACTATTAATATATTAGAACTTATAATATATTAATAAACCACAAGTGTTATTTCTCTCATTTAGTCTATCCAAATGCATGATGCCATGCAACCCAAATGGACCATGCCGGGTCGGGTCAAGTACATACCAGAAATAGTTATGGACTTAGACACCTTATCCAACAGTCTCCCACTTGGATAATTCTAATAACTATAACTGCAAGTATGACTTCAGGAACCGATCAGCAATCGTAGCTCTTTTCAAGGTTTCTCGGAACTGAGAAGATGATGATACGCCATTTCAGATAAGTGATCATATAATCCTCTGTTCTAGATATCAGCCGGACAAATACATGGAACAATGTCTTACTTATTGTCCAGCAGTTTGTTTCCCGATTTTCGATTTGTTTGACAAAGAACTTAATTGAACACATCAACTTAGTTCTGACCGGGCCCGGTACATAGGTAAAAACAAAATCATCGAGGGGCCCAGATATCAGCTTCTAATCCAAGAAGGAACAGATAAACTTCGACTCATATGTTTGTTCTACTACTCATTGAATTATACACAAGAGCACGTTTTATAACATCGAGTTACCAATGCGTTTTCGTACAATCAATGCATAACCAACTCATAAGTAACAAATCATATATCTAGGTTTGAAGACTTATATGATATTACCGTCTCACGATCACTCGAGATAAATTCCATGAAGTGATTCCAGTGAGTATGGGTTGAGTCCAATGCTCAGAACTTATGAGCACTCATGAGTGTTGTAGCCATGTCCAACAACTTAGACCTCTGCAACCAATCATGACAGTCTTGATTCATACCTACTTCCGACATATGACCGACTGTGGAGGTTCGAATAATATGATATACCAAACATAATTATTTTGGAAGTCAAAACATGCAAAAGAAATATAGTAAACGATCGACAAGAGATAGCAACACTTTACTCATAAATAAAACACCTTTTATTCATCATCTAATGTCAATTACACTTTACAAATTTCAAGGTTATCTAACTACTAAATCTAATATCATCCTTCAGCCCTATGCTCCGAGCATGTTGGAGATGCTTAAC
Source organism: Lactuca virosa (assembly GCF_052849685.1). Lineage (NCBI taxonomy): Eukaryota > Viridiplantae > Streptophyta > Magnoliopsida > Asterales > Asteraceae > Lactuca > Lactuca virosa. The sequence goes on along the minus strand of NC_136430.1, from coordinate 346,926,214 downwards.
CCGAGTCAGTCCCTTCGTGAGGGGATCTGCTGGATTCTCATCCGATGATACCCTCTTTGCCACGAGCAGTCCTTCTCCTATTCGATGTCTGATGAAATGGTATTTTCTGTCGGTGTGTCTGGATCTCCCGTGATCCCTTGGTTCCTTGGCTAAGGCAACTGCACTTTCACTATCACAGAAAATTTACATTGGCTCTTTAATAGCTGGTACAACTCCAAGGTCTCCAATGAAGTTCTTCAGCCATATCGCCTCCTTTGCTGCCTCGCTAGCTGCTATATACTCTGATTCGCAAGTTGAATCAGCCACTGTCTCTTGCTTGGAATTCTTCCAAGAAATTGCTCCTCCGTTTAAGGTAAAGACCCAGCCTGACTGAGAGCGGAAATTATCCCTATCAGTCTGAAAGCTAGCATCACTATACCCTACAACTCTCAAGTCTTCACTCCCACCGAGGGTAAGGACCCAGTTCTTAGTCCTCCGTAGGTACTTGAGGATATTCTTTACCGCAGTCCAGTGTGCCTTGCCAGGGTTCCCCTGATACCTGCTAACCATGCTCAAAGAAAAGGCTACATCAGGTCGAGTACACGTCATAGCATACATGATCGATCCTACAGCCGAAGCATAAGGTATTCGACTCATTTCTGCTATCTCAGCCTCAGTACTAGGGCTTTGTGTCTTACTCAATCTGGCGTTACTCTGGATGGGTAACTCTCCTTTCTTGGAGTCCTGCATGCCGAATCTCTTCAGCACCTTATCCAAGTAGGTACTCTGACTAAGTCCAATTAGTCTTTTACTCCGGTCTCTCAAGATCCTTATCCCTAGAATATAGGCAGCTTCTCCTAGGTCCTTCATAGAGAAACACTTCCCAAGCCAGGACTTAACTTCCTGCAGAGTTGGGATGTCATTTCCTATGAGTAGTATGTCATCCACATACAATACCAAAAAGCTAATTATACTCCCACTAGCCTTGACATATACACAAGATTCATCTTCACTCCTAGAAAAGCCAAATTCTTTGACTTTCTCATCAAAGCAAAGATTCCATCTGCGAGGTGCTTGCTTTAACCCATAAATGGATTTCTCAAGCTTACACACTTTATTAGGGTACTCTGTATTGACAAAACCCTCTGGCTGACTCATGTAAACATCCTCAGCCAACTTTCCATTAAGGAAAGCGGTTTTGACATCCATTTGCCATATTTCATAGTCATGAAATGCAGCTATGGCTAACAGAACCCTAATAGACTTAATCTTGGCCACTGGAGAAAAGGTTTCATCATAATCAACTCCCGGAGTTTGTGAGAAACCCTTTGCAACCAGTCGTGCCTTATAAGTGTGTACATTACCATCCATGTCGGTCTTCTTCTTGAAGATCCATTTGCACCCTATAGTCTTACGACCTGGTACATTCTCAACCAAGTTCCAAACTTGATTATCATACATGGACTGTATCTCGCTGTCCATTGCCTCTTTCCACTTGGCTGACTCAGGGCCTGCCATGGCTTCCGCGTAACTGTTAGGTTCATCCAGACCTATCAGTGTCTCATCACTGATAAGTGTATCACCTTCTGCAGTAATATGGAATCCATAGTAATGCTCAGGTGCATTCCTAACCCTTGTGGAACGCCTCAGAGGTACAGACTTGTCAATTGGCTCAACAGGAGTTTCCTCCTCAAGTTGAGTGCTAGGGTTTGAAGTTCCTTCACCACTTGACTCTTGAATTTCTTCAAGGTCAACTTGCCTCCCACTGTCTCCTTGGCTTATGAACTCTCTCTCTCGAAAGAAAGCCCTCCTAGCTACAAAGACCACATTCTCACTAGGTCTGTAGAAGAGGTAACCAAAGGATTTCTGTGGGTAGCCGATGAAAATACACCTCTCACTTCGAGGTTCGAGCTTATCATGAGTATCGCGTCTCACGAAAGCCTCGCAACCCCAAATCTTAATGTGGTCTAGTTTGGGTACTTTGCCAGTCCACATCTCATGAGGAGTTTTGGCAACTTTCTTTGTGGGAACTAGATTAAGGATATGGGCGGCAGTCTCTAAGACATACCCCCAAAATGAGATTGGTAGCGAAGCTCGACTCATCATGGAACAAACCATATCCATCAAGGTTCGATTACGCCTCTCAGCTACACCATTCAACTTCGGTGTCCTGGGAGGTGTCAATTGTGAGACAATCCCACATTCCCTAAGATAGTCGAGGAACTCTGAACTAAGATACTCACCACCTCGATCGGATCGAAGCATCTTAATGTTCCTGCCCAATTGATTCTCGACTTCCTGTTTAAACTCTTTAAACCTCTCAAAAGTCTCTGACTTATGCTTGATTAAGTAGACATATCCATATCTACTGTAATCATCAGTAAAAGTCAAATAATAACGATTAGCATCCCTTGTGGCATGTTTGAAGGGCCCACACACATCCGTGTGTATAAGATCCAACAAACCTTCACCCCTCTCACAAGAACCTGTGAAGGGTGACTTTGTCATTTTTCCAAGTAAGCATGATTCGCAACTATCATCTGACTTTAGGTCAAATGACTCCAATACTCCATCCTTTTGGAGCTGGCCTATGCGTTTCTTGCTTATATGTCCAAGACGACAATGCCATAATGATGCTTTATCCAAGTTATTATCATTAACAGAATCAATACACAATACATTATTTCCTAAGTTATCAACCACAGATACAGTTTCATACACACCATCACAAGGTAATGCTTTAAAATAAAGAACATTATTAAAGAAAGCATTAATCGAACCAACTTCATTATCAAATGAAAAGGTGAAACCTTGTTTATACAATGCATGAAAGGAAATAATATTTCTTGCCATTTCTGGCGAATAACAACATTTATTCAAATCTAAACTAAACCCACTACTTAGCGATAAAGTATAAACTCCAATCTTGGTGACAGGTAAAGCTTTCCTATTCCCCATGATTAAGTTTATTCTTCCATGCTCCACATTCTCACTTCTTCTTAGTCCCTGCAAATCAGAACAGATATGAATACCATAACTGGTATCAAGGACCCAAGAGTTAGAATGGGGTGAGTTATTAGATAAGATAGTGTATACCTGCATGGTTGGGTTTAACTTTCCCATCCTTCACATCTTGCTGGTACTTTGGGCAGTTCCGCTTCCAATGTGACTTTTCATGGCAATAGAAGCATTCAGCCTCTTTAGGGTCAGAAGAAGGAGTGACAAAACCTTTCTTGGTTCCACTTGAAGAAGAGCCATCAAGGGTCCTAGCCTTGGTACCCTTCGAAGAGCTCTTTCTCTTCTTCCCTCTACCTTTCCCGATTGCCAAAACCGGGGCGGAGTTTGGAGTAGGAGTGTTAACAACTGACTTACCCTTAAGACCTGTTTCTGCGGTCTTGAGGAGTCCCTGAAGTTTGCTGAGTGTGACCTCTTCCTTATTCATGTGATATGTCATGCGGAATTGATCATAGCACGATGGTAAGGAGTGCAAAATGATATCTATTGCAAGCTCCTCAGGGAAGTTCACATTAAGCTTCAGCAACCGATCCACATACCTTTGCATTTTCTGCATGTGGCTCGTGACGGATTCCCCGTCCTTCATCATGGTTGTTATGATAGAGCATATGATTTCATACCTCTTTTGTCGTGCACTTTGATGGTATCTTTCCATCAGATCTTGGTGCATTTCAAAAGGGTAGAAGTCCTCATAGGACTTTTGGAGTTCCGCTGTCATGGTGGCCAACATGATGCATGCCACTTTTGTAGCATCCCTTTCATGTGCCCGGAAGTCAGCGATCTCCTGGGGAGTTGCAGTGGTCTCATCAATCTCCTTAAGCTCCTTGTCAAGGACATATTCTTTGTCCTCGTAGCGGGTAATCATCCTGATGTTTCTGATCCATTCATTGAAGTTGGATCCATCAAAAGTGACTTTCCCACACAAGTTCATAAGGGTAAAGGAGCCATTAGGATTAGAGCCAGAAGCAGCATTGTTTGAAGACATCTGAAAGAAGAGAACAAGATTAGTTTAGATATTAAGAGAGTCCTTAATAAAACACCCAAATGTAATATTAAGGCTAGGATCCAATCACAATATATTATAACTTAGAAGAGGTATGCCGTAATCCAAGCTATAACATATTTGAAAGGTAGGTGAATGACGATTCACCAATTTCCACCATGAAAAACGAAATATAAATATTAGGTTTTTAATTGGTTCTTAGAAATTCCTAGATTCTTTTGAGATTCAATGAACTTTTCAAAGGCATGTTTCAATCTCGAGTGTGCCCTCCAAGTTTTGTGACTGGGATACCGAGGATCACAAAACGAGGTGTGAAGTAACCATGCAAATCACTTGGTACCCTCAAGGTTTATCACTCAATCGATGTGCCGGTAAACCACACACGCTCCACCGATGCTATGGTAAACCTTAATTCACCCTTTACCTACCTTGTTAAGTCCAAGTTAGTGTGCCGGTTAACCACACACGCTCCACCAACGACTTAAACAAAGTGTAAAGTGTAATTTCATGGATTAGCACCTTATTCACATTTTCCTAAAGTAACTAAGATTGGGAATTTAATAAAAGCATTTAGTTACTTTATAATATTCATCATACTTTTAATGAGAATTTATAAGTCCTTGTCTTACCCGTTCGGCTAACGACCCTCCACCGATCAAGGAAGCGGTGGGTGAGAGTGGACACCCATTAAGTTGCCATTTTATAGGCAACAACCTTATACCCCCCTTATAGACCGGCTTCGTGAATGAGGCGTACTAGCGGTAAGACGACTTGTTGTTATACATATATATATTAGTAACTTATAATATTATAAAGTATAAGGGTTGAATTTTAACTTTTAAAATTCTAAGGGTTGGAACTAAAGTTTTAATCAAGACTTTACATGTTCCAAAACTTGAGGGCAAGTTTTGTAAACTTCCAAAACTTTTCATTTCTTATAACTTATGAATTAATTGAGTAATAAAAAATGAAGACTCTTCATTTTTATAACTCTTGTGTTCTTTTAATGGCTTTAATAAAAGTGAGACTTTTGGTTTTCCATAACTTGAGGACAAGTTATGGACTCCATTTAAACACATTATGATCATGAATTAAACTACCATGAAGGTTACAAACAATTCCTATGATCATCTAATCTTCATAAGTTCAAGAACATGAATATGAACACTTTCAAGAATCAAAAATTACACTTAAAAAAAACTTGTAATTTAACGATTTTTTTTTCAAGCTGTTTGCACACAAAAAAAACAACAAACAAACCTAGTCTCTGATACCACTGATGGGTTTTGAGCATTCTAACACTTCCTAAGTGTACATGCAACCCTAATAACCTTGGATCTATGTTTGTCTAATAATCATGCAAAGTTGAATTCCAAGGTTATATTCCTATCTAGCATACATGGGGAACATTTTTAACTTGAATGAAAGATAGAATAACTTACCTTGTTGTTGATTATGATCCTTGAAACCTTGTGAGCCTAGCACCCCAAGTGTGATGCCTCAAATGCTTCACACAACACCAAATGCAAAGGAGTAAACTTTGAGAGAATCTTACACTTGCAAAATCGGCTCTAGCCCTCTTGTTTCTTAGTGTCGCCGATTTTGGTGGAGAACATGTTGCTTATATAGTGTGTCACATCTAGGGTTACACCATGTAAACCCTAATGTGGCATGACTCTTCATTTCCATGACCCATGGGTTTGTAACTCCCATGGAGCCTCCATGGAGCATTCAATGGGTTTAACCCAACTTGATTATCCATGGAGCCTTTTAGCCCACTATACAAGTTATGGATGATTTACATGATCAACCCATATATTTAATTAGTCATCTTTTGATCACTTAATTAATCCTAGATTAATTCTTGATCAATACTAATTAAATAATACTATTAATATATTAGAACTTATAATATATTAATAAACCACAAGTGTTATTTCTCTCATTTAGTCTATCCAAATGCATGATGCCATGCAACCCAAATGGACCATGTCGGGTCGGGTCAAGTACATACCAGAAATAGTTATGGACTTAGACACCTTATCCAACAGATTTTTAATGGGCTTCCCCATAGAATTCGTCCAACCTATTATTCCAAGGTGATCCATAGCCCAATTATGTAATTATCTTATAATTACACAATAAGTCCCTTAAGTTTAATTAATCTCTTTTAGCCACAAAATTAATTCTTAATTAATTCTTGACTAATATCAATTAAACATTATGATTTCTCCTTTAATATATTATTCTTATAATATATTAATAAATCATAATTAAACCTTTCTCTCCTTAATTCATCCTACATATTGCTATGGTGAAGGCAACCCAAAAGGACCATGCTCATAATCAGGTCAAGTACATACCAAAATAGTTATGGACTTAGACACTAATCCAACATGTTTTTCAATGATACATGAGAATTTGATTGCCAAGGTTCATAACCTATCTAGAATAGCATGGGAACTTTTAAACACAAATGCTAGTTGTAGGACATACCTTATGTTGATTGGATTCCTTGAAAACCTTGTGAGCCTAGCACCTCAAGTGTGATGTCTCAAATGTCTCACACAACACCACAATACTTGGAATAACCTTGAGAGAAGTTCACTAACACTCACAAAATCGGATTTCCCTCTATCTTGTACAAGTAGTGTCGATTTTTCTAGACTAGGGGCCTTTATATAGTTGTGGCACAAGTAGGGTTTCACCATGTAAACCCTAATTTTAATGGATTTCCATATTCCATGATCCATGGGTTTGTAACCTCCATGGACCATCCATGGAGCACCTTATGGGTTTTAACCCAATCCATACAAACCATGGATCATTAGGCCACTATACAAGAATAGATGATTTATACAATCAACCCCATATATTTAATTAGTCTCTTTTTGATCACTTAATTAATTTCATATTAATCCTTTGATCAATACTAATTAAACAATATTATTAATATATTAGAACTTATAATATATTAATAACCTTAAGTGTCCTTTCTCTCATTTTGGTCTATCCAAGCATTGCAATGCCATGCAACCCAAATGGACCATGCCGAGTCAGGTCAAGTACATACCAAATATAGTTATGGATTTAGACACTATATCCAACAGTCTCCCACTTGGATAAGTGTAATAACTATAGTTGCAGATATGACTTGAGAACCCGACTAGCAATCGTAGCTCTTTCAAGGTCTCGCAGAACTAAGATGATGATGATACGCCATTTAAGATAAGTGATCATATAATCCTCTGCTCTCAAGATATCAGCCGGACAAATACATGGAACATGGTCTTACTTATTGTCCAGCATTTGTTTCTCGATCTCTGATCTGTTTGACATAGAACTAAATTGAACACATCAATTAGGTTCTGACCGGGCCTGGTACATAGGTCAAAACAAAATCATCGAGGGGGCCAGATATCGCTTCTAATCCTAGAAGGAACAGATAAACTTCGAATCATATGCTTGTACTGAATACTTGTTGAATTATGCACAAATGCACGTTTTATAACATCGAGTTACCAATGCGTTTTCATACAATCAATGTATAACCAACTCATAGTCAACAACTCATATCTCTAGGTGTGAAGATTTATATGATATTTCCATCTCACGATCACTCGAGATAAATTCCATGAAATGATACAAGTGAGCATGGGTTGAGTCCAATACTCAGGCCTTATGAGCACTCATGAATGTTGCAGCAACCATTGATATGTCTAATACACCTTTAGACAATCTACAAACCCAATTCATGATAGTATTAATTCAATACCTACTTCCAAAGTATGACTGACTGTGGAGAGTTTGAATAATATAATTATTCTAGAGGTCAAAACATGCAAAGTTGAAACAATAGTAAACGATTAACATAGGATAGTAACACTTTACTCATAAATAAATAACAACTTTTATTTAATCATCAAATGTCAATTACATTTTACAAGTTTCAAAACTATCTAATTATTAAAACTAATATCATCCTTCAGCCTGATGCGCCTCGCATGCTGTAAATGCTTAACCCTACTCAGTCCCTTCGTGAGGGGATCTGTTGGGTTCTCATCTGATGATACCCTCTTTGCCACGAGGAGTCCTTCTTCTATTCGATGTCTAATGAAATGGTATTTTCTGTCAATGTTTCTGGATCTCCCGTGATCCCTTGGTTCCTTAGCTAAAGCAACCGCACTTTCACTATCACAGAAAATTTCCATTGGCTCTTTTATAGGTGGTACAACTCCAAGGTCTGCAATGAAGTTCTTTATCCATATCGCCTCTTTTGCTGCCTCGCTTGCTGCTATATACTCTGATTCGCAAGTTGAATCAGCTACCGTCTCCTGCTTGGAACTTTTCCAAGAAATTGATCCTCCATTTAGGATAAAGACCCATCCTGACTGAGAGCGGAAATTATCCCTATCAGTCTGAAAGCTAGCATCGCTATATCCTGCCACTCTCAAGTCATCACTGCCACCAAGGGTAAGGACCCAGTCCTTAGTCCTTCGCAGATACTTGAGAATGTTCTTTACCGCAGTCTAGTGAGCCTTGCCAGGGTTCCCTTGATATCTACTGACCATGCTCAAAGCAAAGGCCACATCAGGGCGAGTACAAGTCATAGCATACATGATTGAGCGCACAGCGGAAGCATATGGTACATGACTCATCTCAGCTATCTCAGCCTCTGTACTCGGACTCTGAGTCTTTCTCAGTTTGGCGTTACACTGGATTGGTAATTCTCCTTTCTTGGAATTCTGCATGCTGAACCTATTCAGCACCTTATCCAAGTAGGTACTCTGACTAAGTCCAATTAGTCTCTTACTCCTGTCTCTCAGTATCCTTATCCCTAGGATATAGGCAGCTTCTCCAAGGTCCTTCATACCGAAACACTTCCCAAGCCAAGACTTAACCTCCTGCAAGGTTGGGATGTCATTTCCTATGAGTAGTATGTCATCCACATATAACACCAAAAAGCTAACTATACTCCCACTAGCCCTAACATGACTCATCCTCACTCCTCGAAAAGCCAAACTCTTTGACTTTCTCATCGAAGCAAAGATTCCATCTGCGAGGTGCTTGCTTTAATCCATAGATGGATTTTTCTATCTTACACACTCTATTGGGGTATTCTGAACTGACAAAACCCTCTGGCTGACTCATGTAGACATCCTCGGCCAACTTTCCATTAAGGAAAGCGGTTTTGACATCCATTTGCCATATTTCATAATCATGAAATGCAGCAATGGCTAGCATAACCCTAATAGACTTAATCTTCGCTACTGGTGAAAAGGTCTCATCATAGTCAACTCCCAGAGTTTTTGAAAAGCCCTTTGCAACCAGTCGCGCCTTATAAGTGTGCATATTACCATCCATGTCGGTCTTCTTCTTGAAGATCCATTTGCACCCGACTGTCTTGCGACCTGGTACATTGTCAACCAAGTTCTAAACTTGATTGTCATACATGGACTGTATCTCGTTGTCCATAGCCTCTTTCCATTTAGCATCCTCAGGGCCTGTCATGGCTTCCGTGTAGCTGTTAGGTTCATCCAGACTTGTCAGTGTACTATCACTGATAAGCATATCACCCTCCGCAGTAATATGGAAACCATAGTAATGCTCAGGTGCATTCCTAACTCTCGTGGAACGCCTCGAAGGTATGGGCTCGTTAGTAGGATCAACAGGAGTTTCCTCCTCAGGTTGATTACTAGGGTTTGAGGTTCCTTCACCACTTGACTCTTGAATTTCTTCAAGATCAATTTGTCTCCCACTGTTTCCTTGGCTTATGAACTCTCTCTCATGAAAGACTCCTCTCTTTGGTACAAAGACCACATTATCACTGGGTCAGTAGAAGAGGTAACCAAAGGATCTCTGTGGGTAGCCGATGAAAATACACCTCTCACTTCGAGGTTCGAGCTTATCGTGAGTCTCGCGCCTCACGAAAGCCTCGCAACACCAAATCTTGATGTGATCTAGATTGGGAACCTTCCCAGTCCACATCTCATGAGGTGTTTTGGTAACCTTTTTAGTAGGGACTAGATTAAGGATATGGGAGACAGTCTCTAAGGCATACCCCTAGAAAGAGATTGGTAACGAAGCTCGACTCATCATGGAACGAACCATGTCCAACAAGGTTCGATTGCGCCTCTCAGCCAGACCATTCAGCTGTGGTGTCCTAGGAGGTGTCAATTGTGAGACAATCCCACATTCCTTAAGATAGTTAAGGAACTCGATACTAAGATACTCTCCTCCCCGATCGGATCGGAGCATCTTGATGTTCCTGCCCAGTTGATTCTCCACTTCCTGCTTAAACTCTTTGAACTTTTCAAAGGTTTCTGACTTATGCTTGATTAAGTAGATAAATCCATATCTACTATAATCATCAGTAAAAGTCACATAGCGATTAGCATTTCTTGTGGCGGTTTTGAAGGGTCCACACACATCAGTGTGTATTTGGTCCAACAAACCTTCACCCCTCTCATAAGTACCAGTGAAGGGCGACTTTGTCATTTTTCCAAGTAAACAACACTCGCAACTATCATCCGACTTTAGGTCAAATGATTCCAAAACTCCAGCCTTTTGGAGTTAGCCTATGCGCTTCTTGTTAACATGTCCAAGACGACAATGCCACAAGGATGCTTTATCTAAATTATTTGAAGAATCAATAGACAACACATTATTTCCTAGATTATCTACAACATTCACAGCTTCATATACACCATCACAAGGTAATGCTTTAAAGTAAAATATATCATTGTAGTAAACATTAATAGCACCATTATCATTATCAAATGAAAAGGAAAATCCTTGTTTGTACAAGCCATGAAAGGAAATAATATTTCTCGCCATTTCAGACAAGTAACAACATTTATTCAAATCTAACATTAACCCATTATTAAGCAATAAAGAATAAACCCCTATCTTGGTAACAGGTGATGCTTTCCTATTCCCCATGATTAAGTTTATCTTCTCGTGCTCCACTTTCTCACTTCTACTTAGGCCCTGTAAATCAGTACAAATGTGAATAACACAACCTGTATCAAGCACCGCAAGAGTTAGTTTTTAATGAGTTATTAGACAATATAGTGTAAATACCTGCATGGGTGGGTTTAACTTTCCCATCATTTACATCCTGCAAGTATTTGGGGCAGCTTCGCTTCCAGTGCCCCTTTTCCTGGCAGTAGAAGCACTGTGCTTCTTTAGGGTTTGAAGAAGGAGGAATGGAACATTTCTTGGTTCCACTTGAAGAAGAGCCATCAAGAGACTTTCCCTTGGTGCCCTTAGAAGGGGTCTTCCTCTTCTTCCCCTTTCCTTGCCCAATTGCCAGAACATGGGCAGTAGTAGGAGTAGGAGTAACAGCTGATGTACTTTTAAGGCCACTTTCAGCGGTCCTTAAAAGTCCTTGAAGCTTACTCAGTGTGACTTCCTCCTTGTTCATATGATAAGTCATACGAAACTGATCATAACTTGGAGGTAAGGAATGGATAATGATGTCAATCGCCATGTCCTCAGGGAAGTCCACATTAAGCTTCAGTAATCGGTCCACGAACCTTGTCATTTCTGCAAGTGACCGGTGAGGGATTCTCCCTCCTTCATCCTTGCTGTTATCATGGAGGAAATGATTTCATACCTCTCCTGACGAGCACTCTGATGGTACCTATCCATCAGATCCTGGTGCATCTCAAAATGGTAGAAATCTTCATAGGATTTCTGGATTTCTGCTGTCATTGTGGCCAACATGATGCAAGACACCGTAGTGGCATCTTTCTCATGGGTAGTGTACTCAGCAATCTCCTCAGGAGTAGCTGTTGACTCATCGATAACCTTTAGCTCCTTATCGAGGACATACTCTTTGCCCTCATAGCGAGTAATCATTCTGATGTTCCTAATCCATTCATTGAAATTGGAACCATCAAAAGTGACTTTCCCACACAAGTTCATTATGGAAAAGGAGCCTGTAGGGTTTGAGCCAGTAGCAGTGTTGGAAGACATCTGAAAGAAAGAAAGACAAGTTTTATTAGATAAAGAGTCCTTAATAAGTCACCCAAAATGAAATATTAAGGCTAGGATCCAACAAACTATTTATAGTTGGAAGAGGGATGTCGTAATCCAAGCTATAAAATATTTGAAGGTAGGTAAATGACGATTTACCAATTTCCACCACAAAAACGAAATAGATTATTAAGTTTTATTGGATTTGAAATTCCTAGATCTTTTGAGATACATTGAACTTTCAATGGCATGTTTGAATCTCGATTGTGCCCTCTCAAGTTTGTGACTGGGATGCCGAGGATCACAAACAAGGTGTGAATAACCATGCAAATTGACTTGGTACCCTTAACTTTTATCACCTAATCGATGTGTCAGTTAACCACACGCGCTCCACCGATCTATGATAAAATCAAGTTACCCTTTTCCACTCTTACTAGTCCTTGTTAGTGTGCCGGTTAACCACACGCGCTCCACTAACGACTTGGTAAGGTACAAAGTGTAATTTCATGGGTTAGCACCTATTTCACATTTTCCTAAAGTAACTAAGATTGGGAATTAATAAAGGTTTAAGTACTTTATAATTTCATTATACTTTTAATGAGGATTAAAGTCCTATCCTACCCGTTCGACTAACAACCCTCCACCAGTCAAGGAAGCGGTGGGTGAGAGTGGACACCCATTAAGCTGCCATTTTATAAGCAACAACCTTATACCCCCCCTTATAGACCGGCTTCATGAGTGAGGCCTACTAACGGTAAGACTGACTTATTCTTATACATATCTATATATTTAAACTTTTAATATAATAATAGTATAAGGGTCGAATTTTAAACTTTTAAAATTCTAAGGTTCAATTTGGAAATTAAAGTATTAGAGTGTAAGACTTTACAAATTCCAAAACTTGAGGGCAAGTATTGAAACTATTCAAGACCTTTCATTTCATAACTTATGAGTTTAATGGTCTATTAAAATGAAGACTCTTCATTTTATGTAAACTCTCATTCTTTAATGACACTTTTAAAGAAGTGACTTTTGGTTATCCATAACTTGAGGACAAGTTATGGACTCCATCATTAGGCATTAAGATCAAGAATCATATTAACAAGCAAGTTACACATAATTCATATGATCTTCTAAACTCATAAGAACATGAACATTCATATCAAAATTTCAAGAATCATATTAACACATATAAAACATGGAATTTTGATATTAGCCATTGTAAATGGATTAGCATAAGCATTACACCATCTAAAACAGGTTTTAAAACACCAAAACAGTTTAGGGTAATGTTTCTAGTCCATTTCCAGCAGCAAAACTCGAAAATCTGCATTTAGGGGCTCCTACTCGTCGAGTGCAAGAACCTACTCGATGAGTAGGATGAATTATCACATGGACTCGGCGAGTTCATGTAGCAGATAGCAGATTTTTGAGCTTTTTCAACAAGTTTGCATCAGGTATACAAACAAGCCTAGGCTCTGATACCACTGATGGGTTTTGAGAAATCTAACACTCCTATGGTGTACATGCAACCCTAGAAACCTTGGATCTATGTTTTTCTATGATACATGCAAATTTGATTTCCAAGGTTCATAACCTATCTAGCATAGCATGGGAACTTTTAAACACAAATGCTGGTTGTAGGACATACCTTATGTTGATTGGATTCCTTGAAAACCTTGTGAGCCTAGCACCTCAAGTGTGATGCCTCAAATGTCTCACACAACACCACAATACTTGGAATAACCTTGAGAGAAGTTCACTAACACTCACAAAATCGGATTTCCCTCTATCTTGTACAAGTAGTGTCGATTTTGCTAGACTAGGGGCCTTTATATAGTTGTGGCACAAGTAGGGTTTCACCATGTAAACCCTAATTGTCATGGCTTTCCATATTCCATGATCCATGGGTTTGTAACCTCCATGGACCGTCCATGGAGCACCTTATGGGTTTTAACCCAATCCATACAAACCATGGATCATTAGCCCACTATACAAGAATAGATGATTTACACAATCAACTCCATATATTTAATTAGTCTCTTTTTGATCACTTAATTAATTTCAAATTAATTCTTTGATCAATACTAATTAAATAATATTATTAATATATTAGAACTTATAATATATTAATAACCTTAAGTGTCCTTTCTCTCATTTTGGTCTATCCAAGCATTGCAATGCCATGCAACCCAAATGGACCATGTCGGGTCGGGTCAAGTACATACCAAATATATTTATGGACTTAGACAATATATCCAACAGGACCGAGGTGGTCCTTGTAACGCCCGCAGATTCGGGCTAGTCAATTTAGAGACGATAAGCGTCAAAAATGACTTTTTAATAGAAGACTATTTAGAATGAATAATCTTAACCAAGTCATAGTATATGTTACAAGGGTTCCGAACATATAAAGAACGCCGAAATCCGAGTTATAACGAAGAAGTTATGGCTCGTTGAAGTTTTACGGCAAAACCGGCACGGCACCGGGAGACGTAAATAGTGAATTTACGATAGAAGACTTTTTAGCCTTAGTGATCTAAACAAAAGTTGTAGTATACGTTAAACCGAGAACATACAAAAAACGAACGTCAAAATCTGACTTCGTATGAGGAAGTTATGAATTTTCTAAGATTTGGCATAGCAGTGCACGACCCGAAACTCGAATTTTAGTTCGATCGGTTTTTGGCCTACGCGACCTAAATGAGAGTTGAAGATCTCATTAATAGGAACTCAACGGTAAAAAGACAGACGAAAACGGAGTCCGTATGTAGAAGTTATGAATTTTACGCGGACATTTAACAGTATAATCTCCTCGTACTGTTAAATTTAAGATCGGTCGAGAATTAGCCGACAGAGTCTAAATGAAAGTTTTAGATCTTGTTTTTACCTACGCGTGGATATAAAGAATGTCGAGATTAGAGCTCGTATGTTAAAGATATGGACGAAACTTGGTCCCTACTCTTCGAGCGCGATAAATTCGATACAGTTTTGTAAATCTGAGATAGAATGAGAATTAGCTAACGGTGTCTAAATGAAAGTTGTAGTACTCGTAAATACCAACGCGTGGATATAAAGAACATCAAAAATGGAGTTCGTATGAACGAGTTACAAATTATAATAGCATATTTACGTATTAAAATAAAGTATAAATCATATATACGTACACATATATATACAAATGTATATATCATTAGAAAGGTATCGACGATGCGGTTATTATAAGACTAGTGTTGAGTACTTTCGACATTAGTTTAGTACAAATATCGTTAAAACTATTTAAAATAGTATTATGAATGGGTGTTTAATCGTTTATATAACTATAAGGCCATTAAGTAATTATGGAGGGTAGTTTTTGTAAATTCAATTACTATAAATAAGAGGCTTGGGCTCTCATATTTCTTGCACCATTCTCTTGATTCAAGAGTCTTTCTCTTCTTATCCCCCGAGCATTTCGGTCCCTCGTGATTCGACTTCTCTTTCTGTAGTTTTAGTATAGTAAAGGTGAGCGCTGAAGCGCTGCACGAATCTTTCCTAGAAAGATTCAGCGACGAAGTTCTGCCCCTGCAGAGCCCGACTCCTAGCTAAAACCCCCTTGTAAGTAAGTTATGCTTACCTATTTTAATATAGTTTATATTTAAAATTAGTATTGTTATTATGAACTTATAATAAATCTTTGAGCTATTATTATGACTTATATAAGTGTCGTTATAATATCTTTTTAACTACTCGCGGTACGGGGAATCTGGTTTAAAGGGCCGCATAGGGTTGTTGGACTTCAGAAATGCTATATGCCAAAATGGTCCTCCCCTCCGGTGTTTTATGTATGGCCCATGTCTGTACATAGTGGTTGGATAGTATTGTTTAAACGTTTATATAATAATAATAATAATAATACTATAATTAGTCACGGTAAATATTAGGCTAAAATCTAGTGGTAATAATGTTGGGTTTTAGTATACTACAACATCCTATGGTGCACATACAACCCTAAATACCTTGGATCTATGTTTTCTCTATTATAAATGCAAATATGAAGTTTCCAAGATATTACCCTATACTAGCATACAAATATCATATACTTGGGTAATAAAATAGATAGAATACATACCTTTTTTTGATGTAACTTGTCTTCATGAAGCTTGAGTGCCTAGTACCCCAAGTGTGACACCTCAAATGGTTCACACTACACCATGAACACTTGGAATAACCTTGAGAATAAGGATACTTTGGTTCTCTCTAGTGAAATCGGCCTTGTCCTTTTGTGTACACACACTAGTTCCAATTTCACCAACCAAGGACATCTTTATATAGTGTGGAGATTAGGGTTAAACCCAAATACCCATGACCTTTCATTTCATATGATCCATGGGTTAAACACTCCATGGACTATCCATGAAAGCTTAGCCCAACCTAAATGAACTTGGCCCATCACACACATATATCTTAGAGTCCATATTTAATTAGTTCCTTTTGATCACTTAATTAATTATAAATTAATTCTTGATCAATACTAATTAAATAATATGATTATATATTAATATATTAGAACTTATAATATATTAATACAAATCACTAGTATCCTTTTTCCTCATCTTGTCTATCTAATTGTCCCGATGCCATGCAAACCAAATGGACCATGCCGGGTCGGGTCAAGTCTTACCAATTATAGTTATGGACTTAGACATTAATCCAACAATTAATACTAGGTTTCGTCGAAGGAAATTATTTTAAAGTAAACGAAGCGTTGTCCGAGTACCGAGTCACCACCTTATCAAGTGAGTGCATAGTTAATTTCATCTTACACATAGATATGAAGTATTTTATATAAATTACGTGCTATGTGTGCATACTATCTGAATACTTGCTGTCTATGTTGGATGAATGATTTTATACATGTTTTAAAATGATTTAAACTGTATATGTATTTTATATCTACAAATATGTTGGGTATGACATGGGTAGATGAAATAGTTGGTGTGTAATAAAATGATGAGAGATAGGTGATGATAGGAAGGTGATGATAATTAGGTGAGGATAGATAGGTGATGATGAATTGGGGATGTAGGATGAAAGATACCATAACCATGTCCGGAAATGTGGAGATGTAGTCATCTACCAGAGTATAGATGGCGACCACGGACTATTCTAGACAACCCCGTGGAAACACCAGCAGGCTCATAACCTGTAGGTGATGAATTACGAGTTCAGGCGATGTTGTAACTACGTATTCATGTGATGATACTCTAACCCTTACTATGAATTATGAGTTCAGGCGATGTTGTAACTACGTATTCATGCGATGATACTCCAATCCTTACTAAGAGCATATTGAGGGAGTAATCCCCGACCCATTATTGCCTGTGTGATGTAGGCGATGATCCTTAGGAAAAGTCCTTAGGAACGAACATATAAGGAAATGCGATGTAAAGAGATGAGAGGTAAATACGATATAGGAGATGAACCTTAAGGTAATACTTTAGGGAATATCAAATAAAGATAATGGGGATGGGTAATCGGGTTAATTGTTTGACATGTATTATGTGAAGAAACAAGTTAACTATATTATTGTGGGTTGAAAACCCTATGTACTCACCAGGTTTCCCAACCTGGCCCACTCAGTTTATATATCCCAGGTGTTGATATGAAGTCACATTGCACTGAGAGATTAAGGAGATATAAATCACTAGTGATAATAAATGTAAGTTCTGTTTATGCTTATGTTTCTGTATTGACAATGACATCCCAAATGTTTTAAAATGAATAAAAATTACATTTCTTCGGAAATGCTTTGATAACGTATTTATCATGTTTTTCTGGGAACAAATTCCACAACATTTTTATTAAAAGAAGTACTCTGATTTTATAAAGCATAAACAAAATCGGTCTTTTCTGACCGTGAAAATGGGGATGTCACAGTCTTACAGACTACCAAGATGATACAACAGATCAAACAGCGTTTACAGACTGCTCAGAGTTGGCAGAAGAGTTACGCCGACCGGCGCCGATCTGTGTTGGAGTTTCAGATTGGTGACATGGTACTACTGAAGGTCTCAGCCTGGAAGGGTGTGATTCGCTTCAGGAAGATGAGGAAGTTGGGTCCCCGATACATCGGGCCATTCAGGATCATTGCCAGGGTTGGCAAGGTGGCATATCAACTAGATCTTCCGGAGGAGCTCAGTCAGATTCATAACACTTTTCACATCTCGCAATTGCAGAAGTGCATATTAGATGAGGAGGCAATGGTGGCATTAGATGATATATAGGTCGATAAGCGCTTGAATTACGTGGAGAGGCCAGTGGTTGTTCTGGAGAGGAAAGTGAAGGTCCTACGGAACAAGGAGGTACCATTGGTAAAGGTACAATGGGAGCATCAGAGGGGATCCGAGTGGACTTGGGAGCCGGAGGCCGAGAAGCGGGAGCACTATCCGGAGTTGTTCACCGCAGCAGACTTCGAGGACGAAGTCTAGGTTAAGTGGGGGAGAGTTGTAACATCCCGAGATTTTCAGGTATTTTTGAATCCTCTCTTTTATTATTATTTTGTCATTCGTAGTCCCTGGGGTTGGAAGAGTCAAGCCATGAGAAGCCTAAGGGCTAACGTTGCAACTTTGAGAACAAGAAGAGTACGCTAAGCGTACATAAGGTATGCTGAGTGTACTAAGTGTGCCCTAGTATGATGGGCGTACACTTGTGTACATTGAGCGTACTCACGACAAATGGAAACCCTAATATTTAGGGTTTGGGTGCTATATAAACGTCCTTATGAGCTCAAAACCCTCCATCATCTCAGCCTCCAGAGTTTTGAGCCATTTTCCCTAAACCCTGTCCCTTTTATTGAGTGTGTGAGCTAAAAGTGTGTGTTTTGAGTAGTTGGAGAAGAAGGTATTGCATCAAGAAGTTGGAGAAGGAAGGCAGGCTTGTAGATCTGAGGTTACTTCTTGCTCAAGAAGCTTCAGGAGGAAAAAAGCTCCAACCTTTATGCTTGTATGATGTAGATCTTGCCATATTATCTTTATGAAACCATTTATTCTCCCCAAAGTCACAAGTTGGTGCATGTTATGTTTTGAACGCAATAAGTTGTCCTTTCAGGCTCCAGAAAGGGTCCTAAGTGATATAAATGATCTCCCAATGGCTAAAAGTGTCCCATGCATGTAGTATAAAGGTCTTAATGGGTTAACACCATGTATTAAGAACTTTCTGAACGTCCAAAGTAAGTTTGAGACCTTATGGTTCTAAGGCACATTTGGTCGATGGATCTGGAGTTTGGGCTTAAGTGCTTAAGCCATTAAGCACTTATTAGAGTTTTGGTAAAAATTGCGTACGCCCTGCATAATTTTTGTACGCCCAGCGTACTGAGTCAACCACCTCGATGGTGGTCAACGCAAGGCAGGGTACGCCCAGCGTACCAGTGGAGTACGCCCCGCGTATGACCTCTGTTGGGCTTTTGACGATTTGGGCTTCGGGGTTGGGCCACTTTTGGGCCAGTTTGACATGGACCTTGCTGGACTTTCTGAATAGATGTGTTTTGGGCCAGTTGTGGTAATGGATCTTAAAATGAGGCCCGATTAGGGAGTTGGGCCCAATTGGGAAAATTAGGCCAACGATGGGCCTTATGTATATGGACTTTTGGATAATGAATTTGGTATTAGGCCTTGGCCTAATTTAGAGAAAAGTCAAGATGGACTATGTGGGACCCTTAGTAAAGATTGATATCCCAAGTGTTGACTTAGTATTCGTTATTTTGGATAGTTCGGGATGTTCAATGAGACAGCGGTCGGAGACTTTCAGTCCAGTTCAACACTACTTGCGAGGTCAGTTCTTCTCACTATAT
This sequence comes from Lactuca virosa, assembly GCF_052849685.1. Lineage (NCBI taxonomy): Eukaryota > Viridiplantae > Streptophyta > Magnoliopsida > Asterales > Asteraceae > Lactuca > Lactuca virosa. The sequence continues at coordinate 346,906,406 of NC_136430.1, read as the reverse complement.
CAACAGGGTCTAAGGCACCAAGGTCGGCCCTTTATGATTGTATCCTGGTTATAGAATGATGTTATGTTAGTGATCTGTTAGATCTGTATCCTGGCTATAGGATGATGCTATGTTAGTGATCTGTTAGATCGGTATCATGGTATATAGGATGATGCTATGATTAGTGATCTGTTAGATCTGTATGATTACATGTACATGCTAGCTAGCATATGATATTTATGTGTTGATTGTATGATTGGGGGTGGGTTGAGGCGATCCTGCTTTGTGCTCTAGGCCAACATACCCAGGGCGGCCCGGATCGACTGCAGACCCGGTAAGGGCGTACTAGTCAGGCCGAAGGCCCATCGAGCGGTCCGGATAGGTTGTAGGCCCCACGAGGCGGTCCAGACGTGCCGATGGCTCGGGAGCGGTCCAGATAGGCTGTAGGCCCTGCGAGGCGGTCCAGTCAGGCTGATGGCTCAGTATGCATTCTGTTTGTATGATATTGTTATGGTTTGTATGACGTTGGTATTTTGGGGGAACTCACTAAGCGTCGGGCTTACAGTTGTTAATTTTGTTTCAGGTACTTCAGATGATCGCGGGAAGGCGAAGGCGTGATCGTGCACCTCATATTTTTATGATTTGATTACTGGGATACTCTGACATGAAACTATTTTGAAAACAATTTGTAATCACTATTGGTTTTTGAATGTTTCAAAAAGTTTTTAATTGGCATGATTTTTATGGATATTATAGTTTAAAACAAATATCACTGTATTTATTGGAATATTGCTTAACCTGTTATATCAGTAGATATATATATCTAAATTATCCAAGACTTCCTGGAAGTCAGGAATAACTATTCCTAGTGTGATGTTATAAGCATCTTGATCATCATAATGATACCTTTACTAGGTATCATGTTCAGGTTTATTTCTCAAAGCAAGTTGTTTAGGACTAGGACCTTTAAGCGTATACAATTTCACATCTCTAATGAGATTGTCTCTTAAAACATGAACTCATTCATTGAAGTTGTATCTATCGAATGTTATTGTTTCATTAAGTAATTTAAAGAAAATGACAATTCATGGTTATGAGAGTGGATTATTTATATCTACAAAACTTTAATAAAATTCATTTAATATTTTTAATATTTAATCTTTAATAGTTAATACGTTTTTAGTTTTCAAAAACATTAATTATCAAATTCTATGATCCAAGTTGCAAAACAAATAAATGGTTATATATCATTTATCTCATTCATTTGAATCCAAGCAGGTAGTTATCAATTATATTCTACTATATAACCCCTATATTTATGGGATCGCTAATAACTAATTTAATTAAACATGTTTGATTCCAAATATGCCTCAGATCTCTCTTGCTTAGGTATCATTTATCATAAAAAAATTTCCGATCAAATCATCAAATTTGAAAAACTTGTGTAATCGGCCTATAACTTAGTCATATAAATCGTCAATACACCGGGGGAATCAAAAAATAACACTAAGCGGTTAGGTGACCTTATCCCACTAGTGCATATAAGAGATGTGCGAGTGTTATTCAAAATTGATTGCATAGATTTGAGGTTTGTATGGGGTCTTTGATGTTTTTTATAATTCTAGTTTAAAAAACATATTATATCATGGTTATTGCATGCATCCAATAAACCATGGTATACTTTAAAAAATCTTATTTTATTAAAAATCCTATTTTAACAATGTTCTTTTATAAAATCTGGTTTTATAAAACTGACACGGTCAAATATTAATAGCTGGTATTAAGTCTTATATTTGACCGCTTTATAACATTTGTAAACCTTTTAATAAAACTTCATTTTATAAAATACGATTTGGAGTTTGATAAGTACACATCTCTATTTTAAACTTATATAACTTTAATCCCGGAATTTTACCGATTACTAGTTTTAACGATAAAGCTTGTTTTATTTCTTAAAACTATTTTTACCATTTTATGTTAAAAGGTAAATCTCATTAAAACCAAACTCCTTTGTGATGTTTATTTATGTTCAAATATTATTTAGCATTTGAAATACTAATTTATCAACCATAAAATAATAATAACAACATAAATATAAAACAACACAAACATATTAAAACATATGTGCATAAACCAAACCATAAACTAGTGACACTTTTAGTGAGTCAACAAAAAAATATCAAGTCCATTCCTAAAAGGACATAAGGGACATTTATCTTCTAATGTCTTAATGTGCTCCCACTTGCTTCAACATGTTGTAGCAAGTTTATAAAAATATTTTTATAAAGTTTGAGAAGCTTTAAAAAATCAAGTTTATAAACTTTTGATATTCAAAATGGCCACCATCTTCATTCTTGTTAATTTTTATAAAAATAAATTATTTCTAAAACTAATCTATTACTTACAAAAATTAACAAATGAAAACTATCTATTTAATTATTACATACCATATGAATAAATAAATAATTACAACCATTTTAAATAAATCAATACATGCAACAACACAAATGTCCATGGCTATTTTATACACATCATACCCATTTATATACTCAAAATTATATAGAACAACACTTTGTTTTTATAAGACAACTTTATGACTAAAAAGATGCATGTAAACTTCTATTCATAAAAATAACATTTATAAACATTTTAAAGTTGTCATAGAAAATATGATTTTTTCTTGCAAAGAGAAAACCATCCATATTTTTCAAAAACAAAGATTTCATCAACTTAACAAAAAAATCTAACTAATCTTGCAAAAATGACTCTGATACCAATTGTTGGGTTTTTATTCAAAAATTGTTTCAAGAATATAAAGATAACAACGAAAGACTTTAATTTTGAACAAAATAAAACTAGTTTCATTACCACCAAAAGATCATTTTGCAAGACTTAGAAAGATTAAATAAAACGAAGAAGAAGAAGAATATGAAACAACCATTGAAGACTTTGGTTCCTTTTGACAATTAAGAAGTTGATGAAGATGACTTTAAGCTACGAGGAAGAAGCTCTCCAGAAGTATCTACCAACATTTAGCAAACTTAATAAGATGCTAGTCTTGTTCTTATAATAATAATATTCTTAAGGCCTTAAGAACAAAACAAGGCTTTTGTTCTAAAGGAGAGTTCTAGTAAAGTATCAAACATCTTCTTATGACTTAACCATTTAAGAGAAGAAAAGCTAGAGAGCATATAGAGAGGGAAAGAGCAAAATTTTGTGGTTTTGCTTAGTTAAAAGAAGGAAGAGAGATAATTAGTTTATATGCTCTTAACTTTAGGCCTTTATCTCATGGGTCTTAAACTTTAAGACTCATGCTTCATCAAATCAACTAGCCATGTTTTCTAAGAACATGGTGTGTTGAATATATTAATCAAAAGCAAGTATTTTTTTTCTTTATGGTCCCTTGAATATTTTATAAAAAGAAGAAGCTAGTTTTTCGATAAAAATTCTTCTAATTTTTATAACTTATAAAACATATAAATCCATATAAGAGAAAAAAACTCTTTTGGTCCAAAAAGATGTACATGACATAATAAATCATATCAAATGATATATTATAATATATTTTGATATGAAAATTAATATTTCTATGAAATAAGTAATTTACAATTAATTACAAGAATTATATTTATTTATCAATAAACCAAATTCTTATAAAAAAATATATTTGCATCAAGTTGTTGTTAGTGTGACGATCACATATTATCTCGCAATATCATTCTATAATGACTTTTGGGCATATAGATCGTTCAGAAGATATATACAGAGAGATCGTGAAGCTTCCCACCAACATCTGTTTCACAATTATTTTGATGAGCATGCTATTTTCCAAGGTTACTATTTTCGACATCAATTGCAGATGTGCAAACATTTGTTTCAGCGTATAGTAGAAAATGTGATGACAACGTGCAAATTTTTCCAACAACATCTAGATGCAAGAGGTATAGTAGAAAATGTGATGAATACATTCGAAGACGGCGATAATACATAATGCAAAATACATTACGATCTTCGCTGCGATTTGACCGATCATCTTTAGACACTTAATCATCTTGATCTTAATATGCGCCCGGAGTTGAATTAGAAGGTTAATTTCCGGATGACGACTTCCTTTAAGTTTTAATTTTATGCTTGAATATTTGTTTTTCTAAGTTTTAATTGTGGTGTTATGTATTTCCTTCAAGTCTTGTAACTTTCTATTTAAAATAATGAAATGTTCGTTTTTTTTTTTATAAAATATATAGTTTAAATTTTTTAAAAAAAAACCAAAAAAATCCAATATTAACCCATCCACATAAGAACATCTCCAACACACTCTCATTTTCCAATATTTCCCTCATTTCTTCCCCCATTCTTCTCCAATCCTACCCCATTTAGAGCATCTCCAACCCACTCTCATTTTCCATTATTTTCCCAATTCTTCTCCAACCCTACCCCATTTATTCTCTCATTTAGGGGAAATGAATAGTATAACACCAAATATGGTGTTATACTATTCATTTCCCCCAAAATAGGGATGAACTTTGAGTTGTCGATTTTAGTCCATCTTTTTATATATTTATACATTTCAAGTTTATTTTTATCTACTAATTATAATTTAAATGTGATATTTAATACTTATAATATTGTGTTATATATTAAATTATATTAGATAATTATAAATATAAAGTTTATTTTTTGTTTATCAAATTCATATTAAAATTTAAATACATATTGAAATTTTAAAACACGTAACGTATTTTACAAAAGCTTATAATTAAGTGTTATAAATATAATCTTATTTATTTAATATTATTGTAATGAAAAAAAATAGAGATTATATATTTGTTAAAACCAAATTAATAGAAGGGGTGTGTTTGACAATTTATATAAGTTAGAAGAATGAAATATATTTTTTGGGGGTAAAAATAGAGTAGGGGTGGAGATGAAACATTATTTATCCTATTTTTTACTCCACTTTTGAGGGAAAAAATGAAAATGGATTGGAGATGATCTAAATGACATGTCATGCATGTAGTGTGGTAAAAATGATGTGACAATGAGGTTGATGCCAAAAAACTAAAATAACATGGTGACAAACATGACACTACTCCTCCAATTTAAATATTATTCATATAACATGTTTTTTTAACCAGCATTAATAAGACCAATGTATTTTGATTAATATTTGCTTATGGGATACTAATCCAACTAGGTGTGAGGCTCGTATATTACATGAGTTTTAAAAAAAAAGATTTAATATAAAAAATTGTAAGAATACGTATGCTTTACAATACCAGAAATATTGAAATTTGTATCACGATCTTGTGAAATCATTTCCTTCAATATTATATAATTTTGGAATTGTTAATAAAGCTTAGCTGTGAAATTGACTAACATATGTATATTATCAGAGAATTAAACAAGAGGGAAATTAAGGTTTGTATAACAATTATTCTGAGAGTTTAATATAATTAAAAATACCTTACATATATAAACTATATATTCAATTCAAGAATATTTAATTTAAGAAAAGTGAAAAGTACATAAAATGACATGTGAAAAATAAAAAGTCTATAATATCTAAGAAAATTACATGTGGCAAATGTATGAACAAAATGACACATGACAGAAATTATTTTTATTTATTAGGTTATTACTATTAAGATAAGATGCCCAAAATTTTATTAGTATTTAAAGACAAATCATTTCTTTTTCTTCTTTTTTTTTTTTTTTTGTTTTTTTTTCGAAGTTACAACCTTTTTAGAAAATTTAGATTCTCGACTATTTTTCTATTTTTGAAATACCTTTTTCTTCTTATGCCTTTCTTTTATCTCTCATCATCGTTCCTATCATCTTCTTTCAAAATCTTAATTTTCAATGAAGAATTGTGGGTTTTTTGTTATATTTATTTTATCATTTCAGTATATATACAGATAACTAATTTGAAATTTATTAACATGTTCAAAAATCTTGAATGAGTTCGAAACTCAACCCAAAAACACAAAGAAACAAATTCGAAAATCGTAAACAAGTTGAAAATTTTGAACTTAATATTTTTCGAACCTTCCGACAAAAAAAATGAAAAAAAGTTTTTCAAACTACTTTTTCCTATTTTGAACTTGTTTTTTATGGAAAAAACAGTTCAAAATTTGCAAATTTTCCAACTTCACAAAAAAATGATAGGAAAAAAGTGTTGCGGAAATATAAAGCGGTAAAAAATCTAAATTTTCTATAATTGTGACCATTTGAAAAAAAAAACATTTTTGCCTTCAAACTCTAAGACTGGACGGAGTGGATGTCGTTACCCACACTCGTTAAAGTCGCTAAGGGTACAGCACACCACCCCCTAGCATTCGCTAGGGAGGTCGCTATGATTCATTCGCCATATACGTGACGAGAAGAAAGAGAAACAAACTAACGTTGCTGATCGGAGAGAGAAAGAAATGTCTGCATCTCATTGGTTCTCAATTTTCAGGTGTATGTCTTTTTAATCAGCAATCCATTCCCATTTCAAAACTTCATTTCCAAATAAATGATTCCTACCCTCACTAGACATTTGTTTACAAATATAGTTCCATTCTCAAAACTTTGATTTCAATTAAATTGTTTTAACCCTCATTTGATAATTCCCTACAAATTTGGTCCCAAGCATCAAACATTGATTTAAAATAACCAAAAGGACCCGGCACTTAAATATTATATTTATTTTCATGTAATTGATTTATATTATATTAATTGTTGGTGATTTAAAAAAATAAATTTTGATTAATATTTGTGCATAAAATATGTTTGTGTATTAAAATAAAGTAATTTAATTAAATTAGAGAAAAGAAAATCAAAATAAAAAATAAAATGGAGTGATATGAGTGTTACCACTCCCTACCATAAGTTAAGATTAAGTGTTAAATGGAGAAAAATGAGGTGGCACTCAAAAAGCTGATGTGGCAAGGTGCTAAGAGTGTTACCACTCCCCTTTGCCTAATAGAATTTTGGTGGGGTGAATATCCTTCTATTTATAGTATTAATTTGATTTTTAAACAATACTCAATCACTAAGGTGTTATTTGTCATTTTGTAAAAAACCTCTTCAGACCTCTTATTGTTGTGTGGCGCAGCACACGCAAAACACTTTTAATCTCGCAACTGTTTGTTTTTTAGAAGTCTTCAGAGTAAAAAACTTATGCGCGTTCTGTTTGGCGCAGCACTTGTATTGCCTCTTCTGACATCTTCTTCTTTTTTCTTGCTCAATTCTTGATTATATGTTGCTGAAATCTTATTTTACATTTTTTTCGTTTTTTTTTTTTTGTTTATTCTTGTTGAATTCTTTTTTTTCTATTTTTTATATTGAATAATGATAAATTCTTGATGAAATATCTTTATTTTTGCTAAAATATCCTTATTTTTTGTTGAAATATCATTATTTTTTGTTGAAATATCATAAACTCTTGCTGAAATGTCATACATTATTAAGTTTTCGGTATTAAAAAACTATCTCGGTTTATAAAATCAGCTTATTTTAATTTTTTAATATTTACAGCAGCATGCAGATGTTAAAAAAAACAAACACGCTTCTTATTACAGTCTGCAGTCGTTTGATCCACCTCTTCTACTACAGAGGTTGCAGAGGTGGTCCGTGGAATTCATGAATTTTTGCTTCAGAAAAACAAACAGTACCTAAGGCCGGACGGAGTGGAGCGGGAAGGATGTGTAGGAGCCATTCCCGCTCGGACCGCATCGGCGGTGCGGGATAGGAGGCGCGGGGAGGAGGTGGGGGAGGGGTTGTTGTAAATCAAACTAATAGACACGCAAGGAAACCGACAAATAATATTGAGAATTATGTGTCGATTAGTTGCGAATAATAGATCCAATTATTATTATTATATTTACCAAGTTTCGTCCAAAACCAGATCAATCCTTCACGATTAGATCTGATTATAAGAAAGGAAGAAGAAGACTGTCCTGTTGTTGGACGAAAGTAAATGCAAGACAGAAAAGTAAAACCGACCTGTTGATGGTTGATCTTGAACTTCAAATAACTGCACGGATCGGACTCCTGTCCTTTAAGGTTTATACTTCGCTTCTACTGGCTGTAAGCAACAGAGTAAAACCCCAGGATTTAATGCAGATATATCGATCTTCCAACAGCACTGAAAATCGACAAACACAAAGTGAATACTCGGAAACCAGAAGAAAATCGCAGAGAGTGAGAGAGAGCTTTTGATTTTCGTGAGAGTGTCAAATGGCTCCTAGGGAGCAGTATTTATAGGTATCGAAACCCTAGAAGGCATAAAACGGGCCCCCATAGGCCGGCCCCAGAAACTCTAGGGCGACGACTTGCTCTCCAAGCAAGCTGTTTCCTGATCCTTCTAGAATGCCCCGATGACTTATCCTCCACGAAGTCAACGCCGGTCAACCATTTGACCGGATCGGTCAAACCGGCTTGACCCGAACTCGTCAAAAATAAAAGCTCCTCAGCTCCCAGCGACCGATGCGTCGTGCGAAGTGCCAAGTGCGCCTAAATCGCGCCATTTCCCGCACTCGCGGCGTCGGCTAGTGCTAGGCTAGGCTAGGCGCGCGCGTGGGCTTGACCCATTCCTTTGATCCACTAAAGCCTTTGAAGGCCTATCAAGGGAATAAGCTTATAAACTCACAAATGTTTCTTCCCCCCACCAATGTGGGATACAAAGGAAATTGCCAACTTGCAAATCCTTTATATACATAAAGTTCCAACAGGGGTTCCCGCTCTCTCTCTCTCTTCTTGTTAGTGGCTGGAATTTGTTTTTTTTTTCTTTTTTTTTTTGAGTTTGTAGGTTTTAACGAGGAAGAATGAAGAAGATGAGAAGTTTCTGGAAATGGCATATTTGGCCCCTATGTTTTGGTCTTATGGCAGAATACACCCAACTCTGAATTCTCTTCACAAAAATAGTTTTTGAAAATTACAAAATAGACACTATACTTTTATATTCCAATTATCATTAAAATCAATTAATTTTATTTAAAAAAAAGTAGTGAGGGAAGCCTTTTCCACCCATTACTTGGGTTTTAGTTGAGGGAAAGAAAAGCGAGGGAAATGGTGGTATGACCCACAAAAAGTGAGGGAAGCTTCCCTCCCACTCCCTCCGGTCTAAGTGTAGTATTTAATTATCGTTTATGATTAGATAAAAATCAAACAATATGATAGTACAGATAAAACATATAATTAGTAAGGTGCTGTTTGTTTTTTCTGAGGCAAAATGTCTGCAGTCTGCGGACCACATCTGTAGACTTCTGCAGTAGAAAAGGTGGACCAAACGTCTGCAGTCTGAAAAAAGAAGACTGTTTGTTTTTTTAACATCTGCGGGCTACTAAAATAAACTGAAATCTAAATACACTTTTTTTTTAAACTTCAAAGTGATTTTTTAATATTTTTATGACTTTGTTATAAATAATTAACGAATCTAGATCAATTTTTATGTATTATTGTATAAAAAATAAAAATAAAAATGGTATGAATTAACGAATATATTTGATAAAAACCAACAACTTTGGTTGCAAAGTTATAACTAAATATTATAATTAGTGATTAAAGAATTTGATACATAAATGGATGCAAAAAAACTTCAATTTTTTCAATTAAATCCATTAAAAACGTACCATTAATATTTTCTCGAGAAATTGATGATACTGTATTAAATAATGTTTTACAAAATTTGGCAAAAAATATAAGAATATATTATGATTTTTTTTTCATATTTATATAAACAACTTCAACGACTATTATTGTAATAAATCTTTATTTATAAATTTGTCAAAAATATCATGTTTGTATCGTCGAACGTTTTTTTTTAAGTTTTGTAATTTTTTTTTCAAATTGTTTATCATTAATAAAGTTGGAAAAAAATATAAATTAAAAAAAAACTTAAGAAAAATAAAGATATATATGTTTTTTTAGGCTAGAAGATGTTAGAAGACTCTTGTCCACATCTGCGCCAAGAAGAGGGCGCGCAGACATTTTTAGGTCTGCAGTCTTCAAAAAAACAAACAGTCTGAGAAGGCTAATGTCTGCGTGTGGTCTGCGCGGCGCAGACAGAAGAGGCCACGCAGATCTGTTGACAAAAAACAAACACTACCTAAATATTTTGATTAAGAAATACAGTTAAATAGATCGTTAAAACCAATGAACAGTTTTTTGTAATCTTTCTTTTTTTTTTTTTTTTTTTTTTTTTACTTCCTATTCATTTCGTTCAAAATTTTAACTTAAACGAGGTAGAGCAAAAAAAAAAGTTCAATGTTTTATTTCAATAATCTTTTGTTTAAACTCTCCATATTATTTAAACAAAAAATAATATGTAAATGTCAATTACTTTTCAGTTTTAACCGATTATTTTGTAAATTTGAGAATTTGAATTGTGTCTTGGTGTACAAAAGTCCTGACAATTAATGCATTATATCACATGCTTATAATTCACTCAACTCAGTTATATTAATTCCATTAAATAGCTGGAGTAATTTAGTTTTTAATTCATTAAATAGTACTTTTATGAGACTTAAATGCAATGATAATAATCATTTCTTAAAAAAAACATTTGGTTAAATTTAAATAAATAAAAGAATCATCGAATTTCCTTTTATTTTTTTCTATTTATTCACTCAATACAAAAGTTTACAAATCAAATCAAATAGGAGAAAACCTATAGAGGGATTGAATTGTTTTTTTCTTTTTTGGAATAATTCGAATCACGTGGGATTTTTGTTTACGAAAACTTTAATGCAATACTAACTTAAAAACTACACAATCTAACAACTACTTATAAAATACACAATTTAATTCTAAAAATGATCTCTAAATTGAATTCAAATATGATTCTTAATATATATTTTTCAAGATCATGAAAAAAAAAATCTATTATAAATTCCCCCAAAAATTGTCAATTCAAGATCAGGAAGTTATATTGATGTTGGATGTCAAATTTCATTTAGAAAAATCTCTTATTCTTACACTTCATAAATAGCAAAGTTTCATGTACCACTTTACTACCAACAAAACCTATATATATTCGGACCTATTTAGCCAGACAAAATTTATTCTAAAGTTTAATGATGAGTTCATATATTTCATGAGAATGTGAATGTAATTGTGGTCCAAATGAGAAATAAATAAAAGAAGGGTGGAGGGTTTGAAAATAAATAAGGTGATGGGTACATGTGGATCCATAGAAGTAGATGGGGTTTCTTTATATCTATGAACATTGCATGTGAAGCTTAAATGTCCCTCCAACTACTCTTCCATTCAACTAAACAACCCCATTGGAGGGTACTTATGTTCCTCAAATAATAAAAATCAACTTATAAATATCAGATAACCATACATCAGTAACAGTAATAACAACAAACCTCACTCATCTCATTAAAATAAAAATATGAGTAGATAGACGACAATCATGCTTCTACAATGGATAAAATGGCTGCATTACATACATGACCTTCAACATGTGCAAAACGGGAACATTCATATGAAAAGAACAACTATCGATCATTTTCTACATGTAAAATAAAAAAAAATAAAAAAAAATAAAAACATAATTTTAATAAAAACATTGGTCTAGTTCGAGTTGAATCTTAGCTTTAAGTTTTTACATAATTCAATATCATTTTCCACTCTCGAATCATATTTGACTTTCTTGGCATAAGTCAACACAATTTGTGACATCATTTATACGATCTCAATCATTATTTGAATTTTGAACTTTGAATATGAACACGATGATGATTTTTTAATGTAGGCCCAAGTAATAGAATTTTATTTTTATTTTCATTTTCATTTTATAATTTTTGAATTTGATATGCATATAATAATGAACTTGGGATATGCCAGATTGTCTATATTGATCAAGACCCTACAAAATATTTATGAAGGATCCTTATTAAATTCATGTCTTCTTCTTCCTTTTTTTATATTCCTTTTCTTAAAACTTTCGTACTTCTATTGACATATGACATATCCGTATTAATTTATTTATTCAAACTCATGATTTAAGTTATCATAACAAAAATCTGAATAAATTGTAGCCGAATAATAAAAATTACAAATTATAATTTATGAACATATAATTAGCACGTGTATGTATTGATTTATCGGGCCATCTCCTCTGCTCTTGACTGAATGCCTTTCAAAAACTCAACAAGTATACGTTGCTGATACGAACCTCCCTCCTGTTTGAAAGTTTTTTTTTTAAGTATTTATAAGTTTAATAATTTAATGATACCAATATTGATATAAAACAAGATTTTTTTTAAGAAAAAAAGTGCAAACCGTTCGAATTAGTGTCCTTTCGATTCGTTTCTTTATAACCGCATAAAGTTCATCCGGTGAGATATCGCCTTTAAAAAGAGACAAATGATTGATCAACAAATTATTCCATTCTGACTCCGGAGCTGCCATTAAAACACCAGTTAGTTGTACTGACTGTGACTGTAACTGTGACTGTGTCTTTTGTCTTTGACTGACAATGACACTGTCTGATATCGAAGGTACAAAAATAGCACCTTTGATGATTTCCTCAAGACATTGTTCGGCTTTTAAAACTTTATTGCCTGCAACAAACAATTCACGGATTAAAAACGAGTTAATTTCGTTTAAATTCAACATGAAATTTGTTATAAATGTAGAGCACCTTTCATGGCATAACTACGTTTCGAGAGGACTCTTGATGCATAAAGTTGTAAAACTTTTTGCAACATTGCTTCAAGACCTGGCTTGTCTCTATCTTCCTTTGCCTGACCCAAACAATAATTACTTCATTTGCAGATACTTTCAAGGATGAGGGCATTCACGTCTTTTGCACAGATAAAAGATCAAAAGCGGGTCCCTTTTCCACCTTTTTGGACGGAACAATGAATTGCAATTATTGTCCCACTGACATCGGTCAGAGTCACAGTCTCATTCAAATGCATGCCTAACACAGTTCAAGGTTATATGTACTGTCATGTCATGTCACGTCACGTCACGTCACGTATCAGATACCTGTCGGAGTTGTGCGTTGACTTCTGATAAAAACCCCTCGTCCAGCTGTCCTTCCTGCTCCCTTTGGTTTACTTCCTGCAATATTATAATCAAATATCAGATACTATGACAACATTCGAAAAGGGCAAAAGAGGAAGATATTGATATGGGAAGGGCAAAATAGGAAACTGTACTTTTTCCATGAGATTGAGGGCGTTAGGATCGCGGGGAGGCCAACAAATCTCTTCCACGTCATCAACTACTGGTTTTAAGATGTCCTTGAGAACATCAGTAGCCGACTCTATTTTTTCCTACAAGAAGAAGAAAACTGCTATATGTGTAAAAAAATGTAGCAAGAAATATAAAATAAAAAAACATTATTATAATTAACGATAACTAGAAAAATGTTTAAAGAAAGTATACATTGGTCTTGTGTACAACACGATCAACTATGCTCATGACAGATGAAGCCAGTTCTTCATAATCTTTCTGAAAATAAAAAATATTTTGACATTAATAAACAAAAAACAAAAGGGGTGTTCCAAAATTTCAATTTTAAAATGTTTACTTTATCATCTTCTGATTTGCAGGTGTCTGTTCTAGCTGCAAGCCGTATCCAGAAACCTTCATTGAAAGCAAGAATATTTTCTACAACAAGCTTTTGCAGCTTTTTTTTGAGGAAAAATAAATAAGTAAGAATGTTTAGAATTGATGGGAAATTTTAGTGGATAGAAAAGGGTAGATATATTATATATATGTACTTCTTGATCTGTTGCATCTTTTAACATGTCTATAAGTCTATCAACTTCCACTGTCTTTTTAAAAGCTTCCTCTGTGTCTTGATTGACTGCAAATACCAAATTTCTCCTGTTTATTATATCCAAAATAAGTGATTTAAGAATAAACAGATCCAAATCAAAGAAAAGAATAGCATGGTTATGATCCAAACTTCAATTATGTGTAGTGGGTGTTCATTTAGTCCACAAAAGAAACAATATTTGTTCATCTACAGTTCTACAGACATCATTAATCCAATATTCAATAACCCTATGTTTCTCGAAGTGTTTGTTATGATAAGATCATAAGCAGAATAGCTATTGGGAAAATTCTAGTCGTGCACAAGATTACCACAATTGATTTTATTCACGTATGATAATGTCTAAACTATATCATGGAAGTGATAAATCATCTTATCTGTCTAGAGAAATGGGGAAACGTATGAACACCTAATCAAATACAATTTCTGAATGCAGATATCATATAACTTAACAACGCAATTACACAACCATGGTGGCAGAATATAGAAACCCTAAAAATACGGAAAAAGCGAAAAGCTCAAATGAATCAAAATTACCTTCGGTTGGTTTCCGTTAGACTGGTTATTGGAAATGTGTTCATGTTCCTAGTTCGAATATGCCATCTTCCAGACGATTGAAACTTTATACAGAAAACAAAAACTGATGTTAGAAAGACAGAATTTTGCCCAATTTATGGAAGAACAATGCAGGTGGTTATCTGTTTGCAGTGTAGAAGGAGAGAAGAGGTACCAACGATATCGGGGAAGGAGAAATGGAGCGTAGGAGGGGTGGGTATGGGGAAGAAAGAAGAGCAGTAGCCATTTTTGGGGAAGGATATATCTTCAGTGAACAGCAATAAAGCAGTAGGATATCGCTGCAGTGTGGAGAAGTGTAGGCAATATTGTGATTAGGCCGGATAGAGTGTCACTAAAACCACATTTTTTAGTTTTTACCTAGCGACATCAGTGTTATTTTAAGAGAAATAGATTTATTAAGGTAATTAATTTTTTGGTTTGTTGATATCTGGATAAATATTTTTTCTTTTTGTACGTATCTAGATAACAAATTTTTTAGAAGTGATCGACCATTATGACCGGCTGTAGCAGGTTACATCTGATCATAACCAGTAATTTACCCAAACCATAGGGACCATTCGTGTAATTTACTCTTATATTTTCGGTTTGTTCACATCTGGGTAAGTATCTTTTTTTTGTACACATCTAGATAACGAACTTTTTGGGAGTGTTCACATATGACCATTATGACCAGATGTAACCTGCTACAGCCAGTCAAAATGGTCATATGTGAACACTTCCAAAAAGTTCGTTATCTATATCTGTACTAAAAAATATAGTTACCCAAATATGAACAAACCGAAAAGTTATTTATCTTAATGAGTCTATTTCACTTATTTTTATTATAAAAGTATGGTTTCTTTGCGTAGGGTGCCATACATTTCTTTTAAGTTTAATTTAAATAAAAACATCAAATTAATTTCATTAATATAAAAAAAATACATAATAAAATTAAAATAACTTAAAAAATAAAAAACACAAAGAACTTTTTAAAAAAATCACAAATAATATAACTAAAACATACTACTAAACTAAAAATAATTTAAAAAATGAAAAACATAAAAAGCTTTAAAAAAATATCACAAATAAAATAACTAAAAGATACTACATGAAGTTTTCATCCGAGAACTTATCTTCCGAGTCATTTGGGGATCCAAATTAAGATTAATGTGTTGAATCTCGTAAATGTGTTTCACAAAGTTTATGTGAAGATTGTGAAATGTTTAGTACTACGTATCAGAAGACGAAGATGACGACGTTTTCTAGTGATTTTGAAAGAAAAAGCAATAGAAATATATAAGAATTGGATTTAAGTTTGGAGAAATAAAGGTTATGAGGTTTTACTTATAAGTAAAAAAGAATATATATATATATATATATATATATATATATATATATATATATATATATATATATATATATATATATATAGAGAGAGAGAGAGAGAGAGAGAGAGAGAGAGAGAGAGAGAGAGAGAGAGAGCGGTAGAATGTTATAGTGTGTGGCGAAACCGTACCCCAAATATATATATATATATATATATATATATATATATATATATATAGAGAGAGAGAGAGAGAGAGAGAGCGGTAGAATGTTATAGTGTGTGGCGAAACCGTACCCCAAACTGCATGGTGGTGGATATGTTGCTCAACGCCACCATGACAAAAGTATGGTAGAATTGCACCCACTCCTTTGGGCTTTAGGGAGGAGGGAGTCATTCTCTTTCAACCCATTCAACCCGC
Organism: Lactuca virosa; assembly: GCF_052849685.1. Taxonomy (NCBI): domain Eukaryota; kingdom Viridiplantae; phylum Streptophyta; class Magnoliopsida; order Asterales; family Asteraceae; genus Lactuca; species Lactuca virosa. Next base: position 346,890,347 of record NC_136430.1, on the reverse strand, counting down.
TGCCACATCAACACCATATCGGCTTTTCTTTCTTCTATTTATTCCAACCCTCCCAACCCACAACACATGGAAATCTTATCTTTTCCAATGCATTTGCCACATCATTCTTTTTTATTTAATTAAATTAAAAAAATATAAAATAAAATAAAACATAATATTTGTTTTCTTTAAAAATAGAGTTTTGTTAATTTAAAACTAAAAAAATGCTAAAATAATTTGTTCTATTAAAAGGGAAAAAAACAATAAATGTTGTACATAATTTGTTTTAAAAAAAACAAATAAACTTGTAACAGCCCAAATTTCCAATAAAAAATTTCATTTTTAAATAACCAAATCATTTCCATAAGATATAAAAATTCAATCACATTTGTTTTTAAAATCCATAACATCATATAAATTATTCATAATATCAAAGTGTCCTAAATAAAACGTCAGAGAGTGCATGTCGCGCCATCACGCCGGGCTCTTGCCCTTAGATCCTGAAGTACCTGAAACAACCAACAAACTGTAAGCTAATGCTTAGTGAGTTCCCCAAAGCATACCCCACACAATCCACATAATCACATAAACCATATTAGTTATATCAGCTACATATACCACATAATCCATGCATACAAACATATAAGGATGCCCTGGAAACCCTCCAGGGTCTTACTCCGGGTGCCATGGGAACCCCCACATGGTCTTAGCCTAAGGATGCCATGGAAACCCTCCAAGGTCTTACACCCAAGTGCCTCGGGAACCCCCCGAGGTCTATATATATATATATATATATATATATATATATATATATATATATATATATATATATATATATATATATATATATATATATATATATATATATAGAGAGAGAGAGAGAGAGCGGTAGAATGTTATAGTGTGTGGCGAAACCGTACCCCAAACTGCATGGTGGTGGATATGTTGCTCAACGCCACCGTGACAAAAGTATGGTAGAATTGCACCCACTCCTTTGGGCTTTAGGGAGGAGGGAGTCCTTCTCTTTCAACACATTCAACCCGATGTCACATCAACACCATATCGCCTTTTCTTTCTTCTATTTATTCCAACCCTCCCAACCCACAACACATGGAAATCTTATATTTTCCAATGCATTTGCCACATCATTCTTTTTTATTTAATTAAATTAAAAAAATATAAAATAAAATAAAACATAATATTTGTTTTCTTTAAAAATAGAGTTTTGTTAATTTAAAACTAAAAAAATGCTAAAATAATTTGTTCTATTAAAAGGGAAAAAAAACAATAAATGTTGTACATAATTTGTTTTAAATAAAAACAAATAAACTTGTAACAGCCCAAATTTCCAATAAAAAATTTCATTTTTAAATAACCAAATCATTTACATAAGATATAAAAGTTCAATCACATTTGTTTTCAAAATCCATAACATCATATAAATTATTCATAATATCAAAGTGTCCTAAATAAAACGCCAGAGAGTGCATGCCGCGCCATCACGCCGGGCTCTTGCCCTTAGATCCTGAAGTACCTGAAACAACCAACAAACTGTAAGCTAATGCTTAGTGAGTTCCCCAGAGCATACCCCACACAATCCACATAATCACATAAACCATATTAGTTATATCAGCTACATATACCACATAATCCATGCATACAAACATATAAGGATGCCCTGGAAACCCTCCAGGGTCTTACTCCGGGTGCCATGGGAACCCCCACATGGTCTTAGCCTAAGGATGCCATGGAAACCCTCCAAGGTCTTACACCCAAGTGCCTCGGGAACCTCCCGAGGTCTTTACTAAGGATGTCATGGAAACCTTCCAAGGTCTTACACCCCCAAGTGCCTTGGGAACCCCCTCGAGGTCTTTACTAAGGATGCCATGGAAACCCTCCAAGGTCTTACACCCAAGTGCCTCGGGAACCCCCGAGGTCTTTCATGCAAGTATCACAAGTACAACTAGCATATCACATAGCAAATAATGGATCAGCCTTGGTGCCTTCGACCCATTGGTATGGTGAGGAGACTCACCTCTCAAGGAATGTTGAACCGGTAAGATCAAATCCCAACTCACAGCTCCAAACTCAACTGCCTACAGCCACCATGCGACTAACATCATCAAAATCCCAAAATACCAAAGATACCCTTAAAGTCAAACTTGGTCGACCATGGTCAAAGTCAAAGTCAACAGTCAAGGTCAACAGTCCATGTTGACCCAACTCGTCGAGTGCACTTGCTAACTCATCAAGTTCCTTCAGTTCTCAAAAGACCAGGGAGAAACCCTAGTCAACTCGTCGAGTTGACAGGGCAACTCGTCGAGTTCGCATAGTGTCCAGAGGATCGGGGAAACCCGAGTCATCTCGCCAAGTTGGCAGGGCAACTCGTCGAGTTTTCCTAGTCTTAACACATTCAGCCACTTTTCTAGCGAGTCCAAAGCCCCAAACTATAGATCTGATCTCCAAGGGTGAAGATACCACGTAAAGTTGCTAACTTTACCTCCATACATGGTATCAAGAGGCTAAAACACTAAAACAAAGCTTGTTAAGGGACTTGGAGCATGAAGGAGGGCCAAGACTTGATAACGTTGGCAACTTTAAGTCCACAAAGGCCATGAGATGTCCAGATCTGAAGCCATATCTTCATAACATGCTCAAATCCAAGAATGGTCCCAAAATAGGCTAATAATGGCCATAAACTTTCAAGGGAAGAGATCTAGCAAAAGAAAGGTCAAGGTATCGATTTTATACCTTAATATAGCTGCCACAACAGAGAAATCCCCGGATCTACAGCCTCTCCCTTCAACTATGCACCACTAACTTCAACTCCTTCAAGAAAACACCAAGGAACACACTCTTTTAACTCACACACACTCAGATATGGGAGATGACACACGATTTAGGGTTTCTCTGGACTGAGGGGACGCTGAGGGAGGCTAACAATGAGGCTTAAGGCCTTTAAATAGGGTGCAAACCCTAAAAATTAGGGTTTTCCTTTCCAGCGTCTACTCGTCGAGTTGAGTCCTTAATCCGCGTCCAAATAAATCCCTACACGACGAGTTGGAGCTCCCCAACTGATCGAGTTCCAGCCCAAACCCTAAAATATTGAGAACTAAATAATACCTGGACCAAGCGTTACAAAATAAACATAGAAAATGACATATCTTGCATCGAATGAAAAAGAATAATCTGACGAAGCAATTATGCAATTGGCTATTCATCTCAATATGCATGTAGAAGAGTGGGTTGGTGAACCCGTTAAATACAATAAATTTATCCCACTAAAACCCGCATGTGAAGGAAACATGAGCCGGCGGTACCGCCACTAAATTCCTAAACCGTCGGCGAACCCAACAACGATTTTGTCTGCCCTTATGAGTGATATTATATTTACTTTTTTTTTGAACGACAGATGCATTAAAAAACATTAGCAAGAGGCTAGCACAAAGTTACAAATTACAAGCATGAAATGGAGAAATACACCAATCAAACCAACAAATAAACTTAAACGGAGATCTATATTTGATCCAATTACATGCAACTAATTGGATATCATCCGCCGCCTTTAAAGGAGAGCATTTCCTATAATTAAAAACCGAAGCATTCCTAGCTTTCCAAATGATCCACATCACGGAGTAGAATAAAACCAACTTGAGATTTTTTTTTCTTTTTTTTACCTTGCACCGAAGCATTCAAGACCGCCAATAACTCTCTTTGACAAGATGGAATAGAAGAAAATAAGCCACTCCAAGAAAAAAAACCAACTCCATATCTGAACCGAAAATGAGCAATTGAAAAAAACATGCTCAACAGATTCCACCTCCAGACCACATAAAGAACAAATTGTGGAGCTAAGCGCAACACCTCTCACAACAAGGTTACAGGAAACCGGAATTTTGTTGCAAAGCAACCTCCAAACAAAGCAATTAATTTTAATGGGCACCCAACTCACCCAATAAAAGTCACGCATGAAGTTATCCACCTCCATATTGCTCGCCATCAAGCCTCTTAGAGACCGAACATAAAACAACCCCGAAGGGTCCACCTTCCAAGCCCACGAATACAAGGTATAAGACATGATATTGTTGGATTAGTGTCTAAGTCCATAACTATAATTGGTATATACTTGACCCGATTTGGCATGGTCCATTTGGGTTGCATGGCATCGGAACAATTTGATCGACAAAATGAGAAAAAGGATACTTATGATTTATATTAATATATTATAAGTTCTAATATATTAATATGGAATCATATTATTTAATTAGTATTGATCAAGAATTAATTTAGTGATAAAAAATGAACTAATTAAATATGGACTCTTATATATATGGTGGGCCAAGTTCATTTAGGTTGCGCTAAGCTTGCATGGATAGTCCATGGAGTGTTTAACCCATGGATCATATGGAAATGAAAGGTCATGGGTATTAGGGTTTACATGAATGTAACCCTAATCCTCCACAATATATAAAGAGGTCCCTAGTTCATGAAATGGGCACTAGTGTGTATACACAAGAGGGCAAAACAGGTTTGGTGCAAGTATCCTTATTCTCTAGTTATTCCAAGGGTTCTTGGTGTTGTGTGAACCATTTGAGGTGCAACACTTGAGGCACTAAGCTCTTAAAGATTCAAGACTTCAAGCTCCATCAAAAGGTATGTCATTCTACTATATTCTTGTATCGAATATACTTCATATTATGCTAGTTAGGATGAAACCTTGGAATATAGAATATTTGCATGTATAATAGAGAAAACATAGATCCAAGGTGTATAGGGTTGAATGTACACCATATGAGTGTTAGAATGCTCAAACCCCTTCGGTGGTATAAGAGCCTAGGCTTGTTTTCATTTATACTTGATGCAAATTGCTAAAAATCGAAGTTTGTATGTTGTCTGGACAGCTGAATCGCCGAGTCCATTAAGGGACTTGACGAGTCCATGCCTAAATTCTCCCAACTCGTCGAGTTGGTTCATGCACTCGACGAGTTGGACCCCCTAACAGCATATCTTCGAGTTTTAAGGCTGAAATTGGTCTATAATCATTACCTTAAACTGTTTTGGACTTATAAAACTTGTTTTTGATGTGGTAATGATTATGGTAAACCAATTTCAAAGTTGTTATCAAAATTTCAAGTTTTATGTGTGTTTATGTAATTCTTGAAATTGTTGATATGATTGTTCATACACTTATGAGTTTTGGTAGATCATAGGAATTATTTGCAAATTGGTTGTTAGTTAATTCTTGATCTAAATGTTTTTTAATGGAGTCCATAATTTGTCCTCAAGTTATAGATTACCAAAAGTCATTTCTTTTAAAGATCCATTAAAATTCATATGTTACACAATTGAAGAGTCTTTTTGTCTTATGAACTTCATAACTTGTCCTCAAGCCATGGATGTTCAAGAGTCTCTTCATTAAAGTTTTTGAAACCTTAATTAAACTCCTAAGTTATGAAAATCCAAAAGTTTTTGAATAGTTCAAAACTTGCCCTCAAGTTTTGGAATTTGTAAAGTTTCCTCTCATGAATACTTTAATTCCAAGTTAAACCCTTAGAATTTTAAAAAGTTAAAATTAAACCTTTATACTTTATAGTATTATAAGTTAATAATACATATATGTATAAGAAAAAAGTCAGTCTTAGTGTTAGTAGGCCTCATTCATGAAGTCGGTCTATAAGGGGTATAAGGTTACTGCCTATAAAATGGCAGTTTAATGGGTGTCCACTCTCACCCACCGCTTCCTTGACTGGTGGAGGGTTGTTAGCCGAACGGGTAGGACAAGACTCTAATTATCCCTTCATTATAAGTATAATGATAAATATAAAGTAACTAAACCTTTTATAAATTCCCAATCTTAGTTACTTGAGGAAAATGTGAATTTGGTGCTAACCCATGAAATTACACTTTGCACTTTGTTTAAGTCGGTAGTGGAGCACGTGTGGTTAACCGGCACACTAGCTTGGATTTAACAAGGTAGGCAAAGGGTAACTTAATGTTTATCATAGGATCAGTGGAGCGTGTGTGGTTAACTGACACATCGATTAAGTGATAAATACTAAGGGTACCAAGTATATTTGCATGGTTATTCACACCTTGATTGTGATCCTCGGCATCCCAGTCACAAACTTGAGAGGGCACAATCGAGATTTAAACATGCCATTGAAAAGTTCAATGAATCTCAAAAGATCTAGGAGTTTCAAACCAATAAAAACCTAATTTCTATTTCGTTTTTCATGGTGGAAATTGGTGAATCGTCATTCGCGTACCTTCAAATATTTTATAGCTTGGATTATGGCATCCCTCTTCCAAGTTATAAAATATTGTGTTGGGTCCTAGCCTTAATATTTCATATCGGGTGTTCTATTAAGGGTTTAAATCAACTTACTTGAATTTCTCCCATTATAGATGTCTGGTTCATACAACTATGATCTTCCCAAATCTCTTGGAACAAGCTTTCCTAATGAAGATGATGTCCCGGAAATCATACTTCACTTCCTCCACCTCCTCCAATTATTCTCCCTAACCCACAAGTTCTTGAAAAGTTCAAGGTCACTCAAGCCCTATTGGCAAGCAAAGTCTATGTGTGCTCACATCTTGGAGATAAAGTCACATATTGACAAGTCGGGAGAGTAGGGTGTCAAGGTCTTGAGGAAGTTGGTTGTTGACTAGGTTCTTCAATCTAGGTCACGTAGTGAGTTCCTTTAGGACTACTATATGACAGACCATGACATGACCCTTAATGATCTTACCTATTTGCTTGGTGCTGCTGAATCAGCAATGATTTGGAGCATTGGTAAAAGCAAATTTGATTGGAAGATCGACTTCCCAAACTTCCATAGACTTTGATAATGGTAACATTGGAAATCCAGGAAAGCTTTCTCTTCCCAATGGAAAGAGATCAGCTATAGTCAACTCGGTTGACCAAATGGTAAAGAGAAAGGCTAAGGTTGAGATAGTCCCGTGAACCATTCCCAAAGAGTCCATATGTTCTTATTGCCAAAGGAAGGGGCATTGGTTGCGAAGCTGCCCTGTTTACCTGAAAGATCATAAGGTTGGTCAAGTCAAAAATTTTGACTCTACTTCAGGTAAATCCACTATCTAACTCTATTAAGTTCCTCTTTGGAGATTCTTATTATATGATGTGACTAGGTCACATGTTGATGTTTTAAGAATCAAAGAAAAAGAGAGGAAGCTTAAAAGAAGCATATGCTGATTCTGATCGCGAGGATGGATTTCGATCGCATGGTTCGGTGATCAGAATTTTGAGCTGCTGCTTAAGAGTTGTGATAGATTTCTTAGGAATAGATAACAACATTGTTTTCATATGCATTTGAATTGTAAGGATAAGTTTTTCCGCAAGTTTAAAAAAAAAAGAAAAAAAAAGTTTTGATTTTATTTTAAGTATCCTTACAATGACATTTGTGAAAAATTGTTGCTTATATGATTCCATTAATAGCAATATTGGAAAGTGGATTTGATTCTTTCATTTGTGGTCGTGTCTAAATCTGCCAAATAAGGAAAGATTCTCATCACCCAAGTTTCAATTGGACAGAAACTTGGAATCATGCAAGTTATATTGTATGATGAATGAGAATTTTCATCTTTGGAAAATTAAGACTAATTCCTTGGTCACATGTATATGTGATTCAAGTGAAGGACTAGGGGATCGGGTACACTGGGTGTGCACTGGTCAAGATCCACCACAAAAAGATCGATAAGACTATTCGTCATAATTTACAAAAGCTTAGTAGATATGGTTATACTTACAAGCTTAAGTATAATTCTGAAACATTGAAAAAGTTTCAATGAATGGCATAACGAATGAGAAGAATCAAATTTGGCAGAATGATAAAAAGTTTATCAAATCTGAAAAGATGGGAGATTACTTTAGTATCATGTTTTGTGATCATCTTAATGATTGTGAGACCATTCATCCTCTATGGACATATTAGTTCATTCTTATGGCTAAAAAGAGGAGTCATGAATTGTTGAAGTGGTCAAATCAAGAAGATGAGTCATACTTCGTTCCAAAACAAGTCTTAGAGTCATACTCCAAGATTGTAACTTGAGTGACATATCTTAAAGAAGGTTTATAACACTTTTCAAATGTAAGAGTAAAATGTGTTCTACTCTTGGACATTTGAAATTGGTAAGCTGTGATGTTTTGGATAAAACAAAGACCAACTAAGGCCAATTGTGTGAAGTGTTTGTCTTGATAAGAATCCGCACCATCTCTTGAATATTTGTTTGACAAGGCTTGGTACTTGGCAAGAGAGTCTTATATGTCAAGAGGACAGTGGGAGTCTAAAAGATCCTGAAAGAGTTTCAAGAACTAATCAAGAATAAAACCTGTAGCTTCTTACTAGCGCACGACTTGAGGTTTGTAACCTATCGTGTTGACATGTTCTTATTTCTGTGCCCATTCCAGTTAAAGTTGATTATGCATCTGAGTTCTATAAGTTCTCAGTTGTTTGCACAACTACTTGGAAGCAATGACAGACGCTTGTGCTGCCAGGTGGCAAGAAGTTAAGATTGCACAAGTTCGGTCCATATGAGTTTGGATTTGCCACTAACCTTGTCTTGTGATTATGGTTTTGACAAATTCACATGGATATGAACACATACACCATAAATCTAAGTGTCATAAGGTTTCTCTCCGATTCATGAAATTGATGGTGAGGAAACGCTTCCACTAAGTAGTTTTTAAGTAGATAACAATTGTGATATTCGCATTCTCAAAGTTATTAGTGGAGTGTGTGTGGTTAACCGGCATACTAACATGGACTTGTGAGAAATGGAAAAGGTCTAAACAATTGAGACTATGATTACGACATCCCTTTTCATAGTTCTAAAAATTGTTTAGACACACATGTGAGCTCTCTAAGAAAAGGTGTATGATTTTGATAAAGTCTTATCAAGTCAATAAAGTATTGATTTCTAGAAGTCCAACTGATTTCTGGATACATGTCAAAGCTAGTGGGAGCATAAGTGTTATCTCAATAATCATCATGTTAGTGGAAGCATGATAATTATGATAAGTGTTGCAAGTTAGCAATGTTAATTATAGAAAACAAAAGTTTTAATTGGGAAAAGTTGTTTTGCTATAATTAAAGGAGAGGAAATTGTACTTCATTTCAATTCTAAAAGCTTAGATTGAGATTTTAATCATCTTTAGTCAAGGATATATATATATATATATATATATATATATATATATATATATATATATATATATATATATATATATATATATGAATTTTATGTTGGAATGGCTCAACTTAAGGAAATTTTATATATATTGTGTTCTCAAAATTCGATTACAGCATCCCTCTTCATAGTCGAATTAGAATCCAAAACACATAAGGTTTCCAGATCCGGTCGGCAACAGACCATAGATCCGAACAAATAACAACATATAAGGCATAAATCATTTAGCACTTAAAAGCATTTTAGGCATAATTCCTAAAATAAGCTAGTGCTCACATCTCACAATCATCGCTTAGCATTCTAAGTTTAAGTCTAGAAATCCTACAAATTCCTAGTTCGCTTAAACTAATGCTCTGATACCAACTGAACTCTCCAAGGTTAACAAGTTTGCCCTCGGATTACCAGCGGACTTCGGTCCAATGGTCAAGCAAGCAACCACTCTGAAATCCGCCATCTGGGCTGCTAAGAATGTAGAGACCCAGATACGAGAGAAGGGTCTGGAGAGAGCGGAGGTGGGAGAGAAAAGGAAATTTGATGGGTCGTCGAAATTCAGCAAGAAAAGCAAGTTCTCAAGGTCTGGTACACAGAAGTCTGGAGGAGGTGAAGCCAAATGGTGCGACAAGTGCAAGAAGAAGCACCAGGGGAAATGTGACGGAGGAGTCACTTGTTTCAAATGTGGAAAACCTGGGCACTATGCCAACGAGTGCACATTCACTAAGAAGGTCTGTTATTAGTGCAACGAGGAGGGGCACATATCGAGGGACTGCCCGAAGAAGAAGGAGGCAGGAAGACCCAACAGTCCACCGAAGCCGAAGGCAAGAGCCTTCCAAATGACGCTCGAGGCTGCGAAGGAGGCAGCAGATGTCGCTTCAGGTACCTTTCTTGTAAATGGTTTGCCTGCCAATATACTGTTTGATTCCGGAGCAAACTACTCCTTTGTGTCGCATAAGTTTGGTGGGAAACTAGCATTGCCCATAGAAAAACTTGATAATGCCCTGATTGTAGAAGTTGCCAGTGGCAAATTTGTACATGTTAGTAATCGTATTAGGAACATCGTCATCGACCTAAACGGAAACGAATTCCATGAAGAGTTGTTACCCATAGAGTTGAACGGTTTTGACATCGTTCTGGGAATGGATTGGCTTAGCGCCAACGATGCTGAGATTCTTTGCAGGAAGAAGATAGTAAGGGTGAACCCACCCGGAAAGGAGTCATTTATGGTCTACGGGGACAAACATAGAGTAAATTCTGGAATCATCTCCCTGATGAAAGCCAGGAAATGTTTGTCCAAGGGATGTGCATCGTACTTGGCATTCGTAATCGATGCAAAGAAGGAGAAAAAGGAGGTGCAGAGTATACCAGTGGTGTGTGATTATCCGGAAGTCTTTCCCGAAGATCTTCCCGGATTACCACCTGATAGACAAGTAGAGTTCAGAATAGACTTGTTACCAGGAACAACACCGATAGCGAAGGCACCGTACCGATTAGCACCGACGGAGATGAAGGAGCTTATGACACAACTGCAGGAGTTGTTAGACAACTGTTTCATTCGACCTAGTTCATCACCCTGGGGAGCTCCGGTGCAATTCGTGAAGAAGAAAGACGGAAGCATGCGAATGTGTATAGACTACCGAGAACTGAACAAGGCAACGGTGAAAAACAAGTATCCATTGCCAAGGATTGATGACCTATTCGATCAGCTGCAAGGTTCGAGCCATTTCTCAAAGATCGATCTTAGGTCAGGATATCATCAGCTAAAGGTGAGAGATCAGGATATCGAGAAGACTGCATTCAGAACAAGATATGGACACTATGAGTTCTTGGTTATGTCATTTGGACTAACCAATGCTCCAGCAGCATTCATGGTTTTGATGAACAGGGTTTGTAAACTATTCCTCGATAAATCTGTGATAGTGTTCATAGATGACATTCTCATCTACTCGAAAAGCCAAGAGGAGCATGGCAAGCATCTGTGGGAAGTCCTAGAAGTCTTGAAGAAGGAGAAGCTGTATGCAAAGTTCTCCAAATGTGATTTTTGGATCCGAGAAGTCCAATTTTTGGGTCATGTGGTTAACCAGGAGGGAATAATGGTTGACCCAACAAAAATCGAAGTTGTGATGAAGTGGGAACGTCCAAAGAGTCCCACAGAGATTCGAAGCTTTCTTGGACTAGCTGGATATTACCAAAGGTTTATCCAAGGCTTTTCTTCGATAGCTGCTCCATTGACAGCCCGACCCACTCAGTTTCATGTATTACAGGTAATGGCGCTCGAGCATAGATGTGATGTTTTGGATGAGGGATTACGGATATAGGCCTGTAGATATGAAATAATGTAGTAAGGCTTATATTGTACTGTTTATGCTTTTGATCTGTATCGAACATGACATCCCGAGTCTTTTTAATGAAATACATTTCTACGGAAATGCTTTAATAAATCTTTATCATATTTTTATTTTTTTGGGAACAAATTCCGCAACACTTTTATGTAAAATGTTACTCTGATTTTCAAACAAGCATAAACAAAATCGGTCTTTTCTGGCCGTGAAAACGGGGATGTTACACCTTCTCCTGCACTCAACCTTTTCACAACAAGAGTTTTAGTCTCCCGACCTTGATATTTACTATATCAGGTATGATAATACTTCCCATGCACATGCAATTTATCTTCCTTTTAGTTTAATTGTAACGTTTTTTTCTTTCTAGAAAGAATGGAGTCCCAACCTTGTGTATTAGTACTAACTGGAAAATCAACAACGGAGAAGAAATTGGCAAAGTCCCTGAAAGAAAATTCATCCCTTAAACTTGCAGACTATGTGAAATTATGGACTTTTTCGCAATCTGAGATAGAAATGCAATCACAAAAAGGTGAATTTAACATCGACACTTATATGGCTTTTATATCTTACGACTACATCCTTCGAATGTTGGCCTTTTGCAGGAGTGATAATGGCTTTACACCAAATTGAGGAACAGGGGACAGAAAAGTAAGCTTCACAGTGGACAAAATGTGGTCATAACAGGGAGGGGTAAATCTGGTATATATGCAGGTTTAACAATCAAAACAGAGAGCAGAGAAACAAACTGGGCAAAAGGTTGAACCTTTATTCACTTTCAAAGTAAAACAAACAAAAATGGGAACAAAACCTATCAACGTACACCATGCCCTTTTAAACTAAACTATTGCAAAAAATAAGTAACTGACTCCACACCATTAGCTAAAGACCAGGGAACACTTAATTTCTCTTTTTATTTTAGGAGTTCATGACAATACAAATTAGACAAAGATGATCAAAAACTACCTACGTAACATGCCACATAAGACGATAATATATGGAACATGTTGTAACATATCTCAATGGTTAGATGGTAACAATTTTAAAGATTTTAAAATTTAATTTTACCCATTTAAATGTTTAACGACGAAATCATTACAACCAACACTTTCTCAACTAATTTATCATAATCCCTTTATTAAACCTTACTTATGTAATATTCGATATATATATATATATATATATATATATATATATATATATATATATATATATATATATATATATATATATATATATATATATATATATATACTTGGGTTGTGATGATTTAGTAAAACATATGGAAGACATGGTGAATAAGTTATTAACTCGTATTTAAATCCTGACATTACTCTTTGTTGTCATGGAGATTTGTCAGGGCATAAGACATGGTTTCATCTTTGCAGCAGAGGATTAGTCGGTGTGTGAAAACTGACCCGAAACCCTCGTTAAGTAAACTCTCTTTCCAAAAAAAAAAAACATTTTTCTCGTCTATGAAGTATGAACATAATTCTAAAAACTATATAAATTCAAACACGCAAATCTACTTTAGCTAGTTGGATTTAACAACTGGGCCAGTTCTTTGGGTTTGTCCAAAATACGAAGCCCATACTAGAACACGTTAATTTGAGCCTCTTCTTTTAAGCTTTTACATCCAATCCAACTGCTTAATGATATGAATTACATTTAACCCAATTAAACTATATCTTCTTCGTGGAACGTGAATTTATTTCTTATGAGTAAAGTAATTACTCTAAATCACATCTAATCCAAAATTCTACTGGCAAAGATTAAAAATTTTACAAATCATATTTAACCATTATTTAAATTGTTTCGTTGGTGAAGAACTCGTTCATAATAAATAAAATTATAAAAAATGATTTAGGTCATTTTTAGTCACTGAACTTTTTTGAGTGTTTTATTTTGGTCATTATATTTTATTTAAGCTACCATTGGTCATTGAACTTGTTCATTTTTTTTTCATTTTGGTCACTCTAACCGGTGATAGTCAGTGTATAACATTGTCAAAGTTATAATTAGTCATTGAACTTTTCTTGGTGATTTATTTTATTTATTATACTTTGTTTATGCTATCATTGTTCATTGAACTTTTTTATTTTTTTCATTTGTCACTCTATTTTTTATTATCATTTATAAACAATTAAAAAAAACTACAATTTTTTTTCTATATCTCCACAACTAAACTAGTTATATCAATTATTTTAGAGTAAATCTATATCATATCATATCATACTATACTTATAAAGGAGACATTTTTCCTTGAACCTCATGCACTTGAAACCCCCACAAAAATTTGCAAACACCTCATGCATTTGAAACCTCCTATTTTAATGAATATCATTCAAAAGTCTCTTAATAATGATTAACAATTCAAAGGTTTTATAACTTACATAATATGTTTAATAAACAATTAATGTATAGTCTACTATAAAAAGGTCAATCTCTTTGAGTAGACACACAAATACAAATCACATACAAAATTCACAAAGAAAACAAGTTTAAAGGTTTTTGTGTTGGTTTGAGGACTTTTGACCATTTTTCAAGCCAGGTTATTATGTTGAAGTTTTTAATTTGTAAGTTTGTTATATACTTATTCTTTTTTATATTTTATTGGTTTAAGTATTATTTTAAAAATATCATTGTATGTTGTGGTTGAAATTTTAATGTAAATTAGATTAGATTCATGTTATCGATCATATGTTATTGAAGGTGATATATATAATATTTAATTAACTATTGTATACATGTTTGTATGTTCGTGTTGCTTCAAAGCAATAATTAATTAAAAATCATGGATATGTAATATTATCAATATTATCCATGTAAGTCTCTTTTAAAATGCAAATTGTCTATCTTATCACTTTATATTTTTGTATATGTTTAACATTTTAATTATAATAATAAATGCTTTTTAAAAGTTTCTTTCTACTATACTTATAAAGGAGACATTTTTCCTTGAACCTCATGCACTTGAAACTCCCACAAAAATTTGCAAACACCTCATGCATTTGAAACCTCCTATTTTAATGAATACCACTCAAAAGTCTCTTAATAATGATTAACAATTCAAAGGTTTTATAACTTATATAATATGTTTAATAAACAATTAATGTATAGTCTACTATAAAAAGGCCAATCTCTTTGAGTAGACACACAAATACAAATCACATACAAAATTCACAAAGAAAACAAGTTTAAAGGTTTTTGTGTTGGTTTGAGGACTTTTGACCATTTTTCAAGCCATGTTATTATGTTGAAGGTTTTAATTTGTAAGTTTGTTATATACTTATTCTTTTTTATATTTTATTGGTTTAAGTATTATTTTAAGAATATCATTGTATGTTGTGGTTGAAATTTTAATGTAAATTAGATTAGATTAATGTTATCGATTATATGTTATTGAAGGTGGTATATATAATATTTAAACTATTGTATACATGTTTGTATGTTCGTGTTGCTTCAAAGCAATAATTAATTAAAAATCATGGATATGTAATATTATCCATATTATCCATGTAAGTCTCTTTTAAAATGCAAATTGTCTATCTTATCACTTTATATTTTTGTATATGTTTAACATTTTAATTATAATAATAAATGTTTTTTAAAAGTTTCTTTCACTTAGTAATAATAATAAGTGGTTTTAAAATTAATGAACAATAATTATAAATAATAAAATCAAATTATAGAAATCATGGATATGTCATATTATCTATGTAAGTCTCTTTTGAAATGCAAATTGTCTATCTTATCACTTTCTTATTTGGTGTATGTTTCACATTTTAATAATAATATTAAATGTTTCTTAAAAGTCTTCTTTAAATTATTATTAATAAAAAGCGGTTTAAAATTAATGAATAATAATTTTAAATGATAATAACATCAAATTATAAATTATATTTAGCTACAAATAAATTGTATTTTCAATGAACATCATTATTGAAATTATAAAATGATCGCATAAGTAAAAATATAATTAATCAATCATAATAACCGTTAAAAATAATACTAAATACATAATTATATTTAATTCTATTAATGGGGAAGGTGGGTTGATGTCAATGAGTATTATTGTTCAAAATAATTGAGATTTTATATATATATATATATATATATATATATATATATATATATATATATAAATTAATGTAAAAATATTATCTCAAAGTTAATGTCAATAATATAACCATTTTAAACATATATTTTTCAATATTTTAACAATATATTTTTAACCTGCGCTGCGCAACACGCGGGAATTCGTCTAGTATCTTATAAAGCTAGCATTTTTCTAAGCATCACATTGATTTGAAACTCCTTTGTCCTTTCATATTCTCAAAACTTATAAAATAGACAAATTTACAAGCACCATATTGATTTGAAACTCCCATGTTATTTCATATTCTCCAATGACTTTTCAAATGCATTTTAGTAATGATTATTAATTGCTTATACATCAAACATGTTATATAAGTTGTTACATGTGATTTATGAATCTTTGTTTCTCTCTTTAGTTCTTGGTTTCCTAAACATCTCACTTTGAGTGAAATTCTTTCTGCATCTTCTTAGTTTATAATGTCACAAACTTGAAACATTACAGTTTTAGCAACATTGCACCACACTTCTCCAATCACTCATGTAAGAAGAATGTTGATTACATTGTGTTTTTATATAGAAAAGGCAAAATATGATTTGTTGTGTTGTGGATTTAAAAAAAATGGTGGTCGGATGTTGTATATTTAATTGTAGTGGATGTCTAATATTAGGATTTGGTTTATAATATTCTTTTTATATGTTAATATCCTTTTGTTTATGTTATAAATCTAGCATTTTTCTAAGCATCACATTGATTTAAAACTCCTTTGTCCTTTCATATTCTCAAAACTTATAAAAGAGGCAAATTTCCAAGCACCATATTGATTTGAAACTCCCATGTTTTTTCATATTATCCAATGACTTTTCAAATGCATTTTAGTAATGATTATTAATTGCTTATACATCAAACATGTTATATAAGTTGTTACATGTGATTTATGAATCTTTGTTTCTCTCTTTAGTTCTTGGTTTCCTAAACATTTCACTTTGAGTGAAATTATTTCTGCATCTTCTTAGTTTATAATGTCACCAACTTGAAACATTACAGTTTTAGCAACATTGCACCACACTTCTCCAATCACTCATGTAAGAAGAATGTTGACACTCATGTAAGAAGAATGTTGATTACATTGCGTTTTTATATAGAAAATGCAAAATATGATTTGTTGTGTTATGGATTTAAAAAAAATGGTGGTCGGATGTTGTATATTTAATTGTAGTGTATGTCTAATATTAGGATTTGGTTCATAATATTCTTTTTATATGTTAATATCCTTTTGTTTATGTTATATGAAGATTATTGTGCAATGTGGGTGGTTGTGTGGTAACTTTATGTTTGTAATTATATTTTAGTTTTCATTTATGGGTGGTTGTAATTGTACTTTATATTTGTAATTGTATTTTAGTTTGTATTTTACTTTGCGTTTATGGTGTTTACGAGAAGAAAAATATGAGAATGATCGATATTTTGATTGTTGGCATTTTTTTTGTTGTATGCATCATATTCACTTTAAACATAGATGGACATTTAACCTTATGATTTATGTTATGATAGAGTAAAAAAATTATATTTGTTTTATTTAGGTACCTTTATCTTTGTTTTGAAAAAGTCTTGTTACACAAGTTTTATGTTTTCCACTTATATAGAAGAAATTCTAAAATGTTTACATGTTTTTAATATTGGAATACGATTGTCCTTTCTATTTTTTCCCTTTGGTGTACGATACAAATGAACACAAGTAAGATTTAAAATAATTAGCATTATTAATAACTTTATTTATAAATAACTTAAAATTCCATCAAGTTGTAGTATATGAAGTATTTTCAACCAAATGCTCAATTTCCTTAACAATTAAACACCAACAAATGTTTATAATTCTCATTTTATTAACAAATATTGTTTTTTCTATGATAAGTAAATAAAAATTGTTATAACTATTTTCTTAAAACAACATGATAACAATAATAGTTTAAACAACATAAATTAAAAAAACTAGATAATGATACATTGGAAAAACGATTAATGTTTGAAATTAATCATAAACGAAATAAAAAAAATGTTTAAATAAATGGTTTTCCAATTAACAATGTCAATAGTTAAAAATTGTATCAAATAAAAAACAATATTTAACTAGCTAAATTCACACACAACATATGAATGGATACCATTGAGATGATATGATCCTAAAATACATCTATCTAAATTGATTGACCATAAGTAGATGGTATTATAATGATTCAGTTTATATATATATATATATATATATATATATATATATATATATATATATATATGTGTCTTATGGTATATTTAAAATAATTATAATATTTTATAACATCTTAGTGCAATATTCATTTGAAACCCCCTATTTTAATTAATACCACTCAAAATTCTTCTTAATAATGACTTAAACACTCAAAAGTTTTATAACATATATATTATGTTTAATATGCATTTAATGAAAATATTACTATAAAAGGTCAATCTTTTATGTAGACAACCATACAAATCACATACAATTGAAAAAGAAAACAAGCTTATAGATTTGTGTTGGTTTGAAGTATTTTGACCGTTTTTTGAATTATTTTATTATAGTAGAGCTTTTAATTTATATGTTTGTTATATGTTAATTCTTTTTCTATATTTTTTAGGTTATAATATTCTTTTAATACAATTACTGTATGTTGTGGTTGAATCGTTAATGTAAATTATATTGTATACATGTTATCGATCATATATTATATATGTTGCTTCAAAAAATAATTAATTAAAATTCATGTATATGCTATATTTTCTAGGAGTGTGTATGGGTCAGTTTCGTTCGGTTATAGGCTAAAACCAAACCATAATCATTACAACCAGTTAATGAATTTTGGTAACCAATGTGAATCGGTTAACATTTTAGTCGGTTAATGGTGTTCGGTCATCGATTAATATCGGTTAACGATAATGGTTCAAAACGATATGGAAATAAAAATACATTACTATAAAATGCGAGAAACAAAAAAAAATCATTGCGATAAAAACTACATTACTATAAATGTGAGCAACAAAAAATCATTGCTATAAAAAGTGAAAAATTAGAAAGTAGGTTGCTAAAATTACAAGTGGTAAATTAATGGTGATTAACTAATACCAAATTGTATAACTAAATCTAATTCAAAATTAAGTACTTTATAACTGTGACATGATTACTCTTCAAATTCTCAGTTTCCAATATAATTACATATATATATATATATATATATATATATATATATATATATATATATATATATATATATATATATATATATATATATGGAAATCTCTGGAAAAGTCCCAATATTGTACCCTAATTTACGAAAAAGTCCCAAACTAAAATTTGTTTACGAAAAAGTCTCAATTACCGGTAGAAATGACGATTTGGCCCATTTTCCCGGTTTACCGGTTTCATTACTTACCCGGTTTTAATAAAGTCTCATTATTTTACCATAATTTACGAATAAGTCCCAAATTATGGTAAAATAATTGGACTTTAATGAAAATTATGGTAAAATAATGGGACTTTAATGAAACCGGGTAAGTATTGAAACCGATAAACGGGAAAAAAGGGTCAAATTGTCATTTTTTCCGGTAATCAAGACTTTTTCACAAGCCAATTTTAGTTTGAGACTTTTTCGTAAATTAGAGTGAAATATTAGGACTTTTCCGAAGATTTCCCTATATATATATATATATATATATATATATATATATATATATATATATATATATATATATTATAGTTTAGTTAATATTGTTGGATTGATTCAGTTCATTTTGTAGTGATTTGGTTTTTGATGATAACCATAAGGGAATCATATGTATTCGGTTAATCAATATTAGAAATCACACCATCTTTTAGTAATGGTTCAATTATATTGGTTGATTCGGTTTTGGTGTGGTTTTCGGTTAATATGTTCACCCTCAATATTTTCCATGTAAGTCTCTTTTGAAATTCAAATCATCAATCTTATCATGTTATACTAATCTTGCGCAACGTGCGAGTATACGCCTAGTTATATGAATAATCGTTGTGATCATGAGCATGCATGTTTAATGTTTTCAATTGCTTCATATGAAACATAGCCTTTGTGCATTGAAGGATGATTGAGTCTCCTGATTCATGCTTTTAGAAGAAGAAGTAGACTTGTTAGTGTTTTCAATTAATTCATATGTACCAAAATATTTTCTGTTTTGGGCCACCCGATACAAAGACTTTTCACGGGGTCACTTAACGTAAAACTAGTTATCGATGATGATTTGATGCGTTTCTACCAGTGACAAGAGTGATGGGATGGATAATGGCAAAATAGTTTTTTTTTAAGTCATTAGGAGTGTTCGAGTAAAAAATGTTAAAGACTAAATATGCACCCTATCTTAACTCACAAGGATTATTCATATAATTTACTCTAAATAATTGATGTAACAAGTTTAGTTGTGGAGAAAAGGAAAAAATAGTACTTTTTTTAAATTTTTTATAAATGATAATAAAAAAGAAAATAGAGTGACTAAAATGGGAAAAAAAATAAACAAATTCAGTGACCAATGGTAGCTTAAACAAAGTATAATGACTAAAATAAAAGACCTAAAAAAGTTCAATGACTAATTATAACATTGACCACATCGTTTGATATTATACACCTGCTATTCCCGGTTATAGTGACCAAAATCAACAAAATAAACAAGTTCAATGACCAATGATAGCTTAAACAAAGTATAATGAGCAAAATAAAACATCTAGAAAAGTTCAGTGACTTAAAAATGACCTAAACCCTATAAAAATTACATAAGAGAACAAAACGTAACTTTAATGCAAGGGGCAATTATTTTTCAATTCATATATAAAATACGATTTACAAATGTCAATGGTGACGATTGTATTATATCAAGTGGACCCCAAAAATATCAAAATAAAGTTTAGATTTAAACAATTATATATGGGGAAGATAGATATAAACAAGGTTTGAAAATGTATTTTAAGGAAATTAATAAAAAAAATTATAAAAAAAAATTATATAAAGGACCAAAAACATAACATTAAAATATAGTAAGAGACCCGGATCGCCACTTATAAAATACCAACAATTTAATTTTAAAATTATGAATGATGAAAAATGTTAATATGAAAATTTCTTGGAGAGAAAAAATATAAATATAAAAATATGACCATGGAATAAATTATTTCTAGAGAAAAATTTATTTTGAATCTTGTACTATATGTTATAAAAGTTGTAATGTGATTGTTATAACTATTTTTCATCTGGAAATAAAAAACCAAATGAAAATAGGACGATGGCGATAGACACAGGAACTTAAATAGATTAAAAGATGACTTCCGTAGGGAGAGGGGAAACCTACTTAGATAGGGTGATAGCCCGATTTTGATTGAATATCCTTTCCTGTGCTTGTCTTGTATTGAGGTATACCGCGGTAGGTGGAGGAAAAAGGCGGAGAACATTCTTTAATCAAAGGCGCCAATAACCATATCAGGATTAGACTCATTTCAATCGAGCGGCAACCGCTGATGCGGTATGGTCCAGAGTTTAAACTGGCTAACATAGGGCAAGGGTCCTGATGGGCAAGTATAAATAGAAGAAGCAGCTCCTCTCACTGCCCTGTATAGGGTTCTGGGCCTCGTATTCCAAAGAAGGACTATTACTAAGGGAAAGCAACCGTCGGAATTGACCTACCGGCAACTTCGAACTCTCACTCTCCTTCAGCCAATTCAGATACCGAATCGTCTCTCTTGGAGAGAGGCGCAGAAGCTCTCCCTTTGACTCAGCGGGCCTTCCACCATTTCGACTGATGCGGACGCGATTCTCTCATCGTGAAAGAAGTAATTAAAGGTAAGCCCTGGGTCAACCCGCGCTCGTTGTTGCCTGTATAGCTTTCTAGAGTAGAGATCTAGCAACACATTCTAAGCACAAATCATTGGTATTGGATGTATCGTTAGGTTACTTTAGTAGATCATATGGATGTAGAAAATGCTTCTCATTTTGATGAATTGGAAACATATCTTTTCCATTTCTATTTACCCAGTTCATATCTTTGTTTCGTGTTTCCCCGAAGGAATCCGATCTCTTCAATCTCGGGATACCACCTAAATAACTATAACTGCGGCGAGAGAGTCAAATAGGTCGGGAAGAAAGAGTATGAGGTTGGGTTGGACGACATACATCTTGGTTGGTCCCACCACCACTGGGGATTGGACATATATAGAATCTTTCTTCTAAAAAAGTCTTATTATATATATATATATATATATATATATATATATATATATATATATATATATATATATATATATATATAATTTTATATTCTTATTTATTTAAATAGCTGCAAGACCACAAAACGGGGTGAAAAAAACCGAAAGCCCTTCTTTTAAGTTCCTCCCAGATACATGGCTTACATACCCAACTCAACATTCTTGGAAAACAATCAGATCGAGGGTCCGGAGGAGAATTGGCCATTCAATCTTGTGAACTAATCGGGACCGAAATTGGAGAAAGAGATACGAACGAAAAGGAATAACCAATCGATGAAAGAATATGAACATTTATTTCTCCATCTAAGGTCAGGGAGGAACCTGAGGGAAAAACCACTTTCTTACCGGAAGAAAAAGGGAGCCGCCGTCCAAGACCACTCTTTCGTCTAAGGATGCCTAACCGCCGTACTGATCATTCGGGGGGGGGGGACACTGCGAGGTGGGTTGTTTATCTGGGGCGGATGCCTCCTAAAGAGTAACGGAGGTGTGCAAAGTTAGGCTCAAGCTAAGATTCTGCTCGTGAGCGTAATGGTATAAGCCTGCCTAACTGTGAGACCGACTGGAACAGAGACGAAAGTCGGATATAGTGATCCGGGAGTTCCGTGTGGAAAGGCTCTCGCTCAACGGATCAAAGGTACCTCGGGGATAACATGATGATGACTCCCAAGAGCTCTTATCGACGGAGTCGTTTGGCACCTCGATGTCGACTCATCACATATTGGGGTTGAAGAAGGTCCCAAGGGTTCGGTTGTTCACCGATTCAAGTGGTACGTGAGTTGGGTTTAGAACGGTGGCGACCCCTAAAGGCGTAACTAACAGGTTCTGTTTTATCTGCCCATCCGAGTCATCCTGTACTCCGGAAAAGCAGAGGTGAGGTCCGGAGAGTGGGACGGATCTACCTGGCCAAGGTGTCAATGGCAAACTTCTTTTGAATCAAATCAAAGCATATAAGAAGTGGCTTGGAGAACACCTTTTGGATTTTTTAGAATTTGAAAGGCAATTAGTGCTCTTTGAGGAGAAGGGCTTGGGCTTGTTGTCGAACGAGATGGGGGGCTTTTTTCCTTCTTAGTAACGGTCTTACTCTATAAAATGACTTTTTGAATAAGCTCTTAAGGTTAGGAATCGACGAAGAGGTTCTGAAAGTGAATCAGATATGGGCTGTTCGCGGGAGTTGTGCAAGAGGGAGCTGCTGCCCTAGTCGAAATTTGAAGCAGTTAGCAAGGAGTTATTTCCCAAATAAGCATTTAACCATTCTCCGATCTATGTCATATTAACCGATTCACCGACATGGTCATGAAGTGGAAAAGAAAGAAGTAGCATGGAAAGGAGGTGCGCTGGAAGTGGAAAGATTTTTTATTTCAAAATTTCGTATTAAGATGGATTTGATTTCAAGCCTTCTCTTTTCTTTGCTTTACATAATTTATCTTTCTATCTATCAGTGAAGACTGAATTTAGGATTTGGCAATTATTGATGGAATTCCTTCATTCTTTCTTGAAGTGACAAAATTCTTTATTTATTTCAGGAATTTCTTTCAGATATGACGAAATTGATATCGCCGTGAAATCTTTTTTTTATTGCTTTCTTCTGACTCCTTACGTATACTTTACTCGTTGGGTTCAGCTGTTAGTTTCAAATCTTGAACCAGAATTGATCGATAGAAGTGCTTAAGCTGGAGGTGGAAGCATGAGTTCAGAGTTAGCATCGAAGGATGAAAAAAGACCCCCCGGTTGAAGTGCCATCAAATCCAAAGGGCACAATGAATTGGTTTTTTCAACTGCTGAATAGGTTTCGGGGCTTAACTTAAGTAAGTCTTCAGTACGCTTTTAGTATCCGGATCGATAGAGACTAATTCCTTTCTACATACATAGCCCCACCCCACCAGATACATACATACTTTTTATCCTTTCTCCCATAAAGCTTCCTTTCCTGAATCTTAGCTCTTATCTTTCTTATTTATTTTGACTACTCTCACTTTAGAAACCGGGCTTGGAGAATTCAACCTTAGTCCTATTATTGCTTCTAAGTGAAAGGTTTCCAGCAACAATATACTGAAGGCATTCAGACTCATTACCTTTCTTAGGACTCATTGAGACTCCCTTTTAGAAAGAGAAATGAACAAGAACTTAACTCATCTGGAAACGTGATTCTATATCCTGTAAGCATCTGATAGATATCGATGAAGACTCGATGCTTGAGTCTGTCATGAGTGAAGATGCCACTAGGGAAGCAGAAGACACACTAGTAGTTGAGGCTGGAATCAAAGTAGAGTTCTCATAGGAAAGGGAGAAGGAGCTGTTGAGTCAGATGTGACATTAGACTGGAAATAGGTTCTACTCGAAGCAGGAAAGAGGGCTTTCAGAGACCTTCTTCAGCTCGGAGACCCAATATGTAAACTCAACACTGAAACCCTCCTAATCGACTAATGCTTGGAGTTGGCGTCAGATGATGAAGGTTCAGACTCCTTACTTCAAGTGGATGATATTCAAGCTAGAATTTATTCTTTTTAAGTTTCTAATTGAATGCGGATACTCATAAGAATGGTAAGAGGGTGGCACATCAATTAGCTAAACTACCCATTTAATCATCAGGGATGGGGAAAATATGGTTATAGGAGATTCCAGAATCTAATAAGCAGTCCTTCTGTGTAAAGTTAGCTAGTGTGGATTCGCGGAAACTCTTAATATTATCGGGCACAACAAACAACCAGAAGCCATATCTTTCGTCGCTTGCAGCCAAACAACCTATTGCTATTGACAAGAGTCGGTCAATGTCATTCAATGTCCAACCAATAACCAATTGAGGAAGCAATCCGAAAGAATATCCTGACTCTATAAGGGCGCTAGCGCTTTAATAATAGAATAGAAAAGGGGCCTGAAAAAGTAAGAGGATGCGCTGCTACTCTAGGCTCGCTTCTTCCACCAAGAGGTTCTTTCTCCCACGTCATTTCGCCTGCCCGTTTCACTTCTGTTCTAGAGGAAATGGGATTTGAACCCATAATACAATCTTCTTGTATGTCGATTTAGCAAACCAATGCCTTAAGCCACTCAACCATACCTCAAAGTTCTTGATCGGAATGGAATTTGATGTGCCGGGTTTGGTTGGTCGCCCACAGGGCTATCTAATCCGATCAACTGCGTAAGCTGTAGCGCGCTAGCGCGGGACTTTTTTGATTCGAAACTCTTAGTCGAGCTGATGACGAGATATTTTTTTTTGTTGGAGGTAAATAACTCCAATCCTTCCTCATGGCAACATGTTATATTATATGATATATCTTGGGAGTTGAAGGTCGCAGTCCCTTTCCCTCACATAGTAAACTCTCCTTACAAACCATATATATATATATATATATATATATATATATATATATATATATATATATATGGGTGAGATCCGTTGAGAACTCATAGTTTTCCGAGAACCCAGGATCTAAAAGTGGAGCGTTATATCAAAATTAACTCATTAGGGACATGATCGTCATCTTATCTCATTTAATGTTTGATTTTTTGTGTTATTAAAATATTAATAAAAAGGTATAAAAATTAACATAATAAATTAAATTTTCTGATTTTTGTTTAAAAAAAATAATTTTTGAATATTTAAAAATATGCAGATTTTTTAATTTTTTTTAGAAAGCATGAATTTTAAAAAAATATATATTTTAAAAAAATTGCAATTTTTTTAAAAACAATAGGTTTTTAAAAATCAATAATTTAAAAAAACCGGGAAAATAATAATAAAAAAAAAACTATAATTTTTTTAACCAAAAAAATCAACGTTTTAGATGCATATATGCATATTTTTTCAAGTACATGTATGCATAATTTTTATAGTATATTATTCATAAGTAATACATAAAAAGCTCATTTTTATTTAGTAATCTATAAACACAAATAGTATATAAGTATTTTATTTGATACAAAATAAAATATAAAAAACAAAAAATGCTACAAATTTACAACGCGTTTCATGTCTTCGTGTTAAAGTTTCCATATTTTCTTCAATTTATCATTTTTCACCTCTTCAATATTCTCCACAAATTCTTCCAAATCTAAAAGAAATTAAAAAAAATTATTAATGCAAGAACACTCACAAAAATGCATATGTATATATCATGTAAGATTCACATGTGATTATATAATGTGATATTTATATGTGATTGTATCTTTTAAGATTCAAATGTGAAATTCACAAGAAAAATTAAAAAAATAAATAACGAAGAACACTCACACAAAATCCATGTGTACATATAGATGTAATTTATATGTGATTCACTTGTGAATTATATGTGATTCATATGTAAATTACATGTGATTTACATGTGAATCACATGTGAATTTCATGTAATTTACATGTGAATCGCATGTAATTCATATGTGATTCATATGTAATTCACATCTGAATCACATGTGATTCACATGTAATTAATATACGAATTACATGTGATTCATATGTGAATTACATATGATTTTAACGATCGTACATCTTAATGTCACCAACCCTCTAGGTTATTGTTGAGGAATTACATGTGATTTGCATGTGAATCACATGTAATTCATATGTGATTCACTTGTGATTTACATGTGAATTACATGGGACTCATATGTAAATTACATGTGATTCACATGTGAATCACATGTAGTTTATATGTGAATTACATATGATTCATATGTGAATTACATGTGCTTTTTATCGATCAAACATCTTAATGTAACCAACCTTCTAGGTTACTATAGAGGAATTACATGTGATTCAAGAACAATAATTAATCTATCAAAAAGGAACAATTTTTATCAATCAAAATGGCAATATTATGTATTTGAAAAATTAAGGAAGTAATGTAGAAAGATTGAGAGATATGGTAAAATCTTGTGTGGTCCTTGATAATTTATGTATGTTAAGGTAAGTATGGTAAAGTGAATAACATCATTCCTACATAACTTGTATTAATAAGAACGACTTGGAGAAAGATTACCCTATATTTTGCTCTGTAGATCTTTCATATTCTAGAATGACAGGTTCAAATTTTCTTCTTGAAAGAGTGATTTTCCAAGTTAGTGAACCATATGTTTAGTGTGTTGTTGGGTTGGGTAATAATTATTACCAAATCAAATTTACTCCTCATAGGTCCATATGTTTAGTGTGATGTTGGCACTTTTGTGATGGATCTTTTTATGACTCAAGTCTACAGTTAAAAAAAATAACTTACCATTATCTTTCCCTCGAAGCCTTTTCAAGAAACATACAACCAAACTATTGACTCCAAAAGGAACTGCAAAAGTCTGGTAAAAATAGAAAAAGAATCAATTATACTAGATTGACAATTAAATAAATAAAACTCTTATAAACAACTTCTATGGACCAAATATTATTCAATACCTTAGCAGATGATATTGCCTCTAGGAATGATCCTTTAAATTATTTCTTCTTAATCAATCCTGAAACTTTATAATGAAAAATATAACTCAGTACCAGATAAAGAAAGTAATTCTTTCTATTTAACAGCAAGTAGATTTCTAGTTTAACTAGGCGCTTTTGTGATGGATCTTTTTATGACACAAGTCTACAGTTAGAAAAAAAATAACTTACCATTATCTTTCCCTCGAAGCCTTTTCAAGAAAAATACAACCAAACTGTGGACTCCAAAAAGAACTGCAAAAGTCTGGTAAGAACAGAAAAAGAATCAGTTATACTATTTTGACAATTAAAGAAAGAAAATTCTCATAAACAACTTCTATGAACCAAATATTAGGCCAATATGTGATTGGATAATTAGCCACCAAAAAGTTCTTATTGATACTGGAAGTCTGTAAAAGTGCTTTAACTCAAACAAGTGTAGTTTAAAAGATGTGGCATAACAAGATAAAACTTGATAATATCCAAACCTGATGTTGAATTCCAATCATCACAAGCACCCTTTCAATCCAAATAAGATCAACGCTTAGCCAGACATGATGCTATGCTTGTTGCAAACTGTTTTCCACAACTGTAAGAAAGATGAGTAATGAAGTATCATATCCAAGCATAACACAAACACACTTTAGAATAGCATCAAAAAGGGATATACTTACACAATAAACGCAAAGAGAAATCAACATGAACATAACGCCCTTCACATCACGTTCGAAAATGAAATTATAGCGTCCTCCTACTCGTATGCTTTCAACAAGTGTTTTTATTGTATCTAAAAACAACATCCTTTGCCTTTCTGTTTGTATTTTTGACTACAATCAATTAATCAACCGATTTCAATACTTCTTTCAGTAAATGTAATTTCAACAAAGGAAATCGTATACTATTTGAAACATAAATCGAAACCTAATTTTGGGATCCATGAAACCAATACGGTTGAGAGAAACCCGTCGCTTTGTGAAAACAATCCTCTAGAACATTATTACAATCTAATAAACCATAATAGTTTCTCTACGACACCATAACCTAATACTAATCAGCTTAAATTAGTTTCGATCATAAACTGATGCAAGCAAAAATAGAATAAAATAATTACCTAGAATCTAGAGATATATTACTTGCCAAAACCTAGAACAAAACTCACCTTATCAATCTTCAGCACAGAAGGACGGAAGCAGCGTAATCCGTGTAATCGGAAGCAACATCACCTTCGCCAACTCTTTCAGAACTTAGTGGCGATCAAAAAGGAATGGCATAAGGAGAAACGAAGAGATCGTAGATGATGATTGAGGTCGATCATCGATCTACTACTGCAATCGAAGATAACGACATAAACTACATCAATATCATGGCTCGTGGATTCGCCGTCGATGAAATGACAGAAAAGGACTGTGTCGTTGATTGACGGAAGAGGTATTCGTGGTGGATGACGTAGGTGTTGGATATAGTGTCTAAGTCCATAACTTTATTTGGTATGTACTTGACCCGACCCGGCATGGTCCATTTGGGTTGCATGGCATTGCAATACTTGGATAGACTAGATGAGAGAATAAGGCACTTATGATTATTAATATATTATAAGTTCTAATATATTAATAATAGTATTATTTAATTAGTATTGATCAAGTATTAATCTAGTATTAATTTGGTGATCAAAGTGAGACTAATTAAATATATAGGGTTGATTATGACAATCATCAATTCTTTTATGGTGGATTAATGATCCATGGTTTATGGGTTTGGGTATAACCATATGGAGCTCCATGGATAGTCCATGGGAGTTACAAACCCATGGGTCATGAGAAATCAAGAGTCATGACAATTAAGGGCATTCATGTGTAAACCCTAATTGTGACAACACTATAAAAGGAACCCTATGGCTAGCAAAATCGTGACCTAGTGTTACTAGAGAGGGCATAACCGATTTTGAGTGCTAGAAGTATTCTCTCAAGTTATTCCAAGTCTTGTGGTGTTGTGTGAAGCATTTGAGGCACAACATTTGGGGTGCTAGGCTCACAAAGTCTTGAAGGAATCCAAGCAACAACAAGGTATGTATTTCTACTAGTTTTTATGTTTTATGTAATCCCCATGCCATGCTAGCTAGGAAATAACCTTGAAAAAGAAATTTGCATGTATATAGAGAAAACATAGATTCAAGGTTATTAGGGTTGCATGTACACTTAGGAAGTGTTAGAATGCTCAAAAACCCATCAGTGGTATCAGAGCCTAGGATTGTTTTCTACATACTTGATGCAAAACTGCTTAAAAATCGAAAATTCTGCACTCTGACGACTGGACTCGCCGAGTCCATGGGGAGGACTCGCCGAGTCCATGAACAAATTCATCCTACTCGACGAGTAGAATAATGCACTCGGCGAGTAGGAGCGTGCTGGGCAGTTTTTTTCGAGTTTTGTTGCTGGAAATGGACTAAGATCATTATCCCAATCTGTTTTGGACTTGTAAAATCTGTTTTTCAAAATGATAATGATTATGTTAACCCATTTTACATGACTTTTATCAATTTTCAAGTATTGTATATGTTTATATGATTTCTTGAAATTGCTTGACATGAATTTGTGTTCTTATGAGTTTTTAGAAGATCATAGGAATTATATGTAACCTCCATGTATGTTTAATTCATGATCTTAATGGCTATGATGGTGTCCATAACTTGTCCTCAAGTTATGGATAACCAAAAGTCACTTCTTTTAATTATGATTAAAGAACTAAAGAGGTTTCATAAAATGAAGAGTCTTCATTTTTATGAACCATTAAAACTCATAAGTTACAAATTGAAGAGACTTGGAATAGTTTCAAATCTTGCCCTCAAGTTTTGGAATTTGAAAAGTCTTACACTTTAATACTTTAATTCCAAATTAAACCTTAGATTTTTAAAAAGTTTAAAAATCAACACTTATACTATTACTATAATTTTATTATATAGATATGTATAAGAATATGTCATTCTTACCGTTAGTAGGCCTCATTCACGAAGCCGGTCTATAAGGGGGGTATAAGGTTGTTGCCTATAAAATGGTGACTTAATGGGTGTCCACTCTCACCCACCGCTTCCTTGATCGGTGGAGGGTCGTTAGCCGAACGGGTAGGATACGACTTTAAATACTCGTTAAAAGTATAATGAATTATAAAGTAACTATACATTATAAATTCCCAATCTTAGTTACTTTAGGAAAATGTGAAATTGGTGCTAGCCCATAAAAATACACTTTGTACCTTACCAAGTCGTTAGTGGAGCGTGTGTGGTTAACCGGCACACTAACATGGACTAGTAAGAGTGGCAAAGGGTAACTTGACCTTATTATAGATCGGTGGAGCGTGTGTGGTTAACCGGCACATCGATTAGGTAATATTGTTGAGGGTACCAAGTCAATTTGTATGGTTATTCACACCCTGTTTGTGATCCTCGGCATCCCAGTCACAAACTTGAGAGGGCACAATCGAGATTCAAACATGCCATTGAAAAGTTCAATGTATCTCAAAAGATCTAGGAGTTTCAAAACCAATAAAACCTAATAATAAAATATTTCGTTCTTATGGTGGAAATTGGTAAATCGTCATTTACCTACCTTCAAATATTTTATAGTATGGATTATGGCATCCCTCTTCCAACTATAAATAGTTTGTTGGATCCTAGCCTTAATATTTCATTTGGGTGAATTATTAAGGATTCCTAATCTAATGAAACTTGTCTTTCTTTCCTTTCAGATGTCTTCCAACAATGCTTCTGGCTCAAACCCAACATGCTCCTTTTCCCTTATGAACTTGTGTGGTAAGGTCATCTTTGATGGATCCAATTTCAATGAGTGGATCAGAAACATCAGAATGATTACCCGCTATGAGGACAAAGAATATGTCCTCGATAGGGAGCTTAAGGTTGTGAGTGAAGCCACTGCTACTCCTGAAGTGTTTGCGGAGTTTGTTGCACATGAAAAGGATGCTACTAAAGTAGCATGCATCATGATGGCCACCATGACTCCTGAACTTCAAAAATCCTATGAAGATTTCTACCCCTATGAGATGCACCTGGATATGATGGAAAGGTACCATCAGAGCGCGCGTCAGGAGAGGTATGAAATCATCTCCTCCATGATAACCGCAAGGATGAAGGATGGTGAACCCATCACCGGTCACTTGCAGAAGATGCAAAGGTTCGTTGACCGGTTGCTGAAGCTAAATGTTGACTTTCCTGAGGAAATGGCGATTGACATCATTCTCCATTCCTTACCTCCAAGTTATGATCAGTTTCGTATGACTTATCATATGAACAAGGAGGAAGTCACACTTAGCAAACTTCAAGGACTCTTAAGGACAGCTGAAAATGGCCTTAAGGGTAAAGCGGTTGCTACTTCTACTCCTTCAACAGCCCCTGTTCTGGCTATTGGGCAGGGAAAGGGTAAGAAGAGGAAAAGCCCTTCGAAGGGTACCAAGGGTAAGACTCTTGATGGTTCCTCTTCAAGTGGGACAAAGAAAGGTCCCATTACTCCTTCTTCAAACCCAAAGGAAGCACAATGCTTCTATTGCCAGGATAAGGGACACTTGAAGCGAAGCTGCCCTAAATATCTGCAAGATGTAAAGGATGGGAAGGTTAAACCCACCCATGCAGGTATTTACACAATATTGTCTAATAACTCATCTAATGTTAATTCTTGGGTGCTTGATACAGGTTGTGGTATTCACATCTGTACTGATTTGCAGGCACTAAGAAGAAGTGAGCAAGTGGAGCACGGGAAGATAAACTTAGTCATGGGCAACAGGAAAGCATCACCTGTTACCAAGATAGGAGTTTATTCTTTATTGCTTAATAATGGGTTAATGTTAGATTTGAATAAGTGTTGTTACTCGCCCGAAATGGCGAGAAATATTATTTCTTTTCATGGCTTGTACAAACAAGGTTTTTCATTTTCATTTGATAATAAAAATGGTGCTATTAATGTTTATTACAATGATGTATTTTACTTTAAAGCATTACCTTGTGATGGTGTATATGAAGCTGTGAATGTTGTAGACAATCTAGGAAATAATGTGTTGTATATTGATTCTTCAGATAGCTTGGATAAAGCATCCTTGTGGCATTGTCGTCTTGGACATGTTAACAAGAAGCGTATAGGCCAACTCCAAAAGGCTGGAGTCTTGGAATCATTTGACCTCAAGTCAGATGATAGTTGCGAGTCTTGTTTACTTGGAAAAATGACAAAGTCACCCTTCACAGGTACTTGTGATAGGGGTGAAGGTTTGTTGGACCTTGTACACACGGATGTGTGTGGGCCCTTCAGAGTTGCTACAAGGGATGCTAATCGCTATTATGTGACTTTTACTGATGATTACAGTAGATATGGATATATTTACTTAATCAAGCATAAGTCAGAAACCTTTGAAAAGTTCAAAGAGTTTAAGCAGGAAGTGGAGAATCAATTGGGCAGGAACATCAAGATGCTCCGATCCGATCGGGGAGGAGAGTATCTTAGCATTGAGTTCCTTGACTATCTTAAGGAATGTGGGATTGTCTCACAATTGACACCTCCCAGAACACCACAGTTGAATGGTGTAGCTGAGAGGTGCAATCGAACCTTGTTGAATATGGTTCGTTCCATGATGAGTCGAGCTTCGTTACCAATCTCTTTCTGGGGGTATGCCTTAGAGATTGCCGCCCATATCCTTAATCTAGTCCCTACTAAAAAGGTTGCCAAAACACCTCACGAGATGTGGACTGGGAAAGTTCCCAATCTGGACCACATCAAGATTTGGGGTTGTGAAGCTTTCGTGAGGCGTGAGACTCATGATAAGCTTGAACCTTGAAGTGAGAGGTGTATTTTCATCGGCTACCCACAGAGATCCTTTGGTTACCTCTTCTACAGACCCAGTGATAATGTGGTCTTTGTAGCAAGAAGAGGAGTCTTTCATGAGAGAGAATTTATAAGCCAAGGGGACAGTGGGAGGCAAATTGACCTTGAAGAGCTTCAAGAGTCAAGCGGTGAAGGAACCTCAAATGCTATCGACCAACCTGAGGAGGAAACTCCTGTTGATTCGATAGATGAGTCTGTACCTCCAAGACGTTCCACTAGGGTGAGGAACACACCTGATTTTTATTATGGTTATCACATCACCACTGAAGGTGACACATTTATTAGTGATAGTACACTAATAGATTTGGATGAACCTAATAATTATAGGGAAGCCATGGCAGGCCCTGAGTCTGCTAAATGGAAGGAGGCTATGGACAGCAAGATTCAGTCCATGTATGACAATCAAGTTTGGAACTTGGTTGACAATGTACCAGGTCGTAAGACAGTTGGGTGCAAATGGATCTTCAATAAGAAGACCGACATGGATGGGAAGGTACATACTTACAAAGCGCGATTGGTTGCGAAGGGCTTTACTCAAACTCCGGGAGTTGACTATGATGAGACCTTCTCACCAGTAGCTAAGATTAAGTCTATTAGAGTATTGTTAGCCATAGCTGCATTTCATGATTATGAAATATGGCAAATGGATGTCAAAACCGCTTTCCTTAATGGAAAGTTGGCTGAGGATGTTTACATGGCTCAACCAGAGGGGTTTGTCGATACAAGATACCCTAATAGAGTGTGTAAGCTTGATAAAACCATTTATGGATTGAAACAAGCATCTCGCAGATGGAATCTTTGCTTTGATGAGAAAGTCAAAGAGTCTGGCTTTTCTAGGAGTGAGGATGAGTCTTGTGTGTATGTCAGGGCTAGTGGGAGCATAGTTAGCTTCTTGGTGTTGTATGTGGATGACATACTTCTCATAGGAAACGACGTCCCAACCTTGCAGGAGGTTAAGTCCTGGCTTGGGAAGTGTTTCGCTATGAAGGACCTTGGAGAAGCTGCCTATATCCTAGGGATAAGGATATTAAGAGACAGGAGTAAAAGACTAATTGGACTTAGTCAGAGTACTTATGTGGATAAGGTACTGAAGAGGTTCAGTATGCAAGATTCCAAGAAAGGAGAATTACCAATCCAGAGTAATGCCAAGCTGAGTAAGACTCAGAGTCCGAGTACAAAGGTTGAGATAGCTGAAATGAGTCATATACCATATGCTTCCGCTGTGGGCTCGATCATGTATGCTATGACTTGTACTCGCCCTGATGTGGCCTTTGTTTTGAGCATGGTCAGTAGATATCAAGGGAACCCTGGCAGGGCACACTGGACAGCGGTAAAGAACATTCTTAAGTATCTGCGGAGGACTAAGGATTGGGTCCTTACCCTCGGAGGCAGTGATGACTTGAGAGTGGAAGGATATAGCGATGCTAGCTTCCAGAATGATAGGGATTATTTCCGCTCTCAGTCAGGCTGGGTCTTTATCCTAAATGGAGGGGCAATTACTTGGAAAAATTCCAAGCAGGAGACAGTAGCTGATTCTACTTGTGAATCAGAGTACATAGCAGCAAGTGAAGCAGCTAAGGAGGCGATATGGCTAAAGAACTTCATCGGAGACCTTGGAGTTGTACCAGCTATAAAGGAGCCAATGGAAATTTTCTGTGACAGCGAAAGTGCGGTTGCTTTGGCTAAGGAACCGAGAGATCACGGGAGATCTAGGCACATTGACAGAAAATACCATTTCATCAGACATCGAATAGAAGAAGGACTCCTTGTGGCTAAGAGGGTATCATCAGATGAGAACCCGGCAGATCCCCTCACGAAGGGACTGAGCAGGGTTAAGCATTTACAGCATGCGAGGCGCATTGGGCTGAAGGATGATATTAGTTTCAATAATTAGATTCCTGAAACTTGTAAAATGTAATTGACATTTGATGATAAATAAAAGTTGTTATTTATTTATGAGTAAGGTGTTACTATCTTGTGTTGATTGTTTACTATGTTTCAATTTTGCATGTTTTTACTTCCAGAATAATTATGTTATTATTCAAACCATCCACAGTCAGTCAAACTTTGGAAGTAAGTATTGATTTAAGACTGTCATGAATTTGGCTTGTATGATTTGTCTAAAAGTGCTTTGGACAATGCAATGGTTGCTACAACATTCATGAGTACTCATAAGGGCTGAGTATTGGATCCAACCCACGCTCACTTGCATCACTTCATGGAATTTATCTCGAGTGATCGTGAGCCGGTAATATCATATAAATCTTCAAACCTAGAGATATGAGTTGTTGACTATGAGTTGGTTATTCATTGATTGCACGAAAACGCATTGGTAACTCGATGTCATAAAACGTGCCTTTGTGAATAATTCAACAAGTAGTTAGTACAAGCATATCAGTCGAAGTTTATCTATTCCTTCTAGAAATAGAAGCGATATCTGGGCCCCTCGATGATTTGGTTTTGACTTATGTACCGGACCCGGTCAGAACCTAATTGATGTGTTCAATTTAGTTCTATGTCGAAACAAATCAGAGATCGAGAAACAAATGCTGGACAATAAGTAAGACCATGTTCCATGTGTTTGTCCGGCTGATATCATGAGAACAGAGGATTATATGATCACTTATCTTAAATGGCGTATCATCATCATCTCAGTTCCGAGAGACTTTGAAAGAGCTACAATTGCTAGTCGGATTTTGAAGTCATATTTGCAAATATAGTTATTAGACTTATCCAAG
The DNA here is from genome assembly GCF_052849685.1 of Lactuca virosa. Classification (NCBI taxonomy): domain Eukaryota; kingdom Viridiplantae; phylum Streptophyta; class Magnoliopsida; order Asterales; family Asteraceae; genus Lactuca; species Lactuca virosa. The sequence goes on along the minus strand of NC_136430.1, from coordinate 346,854,428 downwards.
TGGGAGACTGTTGGATATAGTGTCTAAGTCCATAACTTTATTTGGTATGTACTTGACCCGACCCGACATGGTCCATTTGGGTTGCATGGCATTGCAATACTTGGATAGACTAGAAGAGAGAATAAGGCACTTATGATTATTAATATATTATAAGTTCTAATATATTAATAATAGTATTATTTAATTAGTATTGATCAAGTATTAATCTAGTATTAATTTGGTGATCAAAGTGAGACTAATTAAATATATAGGGTTGATTATGACAATCATCAATTCTTTTATGGTGGATTAATGATCCATGGTTTATGGGTTTGGTTATAACCATATGGAGCTCCATGGATAGTCCATGGGAGTTACAAACCCATGGGTCATGAGAAATCAAGAGTCATGACAATTAAGGGCATTCATGTGTAAACCCTAATTGTGACAACACTATAAAAGGAACCCTATGGCTAGCAAAATCGTGACCTAGTGTTACTAGAGAGGGCATAACCGATTTTGAGTGCTAGAAGTATTCTCTCAAGTTATTCCAAGTCTTGTGGTGTTGTGTGAAGCATTTGAGGCACAACATTTGGGGTGCTAGGCTCACAAAGTCTTGAAGGAATCCAAGCAACAACAAGGTATGTATTTCTACTAGTTTTTATGTTTTATGTAATCCCCATGCCATGCTAGCTAGGAAATAACCTTGAAAAAGAAATTTGCATGTATATAGAGAAAACATAGATTCAAGGTTATTAGGGTTGCATGTACACTTAGGAAGTGTTAGAATGCTCAAAAACCCATCAGTAGGATGGAGGCGATAGATAGTGAGGGAAGAGATACATTGTGCTTAAACATCTTAAGTTTATCAGACATCGATCTCAAGTTTATTGATTTTTTGGAATGTATTTTCTATACCATATTTACCCCTAAGGCCAAATGATAAAAACCTAAATTTCCATTACATTCATTTATAATTACAATTATGCCATCTTTGATCTCAACCATTAAGTTTTTTGATCAAGTGGTCCACTTTTAGTTCTTGGGTTCTCGGGAAACTATAGGTTCTCAAATGATCCTCCCCCCCCTCTCTCTCTATATATATATATATATATATATATATATATATATATATATATATATATATATATATATATATAACTTGAAAAACATTTAGCTATTTTAGGACAAGAAAGTCTTAATTTTAAGTAGTATAAAGTTTAAAGAAGAAAGTACAAACGTTTTGTCTATTGAAGTTCTTATCCGTATAAGAACCCTTAAATCTCGCATATTGTTTTCCCATATCTCTTTATCTTATCTTTGACTTGGCATTTTTTTCATTTGAACTCTCACTTGAACTCAATCAAAACATGTTTGGATTCAGTAGATGAGTTTCTTTAATCCTGTCCATCAATCTCGGCCCCAAAATAGCTCTCCCATAACCAATCCCTCCTTCTCCCTTTATCTCAGCCACACTAAAATATTTCAGGAATTGAAAACAACATCTAGGATATGTGGAACCCTTGATTCCCTCTCACAGTCACCACCTCTTCAATTTCCAACGCTCCCTTTTATTACCAACTACATGGGCTTAGATCTTTCACAACCATTCATTCTTGAAGTCAGTTCCAAGCTCCAAAGCGTTGAAAACACCGATGGAAATTACAGATTCATTGGCATCCTTGATTTCTCCATTCTCTTCCCTTATTTCTCTCACCGATTTCCTGTTTTGATTTTAAGAAACAGATGCTAGGGGCACCACCTGATATCGATTTATAGATATTTAAACTAACTAATTCTTTTAACCTTACTCTTATAGGACTTCTATGGATACTCACCACCAACCATCCCTCCTACGCTGCTGCTAAACCGACCGCTTTCATCCACCCATCGTCAAGTAAACCCGCCACCACCACTCACCCTTTGTTTCTTTTTCTCAGCTCACCCATCGTCTAATAGAATTGAGGAAGGTCAAGTAACATATTCTATCGATTTATTGTTCAGTTAACCTAACTTTTGAATGTTTGTTTCTTTTTTGAGTTTGGGTTTATTTGATTTTATTTCCAAATCACCTCTTAAATGCTTCTATGTTTCAGCTTCAATCGTTCATCTGTGAAGAACAAACCGACATCCTTTCTCTTTGGAGGCCATTGACCTTTCCTTCCAGGTAAGCTTTTACATAGTTTTCGATCAAATCCTCTATTTTTCTCATCTTTATATAAATATCAAATTTTAATTTTTTTTACCAATCACCCATCTGTTGTCTCCATCGGCCATCAGACCACTCTCACTTTCTCTAACCCTGATATCTATCTAAAACGTAAATTTTATATCTCAGATGTTTTTACTAGCTTGCTCTCTCTTAAAAGTCTGCCCAATTTTAGGGTTATTTTTTTCCAGACGTCTATCTGTTAGTGATTAGGGTTTAGGCCTCAGCACTTTAGGGTTTAGATTATGTCTCTTATGTATCCTTATTTATTTGAGGTTTAACCTCACTATTTATCAATAAAAACAATCTATTATATTACATGGTATTAAAGCTCTAGGTTAAAAATCCTACTGCTGACAACAACCCGCAGCCGCCGCCCTCCACATCCGCCGACCTTTTCTAATAGTCGTCAGAGGTGCCTTCATTATGTTCCTTTTTCCGTTTCTTCTCTTCTCTGCCTAAATAATAAAACATCCGGCTGACACCAAACCAGATCCATTTCATTGGATTTTCTACTGCCTCATCTACTTCTGCCTCCTCCTCGGCTGACCACTTCTTCAGATGTATTTTCCGATTCAGCCCCTTCTGATGTTGCGGCTGCCTCTCTTTGATGGAACCTTCTCCACCGAGTAGTCTCTGATCTGCAATCATCTCTTTCTTTATCAACATTGCAGTCGCCGATCTCGCCGAAATTGGCTCCGTCCGCCGCAGCTCGAGCCCTCTTTCTTTCTCGCTACCTTTCACCGGACTCCTCTGCCGTCGGTCGTATGATCGTCATCGTCGTCGTCGCTCCTCTCTTCTTATACACAAGAACCGTTATTGGCCGTCGCTTCTTCTCTCTCTTTCTCTAACGAGCAGTTGTTGTTATCCGTCATCGTTAGAGCTCTGTCACCGTCGCCGCCTCTGTCTTCATTTATGTTATGTTATGTTTTTGTTTTTCCAGTCTAATCGTCCTCTCCCGATCAAACTGTGGGGGGATGTTAGTGTCTTAGTGATTAGGGTTTAGGCTCAAGCTCATTAGGGTTTAGATTAGGTCTCTTATGTATCCATATATATGAGGTTTAACCTCATTATTTATTAATAAAAATAATCTATTATCTTACACCATCCATCCGTCTGTTGTGTTTTATTATTTTATTAGTTGAAGAGAAACAGAGGTAAGTGTTAGTTGTTGAGGGAGCATCTTATTGTGAGTTTATGCCTTGTGTTCTAGTCGTTTTTGTACAAGGTTTGTGTAGCATGTATTTACAAAACATGACATTTTGTGTTTTTTAATGAAGTTCATGTCATATGCTTTGTCATATGCTTTAACATGTATTGAATGACAGGGATAGAGCTGCTATACCAGGTCATATATCACTTGACATGTTGTTATGTTAATCTTGTGGATGAAGTATCTTTTTGATTTTTTTAATTGAAAATTATTATGGAGAGAATGATGATTTGTATTCAGATTTTTCAGATGTTGTGGACAATGGCAATAACGATCAGAGGCTAAAGAAACTGTGTAGCTAAAAATTCAATGGAGGCTAAATGAATTTGACCGGTGATGTGTGGCATGGTCTCAAAATGGTCATATGATGCTCCTACTATATCTTGGGCTTTGCAAAAAGGTATCAACTTTGATGACTTCACAAATTTCTATCAAATGACAACACTTTATTTTGAAAACTTTATCAAATTAGTATGAAAAAACTCATTTGTTGAAAGAAGATGAAAAGAGAATGTGCTATATAGTGAAATAAGTGGATGTGGATTCAGGAATAATATATTGTTGCTGCTAAGATTTTGCTGTTTTGGTACTCTTGTTGCTTTGCAATTCTCCTAATGAAGAATGTAATGGTGTTTCCACTGTTCCGTTTCAAGCTTGCTTGCTACTGGTGTTTACACATGTCTTGCAAAGGTTTCTTCAATATTGTATTTATGCTCTTCTTTACAATGAAACTTTTCAGAAGAATGTTGGAAATTTTGGTAACCAAAACATAAACGCGGAAGCATAAACTTTGGATCTTTAATCTCGAGTCTGATTAAAAGAAAACTTAAACATGAAAGAATGATTACATACCTGATTTCATTATAATCTTTGGATCTGAAGAACTAGGGTTGAGTTTTCCAGTTGATCTCAAGAGTTCTCTCTAAAATCCCTCAACAAACCCTAAATGAATTTACATGTGTATTTTCATGTGTCTTGATTGCTCCTCATCACATGTATATATAGATGGAGATATACCCTATGTGAGAGATGGAAGGGATCTTGAGGATCTTGAGTCAAACCGGGAACTCAACCCACAAGGTAAGTAAATATCTTATAAATCGGTCCATCAACAATTTATATTCTTACCATAATAACTGGATTTAATGATATATCGTACATATTTATGAAGTGGTCCCATAATTATCCAACAATCTCCCACTGGACCACGAATATATAAATGTACGTATAACTGTATAAGCGTTTTAATGAATGTTATTATAACATTGATACCCTTAAACAATCTCGTCCACTAATCATAATAGTATAGGATCAAAGCGGCCTTCGTTACAATTTACGTAACTAAACCTATCAATGGTCACATATACATATATAACTAACGACATAGATTAAACATGATGTGTGGTTTTAAAATCTAAATAGATTTCCGACGAGTTCCTCTTTAGATTGAAGTGAGATCAAACTTCAAATAAGTGCAACTAATAATGGAGTTAACCGAATTCTTAATTCTGTACAGAAAAACATAATTGTTCTTAAACAAAACATAAAGAACCATAAAACTCCCACTAAAACCAAATATCACACCAACGTGTGTAGTATGCTCATGAAAGACCTAGGGAGGTAATCCCTTTATGAGCGGATCCATTTTCATGGAGTTTGTTCATATGTGCTATGTATATTTCCATTTTGCACTATTGTGTTAACAGAAGGAAACTTGATGTCAATATGCTTTGACTTAATAGAACTTCTGTTGTTGGAATATAATATTGCTGACTTATTATCACAACTTTAATGGTCTTTCAATACCAATAATGTGTAGCCTCGTGACAAATTTCTGCAACCATATTCCATGCTACAAATTATGATGCCATTATGGAAGAAGCTACCGAAGTCTATTCCATGAAATGACTCATCATGCAAAAATTTAAAAGTATCCCGATATGGATCGGTAACCATTTTGGCATCTAATAAAATCAGATTCTTAATAAAAATGATCTCCAAAACATACGATTTCCTATAGTTGAGCATATATCCTTTTTGTTATATAAAGATATCTCAAAATCCATGTGGCTGCTTTCTTATGATCCAAACTTGGGTTATGTAGATATCTGCCCAAAACCAGAAAGATAAATTTACTCCCACATAATCTGTGATACACAAAATCATCTATTGTATTTACCTCAAAACCAAAAGAGATAATAAATTGATGAAAAATATGGTACCACGCATAGGATATCCAATGTTGAGGTTGTTGAGTTTGTGTATTCAGAATAGGAGATTGAATAACATTGTCGATCACTAATTCATAATCTACATACTATCGAAAGCAATAATAGGAATCAAGATTGATTCCTCCTTAAGGACAATGTTTTAGCCTTGTTTCTCCCCCAAACTCAACATCCTCAAAGAATGTTGCTCTATCCAAAATGCAAGGTCAATATCCATGCAATTGAGAACTAACATAATGCCCTCAATCCATTCCTTAAAGTTAATCTCATTGAGTACATGAATCATAAATGTGATCAATGTTAGCAGATATAATACCATAATTCAAACATAAGCAAATCTATTTTTATGCTCATTAATCCATAAACTGTAATCAATAAACTCAATTTATGACATCGTTACAAGGTATCAACACAACATTAATATCAAGTCTTTGGACAGTAATACTAACTTGCAAGAGATATCCTTGTTTTAGATATAAACATTGACAATAAATCATGTCAATTAACAAGCCCCTCTTTGGATTGACTTATTAATTACACGGAACCAAAAAATCGCCACATGTTTATCACCACGTATATGTTTATTCGGCCAAATATCAGTCTACCTTTGGGTCGGCTAATACTCGCATTAATAAACACATAAACTATTAATTTTGATAATAAAAATTGACAATATATCATGTCAACTAATAAGCCCATCTTTAGATTGACTTATTAATGACATGTAACCTCAAAATTGTCGAATATTTATCATCAAACATGTGTTTATTCGACCAAATATTAACCTACCTTTGGGTCGATTAATATCCGTAATAATAAACACAAACCATAAAATTTAAGTTCTTTGTAAATTAATTTTCACAAAAGAGATCACTTTTGTGATATATTGTGTCAATTAATTTATTATAAAAATAAATAAACATGTAATAAATGAAATTTATCAACCACCTAAAAAATATTTAATAGACCTTGATAAATTATTGAAACCATATCATAAATTTTATACAAGTTTAAAGCTGAATAACAAATTAAATATATCCAAAAAAATGTTTTAGCTAAAAGCATGGATTACTTTTATGGGCGCAAACCTTATTACAAACAACACAAATAATTATTAAAATTTCATTTAATAATCCTTATCCTTATCCTTATTAAGAATGAATAAAACTAAAATTTTCTAATGACATGAAAACATCCATGACGAATCAGCCCACGGTTTGAGTATGTGTCTGCAATCCAATTGCTAATACCCAAAAAAAATAAAAAAAATAATACTAATAATAAAAAGCTACCATATGTGATACTTTTAAAAGTTTTTTTTGGGAGTTGCCGAAGCATTACTTTAATATTATAATAATACCCAAAAATAAAGGTGAGTACATGATAATCACCATATATATACACACCTATCAAGCTTTAAAAAAGGTTATTATTAAATTAGACATAGAGGTCACGATTCCATACCCTCAAGCATAACGCAGTATAACCTTTTCAATTGAAAATAAAATACAGTGATTTGTCAATATCCCTTTTACACACAAGCCATATATTTCACTATATACGAAACAAACGATGTGATATTTAATGAGTTTGTGTTCGACTAATATATGGTGCAATGTGCATATTATATGGGTACAAGAACCAAGCATGTCATGAATGGTTACTGTCAAATTCAAAAATCAACAAAAAAACATTTGTTTATTGATAATTGAACAACGTCAAGAATCAAGAGAGAAAAGCAAATAGTAGATCAATATGACACCTCAAACAAAGGCACTACTACCGGTAATAATAAAATATTTAAAGTTTTAGTTTCCTTATCTAACACCCCTTTTTATTTTATAACGTTAGTCAAAAAAAAAAAAATCTCGACGTAAAGGAAGAAGATTCAGGTATGTATAAAAATTATATTAATCAAAAATTTTCTAGTAACAAATTCGAGTAGGTTCTGATACCAATTGTTGGAAATTTTGGTAACCAAAACATAAATGCCGAAGCATAAACTTGGATTTTTAATCTCGAATCTAATTAAAAGAAAACTTAAACATGAAAGAACGATTACATACCTGATTTCATTATAATCTTTGGATCTGAAGAACTAGGGTTGAGTTTTCCAGTTGATCTCAAGAGCTCTCTCTCTAAAATCCCTCAGCAAACCCTAAACGAATTTACATGTGTATTTTCATGTGTCTTGATTGCTCCTCATCACATGTATATATAGATGGAGATATACCCTAATGTGAGAGATGGAAGGGATCTTGAGGATCTTGAGTCAAACCGGAAACTCAACCCATAAGGTAAGTAAATATCTTATAAATCGGTCCATCAACAATTTATATTCTTACCATAATAATTGGATTTAATGATATATCGTACATATTTATGAAGTGGTCCCATAATTATCCAACAAAGAAATGATATTTTTATTTGATTTTTTCAATAAACCATTCATTTTAATTGAAATCCAAATGACATTTAAGAAAATTCTGTAGAGATTTGATGTGGGTGTAGACCTTGAAGCCTAAAATGCTTACAAATAAAAAAAAATGTAAAGTTATGGGGACCTGCTTCAGGTTACCTACAGAAAAGCGAGTTTTCCATCATACTATTAAAAAAATGATTTCAAGAGACTTTGTCTTATTTGTTCGTGCAGGGGGCATGAATGTGGTTGCTTCCCATTTTTTGCAGGAACGGTAAGTTCTGATGAAATTTTTAGAAGATAAATAGTTGTTGATGCTTCTCAAACTAAATAAATTGTCATTAATTTCATTGAGATTCTTAAATTTTGGGATGATTTGTTATTTTGCTGCTATCTTGGGATTATTTAGGTGACAAAAGGGGGCTGTTGTGGGGCTCTATTGCAACAAGGTCAGTAGTGGGTTTAATGCATTAAAAAACAATGTACTTTCTCTTATTTGTTTATTAATCCAACATGATGTATGTATGCACTAAAAGCTCCTCTAACGATTCATTTAGTATTTTATCATTCAACTGAATTTATGTGCTGCTCTTTTCATCTTTAAGATTAAAATGATGGTGTATTATAAGAAATAAATTAATATGATTTTATCATAATTAAGCATTAGTGTATATAAGATAACATTGTTTACTCTTTTAATCTGAAATTAGCGGTGGTATCTATCTTTTCAAGTTATTTATTTCGTCACTTTGTAAATTTTGTATCTCAAGTGGTCAAAAGTCAAAACAAATGCCAAAGAAGCAACTAAGACTTAAATAAATGAAGTCTCATCTTGATATTTGAGGCTCAAGATTTATAACGTTTACGTTTCAATGTAATCAACTAATGAATTGTAGATTTTGTTTCAATCAATTTCATATTCCAATTTAGTTATGCTTAAATGAACTTTAAACGTAATCATACATTTATTTCAAGTTAATGATTTTTTAATAATATAAAACCCCGTCGAGCCAAGCTCAAATTGATCAATTATTTCATGAACTTTAGCTTCAAAATTAAGGTTCAATTAAGCTTGAGTTGAATTTCTTAATCGAGTTGAGCTTAAACATGACACTATATCGACTCAGTTGGTTTATCACACATCGTTACTTAGGTGCTATTTCTTAGAAAGTTATAAGAGTGAGTTTTTTTATGTTAGATTCTTATAGTTTCATATTTATTTTTCTCAACGTATTTTTATTTTAGACCGACAACATTTTTTTCAACTCAGAATAACAACTTATTTTTATCTTTATCGCAAAACAGCATTGTACTTTTATTTTATTTTATTTTATTTATCAAAAACAACAATATATTGTTTAACCAAAACAACAATATATATGTTTTTAACCGACAAACATAATTTTATTTTTAACCCAAAATAATAATATATTTAATTTTTAATCCAACATGTTTTAATTTATAACCAAAAGTTGTAACGTACTTTAAAAGAAACCATTTTCCCAAAAGTAATTCTTTACCAAAAAAAAACCTATTAAATGCCCATGAAAAGGTGACTAATTTATGGATACTAAAATAGTAACCGAAAATTAATTGTTGACTGTCACTATTTAACCACCACTCAAACCGCACTAATTAAAATAAATATGGAGTTATTTCTGAACATGACAAATTATGTTATGAAAATTAAAAAAAAATGGTTTCTAATCGTAATCTCAAAAGTTCTGTTATTTTTTATTAACTATGTCTCAATACAAAAGTCTTGAAGGATATTGGAAAAACTATTTGAGAAAAGAAACTACTTACCGAAACTGTTTTATAAACCGTTCGTCAAAAAGAATAATATTCACCTAACCAACCCTGCCCCTACCATAAACAGGTAAACTAGAAAATCTCATTTATCATTGTCTAATATAGCATTTTACTTTCTGTTTTTTTCTTATTTAAGCATTTTACTTTGAAAGTACAATGACATAATATAATAAATATCATGTGTATGTCAGTATGTTTGTGTGTGTACGTGTGGGTATTTGTAGAAAGAAATGAATGTAAGATGTTATGTTTTGCTAAAAAATGATGCAACTTGCTATATCTTGCATTTACAAAATGATACTAAGTTGATATAAGTAAAAGTTAGCTGAAAATTAGTCACCCGATGTTTTGAAAGAAGTAAAAACCATAAGCAGAATATTGGATCCTGTTATGTGGCTTGAAATCAATTTACTTTATGTGGGCATTGACACGTTATATACAAACTTTTCCAAAGGAATGTCCATCACCTAAAATACAAAAGAAAATTGATCGATCTCTTACTAAAGAAATTTAATAGACATGCTAATCACCAAGGAATATTATGAAGCATCATCTTTGAAGTTTCCTGTCGATAAGGGAAACGATATTTTTTCATTAGATATTTTAACGTAACATTAGTCTTTTTTTTGGATTATTTTTTTTAGAAAATTTATCAATACTTTGTTTGGATGTCATTAAAAATAAAAAATTCATTGTTTTTTAAATGTTTTGTAAACGTTCATTGTGGAAAAGAAATAATCACCTCTAAAAATTAATTTTGAAAAACCAATTTTCACCCGTCGTTTGGCGCGGGTAAACGTCTAGTATATATATATATATATATATATATATATATATATATATATATATATACACACACATACACACCTTAAAAAACATTTAGCTATTTTAAGACAAGAAAATCTCAATTTTAAGTAGTACAAAATATAAAGCATGAAGTACAACTGTTTTATGCATTTTAATCTCCTAAATGTCTCATATGAGAGGAGCTTATCACAAAATGAATCGATTAAAGCTAAAACCATATTCCCTTATTTTAAGTGTCAATTGAATCGACACTAAGAAATACACTTTATAAGGCATCTTCCTCAACCCTACACCCAAATCTGTAAAACCTATCGATTACACCCACTAAACTCCCAAATCTTTTCTCAAAACTATGAAATTTCAATGCTTCACGTCTTCTCCGCTTCTTCGCCGCTCCAATGCTCCTCCTTCATTACCACTATCAACCTCCACCGCCGTAACCACCATCGCTTCAGCTTTGCTTCAGGTAAGCAGGTCAGCTTCAACAACGATGATGCCCCACCCTAGGTTTCCGAGAATGACCACTAACAACCGCACCATCATCGCACGCCGCCGTTCAAAAATCCTAAGGCATCGTTTCCGCCAATACTCCAAACCTCCAGGTTCTTCTTCTTCATATTTAGTCTGATTTTCCATCGTATTTATTAAATTCCATTTGTAAAGTTAATGATGTGAAAATTTTTACAAAGTTACCACTTATGATGTGAATACTCTTTGAATTGCAGGGGTGATATCTTTTTTGATTCATGTCTCCCTCTGGTTGCATGGCTCCAAACACGATAACATTCACCTCCCTAATTTGGTTTTCTAAAATTAGGGTTGACGATCTTCCTGATTTTAATGGAAAAACCGCCATGAATGTCTACCAAGGGTTCATTGAGAGCTTCAAGACATCCTTCTGATGTGTGTGGAATGTACTAGTTTTAATCCTACTAACTTAGACACAAAAACAAACACACTAAAGGCAGTGTACCTATCGATTAGCAGCTTAGTTCAGGTAAGTAGGGTATCGAACACAGGGAATGGTAAACAATTAAGATTATTACTAATATTATCTAAATAAAACAAGTAAAAAAAGGGTTTTTCTCTAGTTTTACAAGACTAGAAACTTAAGCAACTACTTAAACACTAAAACAAAGGACAATTAACAACTAAGGAGAAACAAAAGACAACTAGATTCAATCAAATTAAAGAGACTTCCGTTTAGTTTCGATTCACCTATTCCTATGGTTGATTTCGTAGAAAGTGCAATGGATTAATATGTCATTGGCTACCGATTTCTAATGTGATTAGGTTCATGTTCACTATTACTAATCCTTAGCAAACAAGTTAACTCAAACAATGATCAGTTGATTAAACTAACAAGTTTCCTAGTGTTCAGTTCGGATCAAGTAAGACTTGTAATATTAGTTAACTAAATTTATCAATTCAGTCAACTCATGTATGGTTGTTCATCACACATGCTTACACATTAACTTACTTATTTTCTTGTTAATCCTAGGTTCATATTCACTAATACTAGGCATACAATATTGTTTTCACAAAAACCATATGATTCAAGCAATTAAGAAGATGTTCATGCAACTCAATAACTTGATTATTAACAGAAAATAATTATCGCTAACTGTAACGCCCGTGTTTCTAGGCTAGGCATTAATATTGACATTATAATCTAGGTTAACCTTTGTAACTCATTTTGAAGAAATGAAAAGGAATTATGTGAATATTATGTGAATTATGTGTTTTATGCTTAATTATTAGGGTTTAATTAATTAAGAATAAAAATGAGCGTCAAAAATAAATATTAGATAAAGCCGATATCTATTAAGAAACTTGTAGTAGGCGTGACAAGGATTACAGATATATAAAGAATACCAAAATCCGAGTTATAACGAACAAGTTATGACCTGTCGAAGTTTCGCGACAAAATCCGACACGGTGCCGAATGTCGTAAAAAGTGAGTGTTTTATAAACTACTTTTTAGCCTTAGTGATCTAAACGAAACTCATAGTGTTCGTTAAACCGAGAGTAGGTATAAAAAGAACGCCCAAATCTGACATCGTATGAGGAAGTTATGATTTTTCGAAGTTTCAGCTTAGCATTAGACAGCTAAAAACTTGAATTTTAGATCGAGTGATTTTTAGCCGACATGACCTAAACGAGAATCGAAGGTCTCGTCAATAGTAGCACAACGGTAAAAAGACAGACGAAAACGGACGTCGGATGAAGAAGTTATGAATTTTTAATGGATTTCCTGTCCCGGTCTGTTAAAAATAATAATATAAAAATTAAAGTCAAAATTAGCCGACGAAGTCTAAACGAAAGTTGTAGATCGTAATTTTACCTACGCGTGCATATAAAGAACATCAAAAACAGAGCTCGTATGCGAAAGTTATGGATTTTAGAAGTTTTGGCGCGAAAATCGAGAAATATTGTCAAAACCGAGAAATCTCGCATACGTGGACTTCGGCCACGTGTCCTCGCCTCGCATCCAACACGTGTCCGAAATTCTGCTGAGTCATCCGAACCAGAGAGCTATCCGAAGTGGTCCACTAGGAGTCCGACGCGTGTCCCTTATGGCGTGTCCGAGTCTCGCAGGAGGTGCCACGTCCGAAGCCTCGGACTAGACCTCGGTCCAATCAAAGGCTGCCACCGAGACCCTCGCACGTGCGAGCCATGTGCTGCGCGCCTTTGCCCTGCTGCCGCGTGTCCTCGCCTGCTGACTCTTCTCTTCCTTAGCTGACTTCGGACCCCTATAAATAGAAGGCTTGCGAGCCTTCTAGGATACATTTGGAAATTTGTCACTTTTAACCCCTTTCTTCATATTTTCTTCATTTTAACATCCCCCAAAGCCCCGGTATCGATTATAACCCCCGGAATACGCCACAAAGTGCCCGAGAAGCACGGAAAATTTATCTTTTCGGTTTCGAAGCCCGACCCTTGCAGAGCCCGGTTTCTCAATAAAACTCCCGGTTTTATTAGAAACGAACGTTTTAGGAAATGAATTGCTGCCCGATTATCATCAAATCAAGTGAGTGTGTAGTTACTTTCACTTTACACATAGATATGAAGTATTTACCTTAAAATACGTGCTACGTGTAAATATATTAATTGTTTATTTGAGGTGATTGTTGAATAGATGTTTTATACAAGTTTTAAACTGTATATATATTTTATCTACAAATATGTTGGGTAGAACATGGGTAGACGAAATAGTCGATGGGTGTTAAAATGATGAGAGGCATCGGTGTTGTTGTTGTTGTTGTTGTTGTTGAAGTCGTCTAGCGGAGTATAGATGACGACCACGGACCTTTCTAGACAGTCCAGTGGCACACTAGCAGGTTCGCAACTTGTAGGTGTTGATGAACTAAATGTTCATCGGAGTACTCCATCCCCCTCATGGTTGCCTTTAGGACATGTATGGCTGAGGAGTCCCCTTAGCAGTAGTGTCCATCCCGATGATATTCCTTAGGATATGTCCCTTGTGATAGGTGTTTAGGGACGTAAAGTGAGGACAACGGGAATGGGTAATCAGGGTTATTGTTGATTGGTGAACTTAATAAGTTTATTATTATTGTGGGTTGAAAACCCTATATGCTCACCAGGCTCCCAAGCCTAACCCACTCAGCTTTTTATGTTACAGGTAGTGGACCCCGAGCATAGTCGGAGGACGATGAAAGATTTTTGATTATAGGCCAGTAGTTGTAAATAACTGTTGTAAGGCTTATAATGTCTTGTTTATGCTTTTGATCTGTATCGGAACATGACATCCCGAGGTTTTGATATGAAATGAGACTATACATTTCTTAAAGAAAGGTTTTGATAAACTTCTATCATGTTTTATTTTGGGGACCAATTCCGCATCATCTTTTAAAAAGATTTCTCTGATTTTATTTTAAAAAGCATAAATTAAATCGGTCTTTTCTGGCCGAGAAATTAGGGGATGTCACAGTTGGTATCAGAGCATTAGTTTAAGCGAACTAAGAAATTGTAGGATTTCTAGACTTAAACTTAGAATGCTAAGTGATGATTGTGAGATGAGTGTCTACCATATTTTAGACACAAGCACTAGTTTATTTTAGGAAAGGTGCCTAAAATGCTTTTATGTGCTAAATGCTATATGTTTGCCATATGTGCCATTAATTGTTCGGATCTATGGTCTGTTGCCGACCGGATCTGGAAACCTTATGTGTGTAGGATTCTAAGCGTATGATTACGAGATTAGAACTAACATGTAAACGTTTCGGAGTGATAAGGGAATTGAAATATCTAACAAGGATAAAGACCTAAATTCGCCTTATTCGGTATATAGATTATAATGGCAAGAACTCGGAGTGGAGCGGGAAATGCAAACAGAAACCAACAACCTCAACCTCAAGTGGTGGAACAGGTGCCGATAGTAGGAGCTGCACCCGAACCCATCACCATGGCTGGAGTACGAACTATGATTCAGACCATGATGGCTGAACAGAGGGAGGATTTGAGGCAAATGTTGCTGAACAAAAGGGATGAACCTTCAGTTCCTGTTGAACAATGTGAATTGAATGATGATCGATCTGAAGAAGGAAACAACAGTAGATCGGTTGGTCATAGTGAACCGCTTGTGGTTGGGAGAAATAACCACCAGGTTAGAGTGGAGAGAAATGGGTGCAAGTATAAGGACTTTATGACTTGCAAGCCATCGACCTTCACTGGAAAAGAAGATCCTGTCGGAGTAATGGATTGGATCTCGGAAATGGAATTGGCTTTCATGACTTGTGATTGCCAAGGCAAGTTACAAACCACCTTTGCAGTGCGTCAGTTCAGGGGTAGTGCTGCTCGTTGGTGGAACACTCTGGGGAAAACCCTAAGCCCTAATGAGCCACTGCAACTGACTTGGGCAGAGTTCTTGGTGCACTTCAAGCGCAAGTACTGCTCGGCCCAAAACGTACTTGAGTTAGAAAACCAATTTCTAACGTTGAAGAAGGGGAGTATGACCATTGACAAATATACGAATAACTTCACAGACAAAATGGAGTTTGCTTTGCGTATTGTCCCAGATGAGCTGGCAAAAATTGACAGGTACGCAAAGGGACTTCCATGGGAGTATGCGGTGCCAGTACGTCAGGCACTTACTTTGGAGGCAGCTCTCTGGGCTGCCAAGTCTGTTGAAGATATGATTAAGGGGAGAGCCGCCAGCAAGGTTGAAGTTGGCGAAAAGAGAAATTTTGAAGGAACTTCAGGTTCCAATAAAAAGAACAAGTTCTCGAAGACTGGTTCGAGAAAATTCGGAGGAGGAGCCGAAGCCAAGTGGTGTGACAAGTGTAAGAAGAAACATGCTGGGAAGTGCAGCATGGAACTCACTTGTTACAAATATGGAAAGCCAGGGCATTATGCCAATAATTGCACCTTCACTAATAATGTCTGTCATGGGTGCCATGAAGAAGGGCATATTTTGAGGGATTGCCCGAAGAAGAAGGACGCAACAAAACCCAATCTTCCACCAAAGCCGAAGGCGAGAGCCTTTCAGATGACACTCGAAGCTGCGAAAGAAGAAGCCGATGTCGCTTCAGGTACCTTTCTCGTAAACGAATTGCCTGCCCAAATTTTGTTTGATTCTGGAGCCAATTACTCCTTTATTTCGCATGAATTTGGAAGAAAACTAGCTTTGCCTGTAGATAGACTAGTTAATACTATAATAGTCGAGATTGCTAGTGACAACTTTGTACCTGTTAGCCATCGTATGAAAAACATTTTCATTGAATTGGATGGGAATAAGTTCCACAAGGAATTATTGCCTATCGAGTTAAATGGTTTCAACATAGTTTTAGGAATGGATTGGCTTAGCGCCAATGATGCCGAAATATTGTGTAGGAAGAAGATAGTAAAAGTAAACCCGCCAGGGAAAGAGTCGCTTATGGTGTATGGAGACAAACGCAGAGTAAACTCTGGAATCATTTCCCTAATGAAAGCCAGAAAGTGTTTGGCCAAGGGATGTACATCATATCTACCGTTCGTGATCGATGCTCAGAAGGAAAAGAAGGAGGTGCAGAATATTCCGGTGGTGTGTGATTATCCGGAAGTCTTTCCCGAAGATCTTCCCGGATTGCCCCCTGATCGACAAGTAGAATTACGTATCGACTCGTTACCAGGAACGACGCCGATAGCAAAAGCACCGTATCGATTAGCACCAACAGAGATGAAAGAACTTATGACACAACTTCAGGAGTTATTGGATAAAGGTTTCATTCGACTAAGTTCATCACCCTGGGGAGCCCCTGTGTTGTTTGTAAAGAAGAAAGACGGGAGCATGAGAATGTGCATCGATTACAGAGAGCTGAATAAAGCGACAATAAAGAACAAGTACCCGTTGCCGAGGATCGATGACCTGTTCGACCAGTTGCAAGGCTCGAGCTATTTCTGGAAGATCGATCTTAGGTCGGGATACCATCAACTAAAGGTGAGAGAGCAGGATATCGAAAAGACTGCGTTCAGAACAAGATATGGACACTATGAATTTTTGGTTATGTCGTTCGGACTAACCAATGCCCTAGCAGCTTTCATGGATTTGATTAACAGGGTTTGTAAACCATACCTTGATAAATCCGTGATAGTATTCATAGACGATATCTTGATCTATTCGAAAAGCAAGCAGGAGCATGAAAAGCATCTGCGTGAGGTGCTAGAAGTTTTGAAAAAGGAGAAGCTGTATGCAAAGTTCTCCAAATATAATTTTGGATTCAAGAAGTCCAATTTTTAGGTCATGTGGTTAACCGAGAAGGAATAATGGTTGACCCAGCAAAGATTGAAGCTGTGATGAAGTGGGAACAACCAAAAAGTCCTACGGAGATTCGAAGCTTTTTAGGATTAGCCGGATATTATCGCCGATTTATCTAAGGCTTTTCTTCGATTGCTACTCCATTAACAGCTTTGACCCACAAGGGAACTACTTATGTTTGGAATGAGAAGCATAAGGAAGCCTTTGAAAAGTTAAAGAAGAGATTGTGTGAAGCACCGATTCTTTCGTTACCTGAAGGAGTTGATGACTTCACAGTCTATAGTGATGCCTCTGGAGTTGGGTTAGGTTGTGTTTTGACCCAAAGGGATAAAGTGATCGCGTACGCATCGAGGCAATTGAAAGAGCATGAAAAGAACTACCCCACTCATGATCTGGAGTTGGCAGCGGTAGTATTCGCCTTAAAGATATGGAGGCACTATCTTTATGGTACTAAATGCAAACTTTTCACTGATCATAAGAGTCTTCAATATCTCTTTAATCAGAAAGAATTGAACATGAGGCAACGGCGCTGGCTAGAGTTACTCAAGGACTACGACTGTGAGATACTTTACCACCCTGGTAAAGCAAATGTTGTTGCTGATGCCCTCAGTCAGAAGGTGAATCTTGAAAAGAAAAGGCCAAGAGCGTTGAGAATTGAAGTTGTCTCTACAATTGTGGAAAGTATAAAGAAAGCTCAAGAGGAAGCTTTAGAGAAAAATGACCGGAAGGAGGAACGTTTGGGTAAAACGTTGGTGTTTGATACAAACGGTCAAGGACTGAAGATATTCAAAGATAGGATTTGGGTACCTAAGACGGGAGGAGTAAGAGATCTTCTGATGGAAGAAGCTCACAAGACCATGTACTCGATTCATCCCGGCAGTACAAAAATGTATAGGGATCTAAAACCCTATTACTGGTGGCCGACGATGAAGCTCGATGTTGCTAAGTATGTGGCCGAGTGTGTAACTTGTGCTAGGGTTAAGGCACAACATCAGAAACCGTATGGGAGTTTAGAACCTTTACCTGTACCCATGGGTAAATGGGAAGATATCACTATGGATTTTGTGACTAAACTGCCCAGAACAAGGTACGGTCACGACATGATTTGGGTGGTCGTTGATCGCTTCACTAAGAGTGCGTATTTCATAGCCGCTAACGAGAAATGGTCTATGGATAAACTTGCGAATTCTTATGTGATGGAAATTGTGAGGCTTCACGGTGTTCCGTTAACGATTGTATCCGATCGTGACAACCGTTTTACCTTAAGGTTTTGGAGGAGTCTACAAGAGGAATTGGGTACCAAGTTGTGTTTGAGTACAGCTTACCATCCGCAAACCGATGGTCAAAGCGAACGAATGATTCAAACATTGGAGGATATGCTGAGAGCATGTACGTAGAATTCCAAGGTAACTGGGATGAACACTTACCTCTAGTAGAATTTTCCTATAATAATAGTTTCCACTCAAGCATCAAGATGGCACCTTATCATGCTTTGTATGGGGAAAAGTGTCGAACGCCGTCATGTTGGCTGGAAGCTGGGGAAAAGCAGTTTATGGGACCTGAAATAGTCCATCAAACTGCTGAAAAGTTAAAAGTGATTAGAGAAAGGATGTTAGCAGCTCAAGATCGACAAAAGAGTTATGCTGACAAGAAAAGACAACCGATATCCTTCGAAGTTGGAGATTCGGTTCTACTTAAAGTCTCGCCGTGGAAGGGACTTATAAGATTTGGTAAAAGGGGAAAGTTGAGTCCAAGGTTTATTGGACCATTTAAAATTCTTCAGAGGATCGGGAATCAAGCTTACAAGCTAGAATTACCGGAAGAACTGGAGGGTATTCATAACACCTTTCATGTGTGTTATTTGAGAAAGTTCACAGGAGATGTGCCCGACATAATTCCCATTTCTGAATTAAGGTTGGATGAAAACAAGAGGTTGATCGAAGAACCTGAGGCAATCGTTGACCGTAAGGCTAAGAAGTTGCGACGCAAGATGGTCGATTTAGTGCTTGTGCGTTGGAAAACATACGAATGGGCCAAATCTCACTTGGGAGACGGAGAGTGACATGATGAGTCGCTACCCGCATTTGTTTGCTGATGTGTGATTCCGGGGACGAAATCATCCTAAGGGGGAGAGAATTGTAACGCCCGTGTTTCTAGGCTAGGCATTAATATTGACATTATAGTCTAGGTTAACCTTTGTAACTCATTTTGAAGAAATGAAAAGGAATTATGTGAATATTATGTGAATTATGTGTTTTATGCTTAATTATTAGGGTTTAATTAATTAAGAATAAAAATGAGCGTCAAAAATAAATATTAGATAAAGCCGATATCTATTAAGAAACTTCTAGTGGGCGTGACAAGGATTACGGATATATAAAGAATACCAAAATCCGAGTTATAACGAACAAGTTATGACCTGTCGAAGTTTCGCGACAAAATCCGACACGGTGCCGAATGTCGTAAAAAGTGAGTGTTTTATAAACTACTTTTTAGCCTTAGTGATCTAAACGAAACTCATAGTGTTCGTTAAACCGAGAGTAGGTATAAAAAGAACGCCCAAATCTGACATCGTATGAGGAAGTTATGATTTTTCGAAGTTTCAGCTTAGCATTAGACAGCTAAAAACTTGAATTTTAGATCGAGTGATTTTTAGCCGACATGACCTAAACGAGAATCGAAGGTCTCGTCAATAGTAGCACAACGGTAAAAAGACAGACGAAAACGGACGTCGGATGAAGAAGTTATGAATTTTTAATGGATTTCCTGTCCCGGTCTGTTAAAAATAATAATATAAAAATTAAAGTCAAAATTAGCCGACGAAGTCTAAACGAAAGTTGTAGAGCGTAATTTTACCTACGCGTGCATATAAAGAACATCAAAAACAGAGCTCGTATGCGAAAGTTATGGATTTTAGAAGTTTTGGCGCGAAAATCGAGAAATATTGTCAAAACCGAGAAATCTCGCATACGTGGACTTCGGCCACGTGTCCTCGCCTCGCATCCAACACGTGTCCGAAATTCTGCTGAGTCATCCGGACCAGAGAGCTATCCGAAGTGGTCCACTAGGAGTCCGACGCGTGTCCCTTATGGCGTGTCCGAGTCTCGTAGGAGGTGCCACGTCCGAAGCCTCGGACTAGACCTCGGTCCAATCAGAGGCTTCCACCGAGACCCTCGCACGTGCGAGCCATGTGCTGCGTGCCTTCGCCCTGCTGCCGTGTGTCCTCGCCTGCTGACTCTTCTCTTCCTTAGCCGACTTCGGACCCCTATAAATAGAAGGCTTGCGAGCCTTCTCGGATACATTTGGAAATTTGCCACTTTTAGCCCTTTCTTGAAGAGAATCAAATCGAATACTTGAAAATAAGAAACTGAGCAACTCGACGAGTTTAAAGTGGACAGTCGTCGAGTTAGATCGTGACTCAGCAGAAATCGGGAAATTCCTCTTGAACTCGTCGAGTTATAAGGGTGCACTCGACGAGTTTTCGGCTCTGATCGGGCAATTTCTCCTTTCTTCTTCAGGTCAGATTTTATGTTCAAGGAGGGTATTACGTTAATACACCCCTTTCTTTTCTTCAGTAACGAGACTCCTTTTCAACCATTTTAAGCATCGGACTCATAACATCACTCACATCTTCTAATCTTCTCGTCTAGACTCGACCCTTCACTTTATTTCCCTCACGCTTTTAATTAATCGTTCAATTCTCACCCTAGCTTCTGCAAGATCAAAAACAAAAAACTACATAATAAAAGAAGAATAAACATTAAATTAAAATCCTAAATTTAGAAGAAAAGTAAAAGAAAAAGAAAAGAAAACTCAAACGACGGCTTGCCTCCCGTAAGCGCTTCTTTTTGTGCAAGTCTTGAGCTGGACTCTCAACTTAATAAACTTCTAATAAACTTGATGTCATTCCATCCATTGCATTGAACATTTTCGATCCCCGACAACCGCGCCAAAAACTTGATGTGTGCAAATAGCTACACCTAATTTTAAATTTATAACCTAACTAACTTAATAACTAAATTGCAACTAGGCAGTGTACCTAGTCAAATTATAGAATAGTATAGGTAAGTCGGGTGTCGATCACAGGGAACAATTTTAACTAATTAATTTACCTACTAATAAATTAACCTAAATTTCTAGCAAAGTAATAGTTTTTTTTTAACTAATTTTGCAAGTTTAGATGAACTTAGTTTCTTAACACAGTTCAATCAATAACAAAACACTTCTGTCACTTTGAATCCACCTTCCCTCAATGGTTTATATATTAATTATGACAATTCCTGTTGGTTACCAATTAAAATAGTATTAGCAATTCAATTCCAAATTTACTAATATTCAATTAATTCATGTAGATCTATGTATGTTCACACATAATTTAACACATAATCAATTATTAAATAGAATTGGAGCTATGTAAGATTGAGTTGACAAACACAATTATGTTCATAATATGAGTACTCTAGCACAGCCAAATTTAATAATTCATTTACTTATCTAAGATTGGTTTGATCTTAGCTCTAATAATCTAATGTTCACTAAATTACTAGGTATTCAAATTCATGCAGATTGATGACCACTAACTACACAGAACAAGAATTTAAAGCAATCTAGTTATCAAATCAAGCATGCTAGGTATAATCAATCAAACACAAGTCATTAACCAACAAGAAAAGTCTAAATCCATATAATCAAACCATGAGTTCCAACTTCATCTAGCTAATAGAAGCAGCTAGATTTAGCTGGACATTCTAACAAATAAACACAAACAAGTTATAATAAAAAACATGTTTAAAAGTACCAAACTAAAAATTGAATTATGAAAATTTTCTTCCTTGGTGTTCAAACCAATTCCTTAGCCAACCTCCTCAAAGTCGTATGGATCAAGGATATAAATAATTTTTTGAAATATCCGTACTCACGTCGTAAGCATATGTGTCTCACGTCGTGAGCTCGTTGTTATCCGTGTTTGACAAGGATTCTAGGTTCGCGATGTTTATCTTCTGGAAAGTCCTAACTCACGTCATGAGCCTCTAAAACTCACGTCGTGATATCGTGTTTTTCTGGATTTTTATCTTTTAAGCCTTTATCCTCCAAAGTTCCAATCTTCAATGCTTTTAGTCCCTTTACTTCAAAATGTCTTCTTTTTGGCTGCACAATATAAATTAACCTTATAAGTACCATTATTCTATGCAAATAACCAAAATATGTATAAAAATGTACTTAAATATTGCCTAGAAATATGTATAAATATGGCAATATCATCTACACATAGATTCTTAATATCCAACTCCCATTATGGAAACATTTACATATTTGCCATATGACAATTCATTCGTAATAGAATCCCATCTATTCATGATTATGTCAATATGGTCCATCCATTACTATACTTCCAACTGCCCACAAGCGACCAATCATCAACGAACCTTAGATCGTCCTTGATAGTTGTTTAATTACTTTAGTCATATCCGATTCTGGTCCTTTTTTTCCCTCTTAATGCCTTAGGCATTTGGAAAATCAGAACAGGCGAATATTATAACATATGCAATCGATCCTATACCCGAAGCATATGGGATACGATTCATAATAAAGACATGATACTTTATCAATCTCTCACTATAATATTTCTATATATGGAATTTCCAATGTAGAAACATTTCAACCTATTATTCATATATGCTTATGACTAAGTCTGATTTATACTTCAATCTAAACCTTTAGATTTGAAATAAACTATAAGTATTCTCTCCCTTACTATAACAAAACAACTTTTCAAACTCTTCAACTTTGCAAATCAAAACTTTGTTTCCTATAAATAGCATTGCTAACTCGTAACACCTATCATAATGATTATGCTCCCACTAGCACAATAATTATGTCCTTACTAGCATAACACTTATGCTCCCACTAGCATTGACATGTACAAAGAAATCAGCTGGACTTCTAGAAATCAATACTTATTGACTTTCTTACCAAAGTTCAGATTTCTGATACAAGATGCTTCGATAAGACTTTATCTAGGATTCTCAAACGCATACACCTTTCCTTAGATAACTCATATGTATGTCTAAACTATTTTAGAACTTACAGCAGTAAGTCCCGAATGTTCAGACTATTTGCCATTTCTCATAATTCGAACTATGAAGAGGGATGTCGTAATCATAATCGAATTTGATAATGCAATCAACACAATTGCTATCTCTTTAAATCTACTTAGTGAAAGCGTTTCCTCACAATCCTTTTATGAAGCGGAGAGAAACCTTTGCCACTTAGATTTTATGGTGTATGTATTCCTATCCATGTGATTTTTTCATAACCATAATCACAAGACAAGGTTTGCGACAAATCCAAACTCATATGGACTGAATTTGTTCAATCTTAATTTTTTGCCACCTAGTAGTACAGGGCCTACCATTGCTTCCAGGTTGTTGAGCAGCTCACCTATATTGGTAAATGTACTTTCATTGATTAAGGTGCTTTGCCTTGTGCAATCAAATGAGAACTCATAGAACTCACATGCATAGTCAACAGGAATGGGCACAGAAACAAGAATGTGTCAACACGATAGGTTACAAACCTCAAGTCGTGTGCTAGTGATGAATTATAGGTTTATTCCTGATTAGTTCTTGAAAATTTTCAAGACCTTTAAGACTCCCACTGACCTCTTGACATATAAGATTCTCTGTCAAGAAACATTCCTAAACAAATATTCAAGAGTTAGTGCGGATTCTTATCAAGAAAAACACTTCACACAATTGGTCTTATTTGGTCTTCATCTTATCCAAGACATCACAACTACCAATTTAAAATGTGCAAGAGTAAGAAACATTTCTACTCCACATTTCATGAGGTGTTAGAAACCTACTTTAGATATGTTGGACTTGATTAGTGCACATCAATGTGTACCAGATCCTTCAGTCCTTCACTTGACTCACATCTACATGTGAACAAGGAATTAGTCCCAATTTTCCTAAGTACCAAGATTTTCATACATCATATAATTCAAATCACACGATTCCAAGTTTCTGTCTAATGGAAACTTGGGCGATGAGAATCTTTCCTTACTTAGAAAATTACGACACTACTATGCAAATACTTATGAAAACTATGTCACTAATATTCCTAATCAATCTATCATAACTCCTAAGCAGCTCAAAAATCTGGTCATAAAACCATGCGATCGAAATCCATCTCTTCGCGACCAGACTCAACTTACTCTTCCTTTAAGCTTCCTTTCTTTTCTTTGATCCTACAAAACATCAAAATGCAATTTTATCACATCATGTATTAAGAATCTATAAATAGGAACTTAATAGAGTTAGATAGTGGACTTACCTGAAGCAGAGTCATACATTTTGACTTTTGCATCCTTGCGATCTTTCAGGTAAATATGGCAGCTTCGCATCCAATTCCCCTTCTCTTGGTAATAGAAACAAACAGACTCTTTTGGAATGGTACACGTGACAATTTCAGACTTATCCTTTCTCTTTACCATTTGGTCAAACGGTTTGACCTTGGCCGATCCTTTTCCATTGGGAAGAAAAAACCGTTCTGGACTTCCAATGTCGCCATTGTCAATGTCCATGGAAGTTTGGGAGATTGATCTTCCAATCATATTTGCTTGACCGGTGCTCCAAATCATTGCTGATTCAACAGCAATAAGCAAATAGGTTAGATCAATAAGGGTCACGTATTGGTCTTCCATATAGTAGTCCTTAATGAACCCGCTATATGACTTAGGAAGTGATTGAAGAACCAAGTCAACAGCCAGCTTCCTTGAGACAACGACACCCATCATCCATAGTCTATCAATGTGTAACTTCATCTTCTAGACGTGTGCACACAAAGACCTTCTGTCTTGGTTTTTTCTTGCCAATAGGGCTTGAGCGACTTTGAACTTTTCAAGTCGACGAACACGTGGGTCAGGGAGAATAATTGGAGTAGGTGGAGGAAGTGAAGTATGATCTCTAGTTCCTTGATCGAAATTGTAAGGTGTTATGTGTTGCATCATTGGGCTTGTTTAGTTAGTCCATTTTGTATTCGGTATTGGGCCTGTCCAAGCCGTCTCATTTATTAGGGTTTGAGTATTAATAGTGCATGCATGCACCATAGATAGTTGACGCTTTTGATATAGATATTCCTGTAAACCCTAGCACGCCTCTACAATTGAAATTCTTCATTGATTTCATCTGGAGCATGACTTTTAATCATTCAGCTTCAGTTTGATTACATTTGTGTTCTTTATTTACCTATTGAATTTAATCGATCTTTAAGGATTCATATCCTAACAATTGGTATCAGAGCAGAAGATTGTGTAATCTATACGCATCTCTTCTATTTACAGAGTTTTAGGGTTTCCGTTAATATAGTATCTAGTTCAGTCGTCTCCATTGTCACATTGACGGCTTGCAGGGATCTTGATATTACCCTATAAACAATCTAGGTTTACACGTCTGATTCTTTACAGGTATTAAAGAAAACTTCATCATGCAACAAGACGATTCCAACATCAACTCCATAAATATCTTGAGTAGCATTAGATCAACAACAAGGATCCTGATTCTCTTCCCTCATAAATACGAAGTTTGGGCGCTCCATTTCGAAGATTATGTTCTTGGTTCAGACGACAATGACTATTTGATATGGGAAGCCATTACTATAGGTCCATTTGTTCACACAGAAACCAAAAGGACCATCAAAACTCAGAAGGAATACAACCAGCTGCTTCTCGACATGAAGGAGGCTCCCCAAGACGAGAGAGATAAACTAATCAGCAACTTCAAGGCAATGAGAGTCATACGATTCGCTTTGCAGGCTGATACTTTTCGTCTAGTCAGTTCTTGTGATAATGCGAAGAAAATATGGGATAGGCTCAAGGAACTTTACTCCACTGATGCAGACCTTGAGCATTCAACTCAGACACTCCTGCTTTCAGAGTTTGGAGCTTTCGCACAAAAGCCAGAAGAAAATCCGAGTCAGACCTTCAATCGCTACAACCATCTTCTCAGCAGGATGACTAAACACGACATTGGAAGAGAAGTGATCGAGCAAAAGGTTACATTTATGGATGGAATTAGGTCTGAATGGATGGCAGTTGTCTCTACAGTTAAGGCACACGAGCAGTTTAAGAGTTATTCTTTGGCTAAGTTGGTTGGTATTCTTAAAGCTCATGAAAGCGAAGTGTCAAAGGAAGAAAAGGTTGTTTCCAGTATGGGGTCTCTATCTCTTGTTTCAAAAGGCAAGACAGTTGCAGAGGATGGATCTGAATCTGATCACTCTGAATGTGATCTTACCAATGAGGAGTATGCCTTGATGGTTTCGAATCCTAAGCAATTCACACGGAAGAAATTTCCATTGAACAAGAATAGAAATTGGCAAGGACGTTATAGCTCAGAAAAGGTGAAGGAAGAAGGTAAAAGTCCTTCTCAAAAGGAAGATGAGAAAAAGGATAAAAATGTCGTTAGTGACTCTGGCTATGACTGTAACTACTGTCATGGCAAAAACCATTTGGCCAAGGATTGCATGCTGAGGAAGTTGAATGAGAGAAAATAAGGAGAAGATGATGAGCCATATCACACGCGAAAGATAGAGGAGATTAAGAGGAAGAAAACTACTGATAACTCTATGCCTGCTTTGATTGTGCAGTAAAATGTTACAGAAGATGAGTTTGGAGGGGTCAAAGTCTGGTCAATAGATTCATAGGATGATGAAGTTTGCAAGCCAACACATGGAAGGGGATTCGTTGTGAAGGAAGAAAGTTCTCAGTTTGCAGGCAAGTGTTTGATGGTGAAAAACGAGGGTTCACAAACGAGTACCACTGGAAGTGGAAGAATAGATGACAGCTGTTTCGCTGCACGACCAGTTCCAGACCAGATCAACAAATGTGAACAATTGATTACCAAGGTAAATACCATTCTCAAATCTCTACACATACCTGTTTCTAAATATGAAACTGAATTGAACGATCTAAAATTCACTTTTAAGCATTAGTGATAGTTTGAAACGAACACGGTTAACAAACTCTAACCTAACCGATCAATTGAGCAGGGTTTCATCAAAAAGTGAAGAGAGGCGAATATGGATTAAGAAGTTTGAGTCGGAGTCATCTAAGTCTAGGGATCAATTAATTTATTTGCAACGTGACAATTTGAAGCTTTTAAAACAACATAACATTTTTTGTTTAATTGCTAAAAGGCTTTACTTTAACATTAATCAGTTGCTCCTTGATTGCGGAATTGGTGAGAAAATTCATAAAATGATCTTACCATTTCTGGAATTAAAGGAAGATGAAATAGATGTCGACTGTTATAATTGTGAATCCATAGTTTCGTCAGAAGAAACTTCTGATGCATACAAGGTTGGACTAGAACGAATTGAATCTTATATTAAGTCCAAAGACCACAAAAATATGTTGAAACAGCTTTTGGATGAAAAAGATAAGAAGCAAATCAAGTCTGAGACTGTACTGAAATTCGACTCATTGAATGCCAAATTGAGTTCAGAAAATAAATGAATATTGAAAGTACCTCTGAATTCGATGAGGATAGTGATATGAGTGAAATCTTAGTAGAGGACGAAGTGGATTGCTCAGAGTTTGTTAAAAATGAATCTGTAAAAGATTTGATTTCTGAAAATTCGGTTGAATTCGCGCGTATTTCTCAAAATCAACCAAAAACACTAAAAGCAAAAGAAACTGTTTTTCCAAAAGTCCAAACTGTACCAAATAGAGTGTTTGCCACTGGGGGACTAGACAAAAATCAAACTATCGAACTAACGTCCATCGTTAATGAAGAAAAAAAAGATGGTTGTGATGAATTCTTTTGGTCCGCACCAATTGATAATGCAGACGAAACGAAGGGTCTATCTGAAAGAACCTCTTGGAGAGTTAAAGGTCGATATGTGGCAGAACCACTAAACAATCGTTCAACATTTGAGATGGGTAGCCCAAGTGGTACCAAGGAAGTTCAAAACGAAACCAATCCTCATCCAGCGAAGAACGAAACCTATGCCAAGAAAGTGAAATCACAAGTGAATATTCATAAGTCTGTTGAACAACTCGCCGAGCAAAAGCGTTTAAGGCATCAAAGATACCAGAACAATCTTTTTGAAAGGAAGAAATTTTAGCAATCCCAAAATACCAACTATGCTCACAGAGAAAAACCTTTCAATCAAAGCGCGAAAGCTCGTTCGAAGGAAAATCCTAGTCAGTGCTCTCGTTGTCATACTTACAACTCAAAAGCGAACTTCGCTCCTAAACCCTCTTTTCAAAAGAAGCACACTGGGAAACCAAAAACTCATCCTTCTAATGCATCACCAAATTATGTCAAGGGAAAGGGAAAGTTAGTCTCGAATTCTAAAACTCAAACTAAGAAATCGACCGCTAACCCTAAGAGAGTTAAGAGAGAATTCGTCAAGAATCATGCTAAAAATAAACAAATCCAATCTGATTTTGAGGAAATGAAAAACAAAAAGATCAAGGTTTTTACAATAAAAAGGAAAGATCAAACAACTTTAATAAAACGAACCTACATGATTGATCTCTCTATTGTTTATCCTGTTTCTGTAAAAGGCTCACGAGGACCCAAACACCTTTGGGTTCCTAAATTTGCTTAATTCTTGCAGGTAATTCGTGACGAACAGTTTGACACTGAATGGTATATCGACAGTGGCTGTTCGCGTCACATGACGGGAAGAAAGGAAGAACTGAGAGAATATAGAGAATTGAAGGATGGTGGGCTCGTGAAGTTTGGCAACAATGCA
This sequence comes from Lactuca virosa, assembly GCF_052849685.1. Classification (NCBI taxonomy): domain Eukaryota; kingdom Viridiplantae; phylum Streptophyta; class Magnoliopsida; order Asterales; family Asteraceae; genus Lactuca; species Lactuca virosa. The sequence continues at coordinate 346,825,244 of NC_136430.1, read as the reverse complement.
CTTGGAGAAATCAAAGGATATGGCATGATAAAGAACGGTGAATTCTCGATTCGCAAAGTGGCGTATGTTGAAGGACTGCAACACAACTTAATAAGTGTTTCGCAGTTAGTAGTGGGTACAGGTCTAAAGGTCTCGTTTGATGATGAAGGATTTGAAATTATCGAAAAGAGGACAAAATCAATATTGCTTAAATCAAAACAAAAATGAGAGATGTATCCTTTGGATATTAATATGATTCGAGGGAAACCTTCTATTTGTCTGCTCACGAAGGTTGCAATAGACGATAGTTGGCTGTGGCATAGGAGGCTTTCGCACGTCAATTTCAAAGACATCAACAAGCTAGTTCTTGGTGATCATGTGTGTGGTCTTCCTCTCTTGAAGTATGACAAAGATCATCTTTGTGCCGCATGTGAAATGGGAAAGAAAAGCAGGAAAAGTCATCCTACTATAGTGAACACGAAGATCATCAAGGCACTCGAACTACTCCACATTGATCTTTGTGGCCTATCTGCAATCGAAAGTATTGGTGGTAACAAATATATTCTCGTTATTATAGATGATTTTCTCGTTTCACTTGGGTGTTCTTTCTTAAGCAGAAATCTGAAGCGACTCCTAGACTCAAAGATTTGATCAAACAAATAGAGTTGCAACTGCGAAAGGTGGTTCGCAATATTCGAAGCGACAATGGTCTAGAATTCAAGAACCAAGTGTTCGATGAATTCCTCACTGATAAGGGAGTATCTCATAATTTTTCTGCTCCCTATACTCCACAGCAAAATGAAATTGTTGAAAGACGAAACTGTTCGTTGTGTGAAGCAGCGAGGACTATGCTTTCGTTCGCATCACTACCTCTTTACTTTTAGGCTGATGTTGTTGCCACTGCCTGCTTTACTCAAAACAGATCGCTTCTTAATAAAAGATTTTCTGTTACTCCCTATGAAATAATCAATAAACGAAAACCTAACGTAAAGTTATTTCATGTTTTCGGTTCCAGGTGTTTCATTTTCAATTCAAAGGAACAACGAAACAATTTTGATGAGAAGGCTGACGAAGGAATTTTTCTGGGATATTCGCTGACGTCGAAAGCATATAGGGTTCTAAACAAACTATCCAAAAAGATTGAAGAAACCTATTATGTCACATTCGATGACAATTACTTAAAGAAAACTCAAGCGAAAGAGATCTTTCCTCAAACGAACCAAGTGACTATTCCCTTGGCTAATCTTTACGATGAATTCATGCTTCTATTCGACGAACCTGAGAAATCTCTCTCTTATGAAGCGAAGGCAGCTGATAACAAAGAATATGAACTGAAGAAGATAATTGATGAAGCCACAAAAAGCATGGATAATCGGCCACCAACCTCGAACATGCCTCAACACGCGAGTACTCCAGTCCATGGGGATAGTTTTGATTTCAATACACCTCCTCAGGGGGAGCAACCAACTCCGCAAGAAACGAACACTCCATCATAGGGTGCCGGAGACACTTCAATTCCTGATGAAGAAGTTCACTCGTCATTCGAGGGGGAGAATAAGGATGCGAATGACGATTCAGATGCTCAATCAGAGTTCGAAGAAGTAAACGCTGAATTGGACCCTTCTTATGATCCAAACTATCCGCCACTAGTCAAATGGACCAAAGATCACCCCAAAACCCTAGTCATTGGTGAATCTTCTGCATGTGTTCTCACGAGATCTCAAATAAAAGCGAAACGAACTGCTTTATTTTCCAAAGTAGAATTCTGCATGTTCAATTCCTTTGTGTCCAAGATAGAACCCAAAACCGTCAACACAAATCTTGATCACTCTGATTGGGTGCAAGCGATGCAAGACGAACTCAATGAGTTCGAACGAAACAAAGTTTGGAGGTTAATTCCAACTCCACCTGAAGCATCAGTTGTTGGTTTGAAATGGGTGTTTCGTAATAAGTTGGATAAAGAAGGAAATTTAATAAGGAACAAGGCGAGACTCGTGGTTAAGGGTTATTTCCAGGAAGAGGGTATCGACTACGAAGAAACCTTCGCTCCTGTTGCAAGGCTAGAATCAGTTCGGATATTCTTAGCATACGCAGCTCATAAGAACTCTGAAGTGTTTCAAATGGATGTTAAATGCGCGTTCCTAAATGGGGAATTAAAAGAAACATTATATGTTGAAAAACCACCTGGATTCGTTAATGAGAGGTATCCCAATCACTGGTACGTTTTGGATAAAGCAGTTTACGGACTGAAGCAAGCTCCAACAGCCTGGTATGAAACTCTTACTCGCTTCCGTAAAATGTATAAGTTTAAACAAGGTTCGGTTGACCCAACCTTCTTTCGTAAGAAAGAGGGTGACCATTTGATGATCGTCCAAATTTATGTTGATGACATCATTTTCGGATCTACTAATCTCAGCCTCACAGCTGAATTCCGAAAGTTGATGGAAACTAAGTTTGAAATGACATCATAGATTAAGGTTTATGTGTTGTGTCATTGGGCTTGTTTAGTTAGTCCATTTTGTATTCGGTATTGGGCCTGTCCAAGCCGTCTCATTTATTAGGGTTTGAGTATTAATAGTGCATGCATGCACCATAGATAGTTGACACTTTTGATATAGATATTCATGTAAACCCTAGCACGCCTCTACAGTTGAAATTCTTCGTCGAGTTCATCTGGGGCGTGACTTTTAATCATTCAGATTCAGTTTGATTACATTTGTGTTCTTTATTTACCTGTTGAATCTAATCGATCTTTAAGGATTCATATCCTAACAGAAACGTGGAACATCATCTTCATGAGGAAAGCTTTTTCCAAAAGATTCGGGAAGACCATAGTTATCAGAACTAGATATCTAAAAAAGGGAGAAATTCAAGTTAGTTGATTCAATCCTTAATATAACACCCAAATGAAATATTAAGGGTAGGATCCAACACAATAATTTACAATTTGGAAGAGGGATGCCGTAATCCAATTGTAAACTATTTGTCGGTAGGTAAATGACGATTTACACCATGAAAACGAAATTTTAAACGAATTAGGTTTTAAATGAAACTCCTAGATCTGTTGAGATTCATTGAACTTTTCAATGACATGTTTAATATCGATTATGCCCTTCAAGTTTGTGACTGGGATACCGAGGATCACAAACAAGGTATGGATAACCATGCAATTAGCTTGGTACTCTCGAAGACGTTTATCACCTAATCAATGTGTCGGTTAAACACACACGCTCCATTGATCTATGATAATCTACGAGCTACCCATTGCAATCCTTCATTAGTCCCATATTAGTGTGCCGGTTAGCCACACACTCTCCACTAACGACCAACAAGGTGCAATGTGCACTTTCATGGGTTAGCATCAAATTAACATTTTTCCTAAAGTAACTAAGGTTGGGAATTTATAAAAGGTTTAGTTACTTTATATTTCATTATACTTATTAATGAGAGTTTGTGTCCTATCCTACCCGTTCGGCTAACGACCCTCCACTGGTCAAGGGTGCGGTGGGTAAGAGTGGATACCCAATGACGGTCATTTTAACGACCGTTTTCTTAAACACCCCTTATAGACCAGCTTCATGAATGAGGCCTACTAACGGTAAGACTGACTGTTTACTTATACATATATAATATATTAGACTTTTAATTTTATATAGTATAAGGGTGTATTTTACACATTTAAAATACTAAGTGGTTTAATCTATTAATAAATTAGACTATTAATTTAATTAAACTTAAACCATATCATTATGGATTTATTAATTCTCTCTTTTAATTAAACACTTAATTAATTTTATAAAACCATAAGGGTGTAATTTGAACTATTCAAACTATCAATGTTCAAAATTTAAGATTTCAAAATTAAAGCTATTTAATTAAATTTCAAATTACAAAACCAAGAGGTGCATTTTTGTAACTTTTCACATTACTAGGGTTTAAGAATTTAATATTTCAAAATTAAAACTTTTAATCAAAATTTAAATTTCAAAACTTGAGGGAAATTTTTTAAAATTTTCAAAACATTTAGATCAAATTTGAAAACCAATTAAATTAATCACATAATTTATCCTTATCACATAATTTGACCTAATCTTATAATTTTGGCAAGATAAACACAAATTAATTTTTACAAATAATTAATTTATCATATAATCTAGTAATTATCTTAAAATTTGACGATTATCCTTCAGTTAGATGAGGATATCAATTACCATATCATGAAATTCGAATCTTAACAGTTAAAACAACTTATGGTAATTATCCTAATCTAATTTTGGCTAAAAATCCAAAAAATCTGCCATCAGAACCGAGTTCACGTCTCACGACGTGAGAACTATGCTCACGTCGTGAGAACCCACCACGTCGTGGTGACTTTTACCACCTCGTGGTCATCAGACAGAAAGCAAAAACAAAAATTTTCCAGCTTTGAACAATTCACATTAGCATCACATATAACAGAAAAACGACCTAGGCTCTGATACCACTGTTGGGTTTTGAGCACTACAACATTCCTATGGTGTACATGCAACCCTAATGCTTTGGATCTAGGTTTTTTTCTCAAGTTATACATGAAAATAATCATCCAAAGCATAAACCCTTATAACTAGAATACCAATTTCGAAATTCATATGTAAAATAGGGGTTGGAACATTACCTCGCTTGTTATGTAAAAATAACAATAACTCCTTCACCTTTGAAAGCTTAGTGCCCCAATTGTTGCACCTTTAATGGAGTCACAAACACTCTTGCAAAGAATGACTTGGAGAAGGAAGAATTTCGGCTAGGGTTTCTCACAAAAACTCATAGGGTCGAAAATCCTATGTAGAGGGTATATTTATAGTTGAGGCTTATTAGGGTTTTAAGGTGGAACCCCTAATTTCCTTGCTTAAGCCTTAAGCAATCCATGGACCTCCATATGAAAATCCCTTGGACGAAAATTCTATGGGCTTTCCATATATTTTCGTCCACCTCTTATCAATAAGCTCCATTAGCACAAACTACAACTATTATTGATTTACATAATCAGTCCCTCCATTATTAATCAGTTCCTTTAATCCTAAAATTAATATCAACTTAATTTCTGATCAATTACTAATTAATAATATGATTTCCAAATAATATATTAATCTATTAATATATTAATAAAACCATTCTGAGTACCAATTTATTATTCATATAATAAATCCTACTCTTTCTCCACTTGTCATCCTATCAAGTTGCATGAGTGAAGGCAACCCAAAAGAACCATGCTCATAATTAAATCATGTACTGTAACGCCCGGTTCCCGACACATATTTTAAATTTAAAGATTTTATGTTTTACACTAGGACTCGGCGAGTTGTAGGCCCAACTCGTCGAGTAGACAAGAATTTGGACGCGGATTTTAAGTAACCTACTCGACGAGTCGGGAGCCAGACTCGGCGAGTAGGACTGTCTGGAGGAAACCCTAATATTTAGGGTTTGCACCCTATATAAACAACTTATCTTGCCTCAACCCATCCCCCATCGTTCCTATCACTTCCAGAAAGCCTTATCTCGAAATCCTAGAGCTTGTTGAGTGTTCTTGAGCCATTTTTGAGTATTTAGAGTTGTTTGAAGCTTGAAGGAAGAAGTGGAAGCTTGGGGGTTCTTCAAGAAGCAAGTGGATCCATAGATTTTGCTCCATTTCCAGTTTATTCGAGGTAAAAAGCTTGAACCTTGACCTATCATTTGATAGATCTTCTTTAAGACATGGATCTTGCCATTTTTGGGACATTTCTAAGCCACCTTTGGGTTTGGATCATATTGTGGAGTGTTAGCTTCAGATCTGGAACCATTGAGGGTTCCCATGGCATAAAGGTGCCAACTTTATGGCCATGGGAAGCCCATGCATCTTATAAACCCCATTTTATAGTCTTTTGAGCCAAAAACCCCATGCATGGACATCAAGTTCGTAGCTTTACGTATAAAATGGACCCTAGTGGTCAGATCTATGATTTGGATGCATTAAGACCCACTGAAATCGACTGTATAGTTTTGGACAAAGAGGGACTCGGAGATTTGTTCATGGGACTCGGTGAGTCGGGTCATATTTCCCATCAAATCCTTCTGTTGATGGACCAGATGCTAAGATAGAAGAACACCCAGTTTTCTAGGCTCATTAGGGACCTGGAAATCATGGAACTCGGCGAGTGTATGAGCGGACTCGGCGAGTTCAAGGCAATGTCCCATCCTCATGAAGACGGACTCGACGATTTCAAGAAGAACTCGGAGAGTCATAAACTGAACACCTTCATACGGGTGAAGATGAACTCGGCGAGTTCAAGGATGAACTCGGCGAGTTGGTTGAAGAAGGTCCCGATGTTTTGTTGAAGGCGAACTCGTTGAGCTCTTGCTAGACTCGACGATTAGGGACAGGGTTGTAGCATTTTGTGGATGTGGGGGCTCGACGAGTTGGTGGACCAACTCGGCGAGTCTAGTCAACCAGATGTTGACTTTGACCAAGGTTTTGACCTTGACTTTGACCTGGACTTGAGTTGACCCTTGAATGGGTTATGATTATGAAATGGTAATGTAGAAAGGATCTTGTGTAGGGATTGAGGAGTCGAGAAGAGTTGATTTCCCTACCGAGGACAGTGCAAACACTACACGACATCGAGGTGAGTTACCTTCCAGTAGGGGTGGGTCTACTACCACAATGCCGACCCACCAGCAGGAGTTGTTGATAGATGATTGTTTCTGTGATAATAATCTACGCTTGCTACTACCTGATATGTTTATGTGATAGCATGATATGTTATATGTGATAGTGGTAGTAGGAGGGGAATAGTCCCCGGGTGTGGTTGCTTGGACCGAAGGGTAGGTCGGGCACCCCAGATATGCCTGACAATATGATTATGTTATGATATGTGTGGTAGTGGTAGTAGGGGTGAAATAATCCCCAAAGTTTGGGTGTTAGGACCGATGGGTAGGTCAGCACCCCAGAACTGCGTGACATGGGTAGGTCGGCGCCCCAGAATGGCTAGACAGGGTAGGTCGGTGATGGGTTTTGAGCATTCTAACACTCCTATGGTGTGACAACCCGAAATTTCTATCTTGTACAAACCATTCACTTCAATCAAAGTCAGACTCGTTTCTGCTAACTTTTAGCACTGTTTGGAGTCTGTTTAAGCATTCTGAGCTTAGTACATCAAAGGAATCAGTGTTTTGGAAGTGTCAGTTTAAGTTCTAAACTAGCTAGCAAACCGTAAACCTCCTCAAAAGGAGTTTACGGTCAAGACTTTAGAGCTTACGGTTATGGTGACAATAAACTCCCTTGCCATATATATGACACTTATTCATTTTTCAATCACTTTTACAATTCCAAGCCTAGAACTCAATTTCTCTCCCAAGGATCTTGAGGTTTTTCTTCCAAACTTCAACAATGTAAGTGATTCCTTCCCTTTTTGGAGTTAATACATCTATTCTTCTTGATTCACTCTTGAATTCATCCACAAATCTCGTCTTTTGAGTCTAGATCTTCAAGATCCTCAAGAACATCAAGAACACTTAAGTGTTTTGGGCCGAAAACACCTTTCTGTTGCTTCCAAATTGTAAGCACCTTCCTCCTATACTTGTTATCTAGTTAGGATTCTTGATTAAGGCCTGGAATCATCATTTATGCAAGAACAAAGGGTGTTTACGATCTAGTGCATCTCCTTAGACCGTAAACCCTTATAAATGGTGCATTGTGACCATTAAACCCTTCTAAATCCTAGAATGGAACTTAGAACCCTTCGAAATACTTGGAAATCATCATATGCACAAAAGGATGTGACTTTACGGTGGTCAACTCACTAGACAGTAAACCTTATGAGCGTAAGGTCATAGGACCGTAAACCCATTTGAACCGTGAACTCAATGGACCGTAAACCCATTGAACCGTAATCACCTAGTACCGTTAACACTTGGACCGTGAACACTTATGGTCATGCCATTTTGACCGTAAACTCACTTGGTCATGTCTTTTGGACCGTGAACTCTTTAGGGTGGCCATACACCCTAGTTATGCAATCATATGTGATTGTATCCCTTCAATCTAAGACTTTACTAGTCTATTAGGATGTTATCCCTTATAATTAGTTGTTTATACACTAATCAAATACACATACATGTCATTATATGTTATTAGGATCTTTGTGTGCTCAAGGTTTCACCTGACACTCTACATCCTATTTCCAAACATATTTCCGTACCACTCACTATAGGTGAGTTCATACCCCTTAATCTACCTTTTAAATGATTTTAAATGCTTTTATGGGGGGGAATACAAGTTGAAACATTATAGTTATTATATCAATCACATGTGATTAATAACTATCAAACAAATAGATTTGCTATACTTTTAGCTGTTTTATCAAACAAACTACTTCAAAATGTTTATCAAACTCTTTTACATGTTAAACTCCTTATCAAACTTGTTACAACATGCCAAACCTTTTCGTTTAACTCTTTTAAAACTAATATATTGTCAAAACCATGTCTAATACATGTATAGTTATATAAGTAAGGTTGGAAGGACTTAGGACTGATAACACACTTTATTTCTTGTTCCTTGTTTGGTTGTGGACTTAGAATACCCTGTTGTTTGTACGAGTGTCGTTTGATCCTTAGTTATATATTATGTATATATGTATAGACATAAAAGCTTTTATCTCAGTTCAATACACTTAGTTATACAAACAACTCGACTAGTAAACTATAATAGGTATAGTTTAGGAAGATACTACTCATTACTTCTAGTACAATAAATCATACAAAGAGTCAGTTCATACATGAGTCAAAACATACTATTATGAGAAACTAAGAGAACATACTATGATGAGAAACTAAGAGAACATACTATTATGAGAAACTAAGAGAACATACTATTATGAGAAACAATACATACAATACACTATACAAGAGAACATAGTATGATGAGAAACAAAGAGAGCATACTACATACTAGACAGAGAGAACATACATTACACTAGTACATACAATACATATACAAGAATACTATAACATAAATGTGAGCCACGGTTTCGGGGCATGGCATCACCTGTCATGGCTCGATTTGTATCCAGAGTCTCCTAGAAGGAGAGCGTGAATTTATGTATAGATCTATACTGGATTGACTATCCTACACCTTGATGTTCGCTACAGTGGGACTTGCAAGTCTACGGGTGCCAAATGTCATTACTTCCGACGTCTTTCTTCGTCGTGTTATTAGTCGATAGTATGGTGCAATCATATCACATTATACCTTAAATAACAATTGGTTTAAGGTAGTTAGTACAATAGTAGTTACTATAATACAACACTACAGTACTTTATTATTTCCCCATTGCATTCACATTGTGATCTTTTCACATAAAAGGTAATGTAAAACTATATTTTTGGTTAATGATAGTCACACTTGGGAAAATACACACTCTTACATGAAACAAACATACAGAACATTTGATGCCTTGGTAGAAGGCTACGTTAGTAGAAAATATAGGATTTTCTAGGAGATACAAACATTTACTACAAACATTTACAAACTTATACATCAAACACTTACAAACATTTTCATACAAACAATGACACTAAAATGCTTATGAACTCACTAGCTTTAAAGCTAATAAACTCTTTCAAAATAACTTGTATTCTCAGGTCATCAGTAGACAGGTACCGATGCCAGGTTTTGAGAAGATGGAGCTTGTTCAAGACTCATCTCGTATTTTGATTTACATTTTTGGTGTCTTATAACTTCACAGAACACACTTGTATTAAATTATATTATTAATGCAATGGATGATGTTGTTGCTTGTTTACTACTATGCTTTGTTGTGATACTGTACATGACGTCCTCCACCCCCGAACGTTTCCGCCGTTCCGGTTTTGGGGTGTGACATATTGGTATCAGAGCATTGTTTATAGTGAATCGAGTATATCAACCCATAAAAGATATACAAACTATAAACACAACGGGATTAAAATACTCTGACCAAGAGTTTATACTTTTTAATATTAAAATATTTAACAAAGTATACATACCTGCATTCATACTAAAATCAATGTCACTAGGACAGAACAAAAGTATTACGATTGTTGAACATCACAAGTAAGCTTGGGGATGTATGGTCAGTTCTGAGAACGACATAGCCTGATCAACTATGTTGGTCCGAGAAGTGATTAGCATATGCCCAAGAATGGTTGTGATGTGGCAACAAGTCTAAAAAGTTACCAACAATACTACAATGAAAACATTAGAACAGAACATAAACCTAAAATACTATAGGAGTATTTTGTGTTACTATAATTACTTATCTGAGAACTAAAGGTCGTTATTAGTAGGTCAATAATTGCTAAGTGGATACACTAAGGTTATATGTGACTAGGATGGCATAGACTTAGAATCTGTGATCTTTGCTTTACTTCCTGTTCCTTGTTTGGTTGTGGATTTGGAGTTAGGGTCACTTATTCGAAGGTCCATCCTGTTTTCATTACATGTAACTGGTATGCACTATGCAAGTATTGAAGTAACTGATAAAGATCATATTATAATAATCTTAAGTAGTACGTCTATTTATATTAGATTCTTATACCCCTTTTCTCGCATAGATATCATGGCTGGATTCCATCCCCACGGTGACCCATACTTCCAAATGAAGGCAATGCGGGATGGCTCGAAGCAGAACCAGAAGAGGATCATCCAATCCCTTTGGATGATCACCTCGCAGAAGGCTTTCCGGATAGTTCTAACTCTGAACCAGAAGTCAACAACCTACCCCCAGTAGTTCAAATCCCAAACCTTAACCCCCGACCAGCATTTCAAGGTCCCACACCCTTGTGGGCGACAAACTTGAACCGTTGGAGTGATAAGCAGGGTCAGCCCTTACCGTACAATGGAGATCGAAGCTTCTATAATTTGAGCGAGGGAGGCTCAGCTGATCGAGTCCTGCCCATCATAGTCCGTAGGATTGCTCGGAACGTCGAGCAAGGTCGGGCAACCATCGACCGAGTCATAGAAATTGATGCCAACTCTGGCGTTAACACGGTCCGCATTCGCCAACTCGAAGAGGCTATGGAAAGGACTAGGAGAACCAATGAGACTCTGCAGCAACAGCTAGCTGCATCCCAAGCTGAAGTCAGGGAACTTCGAGCTCGGCAAGCAATGTTTGAAAGGCGCATGAGAGACATGGAGCGTCGTCTATCAGAATCAAGGACTCATTCTAGTGGTTCTCGTCGTAGATAGAGCCTACTCAACTCTCTCTTTTGGATATAACTTAGTTATGTAAAAACCCTAGTTTAATTTCCTAGCTATGTTAAGACTTTGGATCTGTTAAGTCTTGATTAGGTCGTAGTTCTGTCAAAATTTTCCCATCTTGGTTTGATGTAAGACCTACTTCTAGGTCATTTTTCCCGAACTTGTTACATCTGTAATACCAGTATTATTGACAGATATCTAATCTCATGGAAATTATTATCCAAATGTTATCATCTCTTAGTACTAGATCTATATTCAATCGTACTATTCAATTGTGTTGTTGGGCTATGGAGAGTTAGTTCATGAGTCACTCTCATCATTTCTCTCTATTAAATTCTTACTAGTATTGTCATCTTTGTAAACTTATAGTTAAAAGATGCCTCCGCGCCGATCAACGAGACGCGATCCCCGGGTAGCTCCATTACCACCTCCTCCACAAATCGATACGACAGCTCTAAATGCTGCAGTAGCTGCGGCTGTGGCAACAACCATGGCTCAATATCACTCTACCAGTGCCAGCGGAGATGGAACACCTGTTCATTCTACTCAAGGTGAGATCCTCGTGCGCTCGAGGGAGTGCTCCTACGAGGACTTCACCAATTGCAAGCCAATGTCCTTTAAAGGGACTGGCGGAGTCATTGCCCTCTCGCAATGGTTTGAGAAGACAGAGTCGATCTTCGAGATCTGCTCCTGCCCAGAAGGGAGCAAAGTCAAATTTGCTGCGTGCACCTTCGAGAAAAAAGCCCTGACATGGTGGAATAGCCATGTCAAGTCACTAACTCTAATAGTGGCAAATTCTATGGGCTGGGAAGCTCTAAGAGAGCTCATGATTGAAGAATACTGCCCGAGGGGCGAAATCCAGAAACTAGAACAAGAACTATGGAGCCTAATCATGAAGGGATCCGACATAGTTTCCTATACCGCCAGATTCAGCGAGCTGGTGGCCCTTTGCCCCAACACGGTGCACACGGAGGGAAAGAAAATAGAGAGGTATATCTGGGGGCTGGTGCCTCCATTCCAAGGGAATGTTGTAACATACACGTTCAGTTATCGTGTTATGTAATTTTAAAATATTATATAATTATGAGTAATGAGTTCTAATGGATAGTTTTTACTAGAAATGAAGTAAAACTATGTTTAGAATCACTCATAAAATATTGGAAGTCTTATGAGATTCCAATTAAAAGCCAAATAGTGAAATTTAGCGAAAATATAAAATTTGAAATAAGTAAAATTTTATTATTAAAAGTTGTAGATAATCTCGTTAGAAGCATGTAGGCGAAAACCTCGTCGAAATCCGAGTTGTAACGAAGAAGCTATGACCAATCAAAGATCCGCGACAAAACCGGCACAGTGCCGAATGACGTAAAAAGTGAGTTTTTGATAAACTACTTTTTAGCCTTAGTGATCTAAATGAAAGTCGTAGTATTCGCTAAACCGAGAATTTCGATAAAAAAAACGCCAAAATCTGACTTCGTATGAGGAAGCTATGATTTTTCTAAGTTTCAGCTTAGCAGTAGACAGCTAAAAACTCAAATTTTAGATCGAGTGATTTTTAGCCAACACAACCTAAACGAGAATCGAAGGTCTCGTCATTAGCAGTACAACGGTAAAAAGTCTGACGAAAACACCTGTCCGAACTTGTCCGAAGGTCTCGTCATTAGCAGTGGCACCCGCTGATTGGTCCGAAGTGCTGGCCCGATCCGAGGAGTTGTCGCGTCATCCGACCAATCCGAAGCGCACACCTGTCCGAACCGAGCCTCGCCCTGCTGCCACCTGTTCCGAGCCTCGCAGGCAGCTGTCCTCTCCCCCTCCCTTCAGATCCAAGGCTCGAACCTATATAAGGGGTGCGAGACCTCCCGGGTAAATGTTTGGAATTTGCCACTTTTGACCCCTAAACTTATATTTCTTCTACTTCCACTTCCCCCTAAGCCCCTGTATTGATTCCAACACCCAAAACACGCCCCGAGATTCTCGAGAAGCCCGAAAAATTTATCTTTTTGGTTTCGAAGCCCAACCTTCGCAGAGCCCGATTTTCAAGAAAACTCCCGGTTTTCAACGAAGAAAGTCATATTTAGAGCCGAAGTGTTGCCCAAATTACTATTTTAACCCCCGGTTATTTCACGGTGAGTTTAATATATAGGAACAATTGTATGTTATGTGTTATATGTGCTATGTGCTTTTCAGTGTTATTATTCCGGGTTATTTTCCCGTGTTATTTTTATTTATGGTATTTATGATAGCAAAGCTATACCTTTGACCATGTGATCAGTTTAAGAACTCAGATTCACGGTGGTACTGGTATGTAGCCTCTGGCCATGTAGAGCATGTCCCCCAGTAAGTGAATGACTCTATTCTATGGCATTGGCAGAAGGTTATGATGCGTTTTAGCCATAAGAACATCCTATGTGCTCATACAAACCCTAATGCTTGGATCTAGGTTTCTCTATTGTACATGCAATTCATCCAAGACTTTAAACCCTAGATCTAGCATGTGATAATCAATATTAACATATGAATTAGGGTTTAGATCATACCTTAATTGTTATGTAGCAATAACAATCTCAAATCCTCCTTGTAATGGCTTTAGAAGGCTTAGAGTCACAAGTGTCACTCCTCTAATGGCTCACAAACACCAAGAGCAAGAGGATGAAGAATGAAGAGAGAGGAGGCTGCCCAAAACGTCCAGAAACCCTAGTGGAACTGTTCTCTACGTTTTTGGAGCTTAAGGGTACTATATATACATGTAGGCTATTAGCGTTTTCAACTAGGAAACCCTAATCTGACTGCTTAAACCCTAAGCAGCCCATGGACCCTTTTAGAATATCCCTTGGGCGATTTCTAATGGGTTTCCCCATAGAATTCGTCCAACCTATTATTCCAAGGTGATCCATAGCCCAAATGCAATTATCTTATAATTACAGTTCTAGTCCCTTAAGTTTAATTAATCTCTTTTAGCCACAAAATTAATTATCAATTAATTCTTGACTAATATTAATTAAACAATATGATTTCTCCTTTAATATATTATTCTCATAATATATTAATAAATCATAATTAATCCTTTCTCTCCACAATTCATCCTATCAAGTTGCTTTCGTGAAGGCAACCCAAAAGGACCATGCACCATCGGGTCAAGTACATACCAAAATAGTTATGGACTTAGACACTAATCCAACAGTCTCCCACTTGGATAAGTCTAATAACTATTCTGCGTATGACTTCAGATCCTGATCTGCAATCGTAGCTTTCAAAAATCGCTGTCAACTCTGATCCTATCAGAAGCGTGTCCTTTAGATAAGGGATCATATATTCCTCCATTCTAGATATCGTATAAACTGAGACATGGATTTAAATCATTCTCTCTGTCTATGTGTTGTTTCCCGATTTCCGATTTATGACGACTGACAACAGACTACAATTAAACACATCAAATTAGTCCCGGCTTGGCCAAGTGCTTAGTTGTCATCACTAAATCATCGAGGGGCCCACAAATATCGCTTTCATCCTACTTTGGATAAAAGGAACGGATAAACTTTGATTCAATGCTTGCTTGCACTCACTTACCGAATCACACACAACAATATGTTTTATGACACCAAGTTACTGGTGCGTTTACATATTATCAATGTGTAACCGACTCACAAGATACAACTCACACATCTCGGTTTCAAGAATATAAGATATTATCGTCTCACCAGTCACTCGTGATAAAATCCATGAAGTGATCCAAGTGAGCGTGGGTTTAATCCAATGCTCAAATCATATTCATAAGCACTCATGAACGTTGCAGCAAACATTTGCTTATGTCTAATACACTTTAGACAATCTACAAACCAATTCATGACAGTCTTCATTCATACCTACTTCCAACATATGAACGACTGTGGACCATTCGAATAATTTGATTATTCTGAAATAATTTAATTATTCAGGAAGTCAAAACATGCAAAGTGAAACACAAGAATAATACTAATCCCATATGGCCCCAAACTCTGGGTATAAATAAAACATTTTATTTAATCACCATATTGATTACTCATTATTTGTTATTTCGGGTAATCAACTTCTTACTTGAATTATTACTACACTTGTCCCATGCTCTCAGCATGCACACAATGTTTACCTATGGTCCTTTCTTTGTGAAATAGATTAAATGAACACATTTCCAATCATATTCATTTCACAACTCCCAATCCTTATCACAAGTATAAGAATATCAAATTCTTGTTACTTATGCTAGATTCTAACATTTTATGCAATGATTCTTTCGTAAAGTCACAGCTCAAAATCATCAAGACTCGGCCAATCTCTATCAGAAACAATTCTATAGATATGATGTCTCTCACTCAAAGTACATTCCTTTGAACATCCTTCTTGCATAAAAGTTTCTAATCTAGACGTAGATTCTTAATATCTAACTCCCAATATGGAAACATTTCCATATTTGGCGTATGACAATTCATTCTTAATAGAATCTTATCTATTCATAATAATGTCATCCAATACCATACTTCCAACTACTCACAAGCGACCAATCCTCAG
This sequence comes from Lactuca virosa, assembly GCF_052849685.1. Classification (NCBI taxonomy): domain Eukaryota; kingdom Viridiplantae; phylum Streptophyta; class Magnoliopsida; order Asterales; family Asteraceae; genus Lactuca; species Lactuca virosa. The sequence goes on along the minus strand of NC_136430.1, from coordinate 346,809,466 downwards.
CGAGCTTTGGATCGTCCTTTGATAGTTGTTTAATTATTTTAGTCAAAACCGATTCTAGTCCTTTTTCCCTCTAAATGCGCTAGACATTTTGAAAATTTTAGAATGGTCAAATATTATAGCACTTGCAATCGATCCTATACCCGAAGCGTATGGAACACGATGCATAATGTCTTACATAAAGATATGATGCTTTATCCATCTTCTGCCATAATATTTTATGTGTCTCGTTCTTACAATTCGAACTATGAAGAGGGATGCCGTAATCATAATCGAAATTTAAGAACACACTATGTATCCTTTGACTAAATTTATTAAAATTTATCAATCTAAGCTTTAGATTTTGAAACGAAGTACAATATTCTCTCCCTTAATTATAGCAAAACAACTATTCAACCCTTACGACTTTGCAAAGTATGACTCTTGTTTTCTATAATTAATATTGCTAACTTGCAATACTTGCCTTAATAATCATACAAGCACAACATTTATGCTCCCACTATCATGATGATTATTATCATATAAGCATAACACTTATGCTCCCACTAGCTTTGACATGTTTTAGAAAACAACTGAACTTCCAGAAAACAATACTTATTGAATTTCTGAAGTTCATATTTCTAATACCTAATGCTTTGATAATCCTTTATCTAAGCTTCTTAAACTTATACACCTTTGCCTTAGATAGCTCATATGTGTGTCTAAACAATCCAGACTAATTGCCAAATCTCACAATCGAATTATGGAAAGGGATGCCGTAACCATAATAGAATTCGAGAATACAATTTCACAATCACTATCTTCTTAAAATCTCTCTTAGTGAAAGCATTTCCTCACAGTCATTTTCATGAAGGAGGGAATCTTATGACACTTAGATTTTAATGGTGTATGTGTTCCTATCCATGCGAATTTGTCAAAACCAAAGTTTGCGACAAATCCAAACTCATATGGACTGAACTTTCTCAATCTTGATTTCTTGCCTTATGGTAACACGAGTGCCCACCATGTCTTCCAAGTAGTTAAGCAGCTCACCCTTTCATATCAACGTACTTTTCATTGATCAAGGTGCTTGCCTTTTATGCGTTCAAATGAGAACTCATAGAACTCACATGCATAATTAACTTAATTGGAATGTCACAGAAACAAAATAATGTCAACACGATAGGTTGTAAACCTCAAGTCGTGTGCTAGTGATGATCGATAAGGTTTATTCTCGATTAGTTCTTGAAACTTTTCAAGACCATTAAGACTCCCACTGACTCCTTGACATATAAGATTCTTTTATCAATAAACATTTCTCGACAAACAAATATTCAAGAGTTAGTGTAGTTTTTATCAAGACAAAACACTTCACTAAATTGGCCCTAGTTGGTCTTTGTCTTATCCAAGACATCACAACTTTCTAATTGTGCAAGAATAAGAAAACCTTTTCAAGTTTCACATTTGATGAATGTTATAAACCTTCTTAAGACTTGTCACTCAATTCACAATCTTAACTCTAAGACTTGGTTTTGGAACGAAGTATGATTGACTTCTTGATTTAACCATTTCTTCAATTCTTGATTCCTCTTCTCAGACATACAATTGCACTAAGACTCACTTAGAGGATCAATTGAGATATGGTTCTTAATCATTAAGACCTATCATAAAACATAATAAAAAGGTACTCTCCCTTCTTCTTAGAATAGAGAAACTTTTATCTTTCTGCCTACTTGATTCTTCTTATTCGTTCTGCTATTTATTGAAACTCTTTCAATCAATTGAGAATTACACTTAATCTCATAAGTATAATCATATTTACTTAACCTTAGTAAATCATGACGAATATCTTTGTTACTCTTGTGGTGGACTTGATCAACACACAACCTTGTGTACTCGATCTCCTAGTCCTTCACTTGACACTTTGTCAATGAATTAGTCTAATTTCCAAATATGAAATTTCTCATTCATCATGCAACCAAGTTGTATGATTCCAAGTTTCTGTCCAATTGAAACTTGGGCGATGAGAAACTTTCCCTATTTGGTAAATTCTTGACCTTTCCACAAAACATAATTAAGAATCAAATCCATTATTGCTAATAATAGAAACTTACATCAATTTTTCATACACGCCATTGCAAGGATAAATAAATAATATAAAATCAAAATTTATATTATTGCGGAAAAATTTGTCCTTACAATGCAATTCAACTGAAAAACTATGTTGTTAAATATTCCTAAGCAATCTATTCTAACTCCGAGTAGTAGCTTAAGATTCTAATCTTCAAGTAATGCGATCGAAATCCATTTCTTCACGATTAGATTCCGCTCACTTCTTCCCTTAAGATTCCTCTCTTTTCTTCGATCCTACAAGACATCGAAATGTAATCTTATTACATTATGTATTAAGAATCTAGAATAGGAACTTAAAAGAGTTAGTTAATGGATTTTACCTAAAGTAAAGTCATATGTTTTGACTCTCCCATCTCTTAGATCTCTTAGGTAAATAGGGCAGCTTCGTCTCCAATGCCCCTTCTCTTGGCAATAAAAGCAAATTGACTCTTTTGGAACAACACACGGAACTACTTCTGACTTTGCCTTTCTCTTATGATCAAACTTTTCGATCATGGCATGCCTTTCGTTGCCATTGTCTATATCCGTAGAGGTCTGGAAGGCAGATCCACCAATCAACTTTGCTTTTCCAGTGCGCCAAATCATTGCTGATTCAGCAGCAATAAGCATATAGGTGAGATCGATGAGGGTTACGTCGTGGTTCATCATATAGTACTAGCTTACGAACTCACTATATGAGTCAGGAAGTGACTGAAGAACCCAGTTAACAGCCAGCTCCTCACAGACAACAGACCCCAACATTCTTAACTTATCATTGTGCGACTCCATCTCTAGGACGTGTGCACACACTGACTTTCCTTCTTCATGTTTACTTGCCAAAAGGGCTTGAGTGAGTTTGAACTTTTCAACCTTTTGAACTTGTGGGTTAGGGAGAACAATAGGAGGAGGTGGAGGAAGTGAAGCATGATCTCGTGTTCCTCTATCGAATCGTGGAATATCATCTTCATGTGAAAAGCTTGTTCCACGGGATTTGGGAAGACCATAGTTGTCATACTTTGACATCTACAAAACGGGAGAAAAATTCAAGTTAGTTGATTGATTGAGTCCTTAATAAATCACCCAAATGAGATATTAAGGCTAGGACCCAACACAATACTCTACAACTTGGGAGAGGGATGTCGTAACCCAAATTGCAGAACATTTGAAGGTAAGTGAATGACGATTCACTAATTTCCACCATGAAAAACGAAAAAGAAATTTAAGTTTTAAATCTATTGAAAATTCCTAGATCTTTTGAGATTCATTGAACATTTCAATGGCATGTTTAAATCTCGATATGCCCCTCGATTTGTGACTGGGATGCCGAGGATCACAAAACAGGGTATGAATAACCATGCAAACTTACATGGTGCCCCCAATGTTACAGTCACCTATTCGATGTGCCGGTTAACCACACACGCTCCACCGAACTATGACAAACAATGAGTCACCCTTTGCTACCTTTGCTTAGTACCATTTAGTGTGCCGGTTAGCCACACACGCTCCACTAATGTCTTCGCAAGGGCACAAAGTGTAATTTCATGGAATTGCATCAATTCACTTTTGCCTAAAGTAACTAAGATTGGGAATTTTGTAAAAGCATTTAGTTACTTTTGTACTTCATTATACTTATAATGGAAGGTTTCTGTCCTATCCTACCCGTTCGGCTAACGACCCTCCACTAGTCAAGAGTGCGGTGGGTAAGAGTGGATACCCATTCAATCGCCATTTTATAGGCAATTTCCTTAAACACCTCTTATAGACCAGCTTCGTGAATGAGGCCTACTAACGGTAAGACTGACTGTTTACTCATACATATATAATACTAGACTTTTAATGTTATATATAGTATAGGGTGTATTTTATACTTTTAAAATACTTGGTGGTCAAATTTAATAATTACACTTTTAATTTAATTAAATTGTAAACCAAAACTTTTATGGATTTATTAAATCTCTCTTAATTATACACTTTAATTAATTAATAAAACCATAAGGGTGTGAATTGAACTTTTCAAAACAATACTAGGGTTTTAGAATTTAACATTTCTAAATTAAACTTTTAATCAACTTTTAAATTCCAAAACTTGAGGGCAAGTTTTGAAACATTTCAAAACATTAGGGTTTAGAATTTAAATATTTCAAATCAAACCTTTTAATCAAAATTTAAATTCCAAAACTTGAGGGCAAGTATTTGAAACATTTCAAAAACACAAGGATCAAATAGCAAATAATTTAAATTAAACAATTAATTTAATGATTATCTAAATTTGACCTAATTTCAATTTCTTGCAAGATAAGTTACCCAATTAATACAAATAATTAATCTTTAATCATATAAGGAAGTTATTATCTAATCAATTGGTAATTATCTTTTGTTTAATCAAGGATATTCTCAAATATAAGATAAAATTCGAATATTAAAGATCCAAAACAATTAAGGCAAGTATCCTCAAGCAAAACAGCAAGAAATCCCGAATTTCCCTCTTTCTGACGCTCAAACTCGCCGAGTTCCTCTATGGACTCGCCGAGTTGGAGCCAACTCGCCGAGTCCACATTGGAACTCGCCGAGTTCAGCAGTCAGGGAGCCAAAAAATCGATTTTGCAACAAGAATGAATATGCTAGGCATCAATACAATAGAAACCAATCAAGGCTTTGATACTACTGATGGGTTTTAGCCATAAGAACATCCTATGTGCTCATACAAACCCTAATGCTTGGATCTAGGTTTCTCTATTGTACATGCAATTCATCCAAGACTTTAAACCCTAGATCTAGCATGTGATAATCAATATTAACATATGAATTAGGGTTTAGATCATACCTTAATTGTTATGTAGCAATAACAATCTCAAATCCTCCTTGTAATGGCTTTAGAAGGCTTAGAGTCACAAGTGTCACTCCTCTAATGGCCCACAAACACCAAGAGCAAGAGGATGAAGAATGAAGAGAGAGGAGGCTGCCCAAAACGTCCAGAAACCCTAGTGGAACTCTTCTCTACGTTTTTGGAGCTTAAGGGTACTATATATACATGTAGGCTATTAGGGTTTTCAACTAGGAAACCCTAATCTGACTGCTTAAACCCTAAGCAGCCCATAGACCCTTTTAGAATATCCCTTGGGCGATTTCTAATGGGTTTCCCCATAGAATTCGTCCAACCTATTATTCCAAGGTGATCCATAGCCCAAATGCAATTATCTTATAATTACAGTTCTAGTCCCTTAAGTTTAATTAATCTCTTTTAGCCACAAAATTAATTATCAATTAATTCTTGACTAATATTAATTAAACAATATGATTTCTCCTTTAATATATTATTCTCATAATATATTAATAAATCATAATTAATCCTTTCTCTCCATAATTCATCCTATCAAGTTGCTTTGGTGAAGGCAACCCAAAAGGACCATGCACCATCGGGTCAAGTACATACCAAAATAGTTATGGACTTAGACACTAATCCAACAGGTTAGACAGGGCGTACGTAGCCTCTGGCCATGTAGAGCATGTCTCCGTAAGAGAATGAATTCTATTCTATGGCATTGGCAGATGGTTAGACAGGGCTATAAGCCTGAAATCTACCGAAATGTTTAAATCAGAAAGTGTATGTCTTCTGTGCCATTTGGGCCGAAGTTTTATTGGTGTATATCCAGTATAGAAATTGTCATGTCTCATTGATCGTATATATTTGAATCAAATCATTGATTGATATAGAAAGTTGGTAACATGATTCACATATGCCTTTGTTGTTCCTTGTTCCTCTTTGCTTCTACCATATTGAAGTATATATATGGCATAACGTTATATTGTATCTATTATTGAACTCACTAAGCGTCACCGCTTACCCCTCTCAATGTTTAACAAATTTGCAGGAGATAAGTAACCAATATGGTTATATACTATCGGAAGATGTAGAATAGTTTTTGCTATTACTTTTGTACTTCGGTTTATGTATGTATAAAATTACAATATCATGGGTAGTTATGTAAAATATTAAAACATATTCGGTTTGTATCCAATCTTTTGTAATGACTTTATCAATGTAAGATATTTTTTTATAAATATGCATGTAGCATGTTTTGGAGTAACTATATTGTCAAGTATGAAAGTTTGGGTCTTTCAGAAATATGAAAGTATAGAAAGGGGTTCCTCCAATCATGGTATCAGAGCAGTGGTTTAAGTGAACTAAATTCCACGGATTGGTATTTAGACTTAAACTATTGGAAGTTAAATATATGAACTTAATCATTGTAAGTATAGGGATACAAACCATATGAAACATTTAAGTAAAAGTATTAGGTAATAATAAACCCTAATATTCTAAAATACAAAGTTACTCCATATTGCAGAGCAATGGCTGATCAAGTTAGTAGCCATACCCCTGAGGTTGGTGGAGGTCCTCAACCTGAGGAAGTGAATACTACAGTATCTCCTCGTGAGGAGCGACTCTTGGGTAAACTTACCGGTGTTATTCGACAGACTCTTGAAGAACACAAAAAGAGTGGTGATAAAGGAAAAGAGAAAGCCACTGGAGAATCTTCAAAAGGAGAGGTGAAGCGTCTCTCGTTCAAAGATTTCAAGAGTAGTGGTGCAACGGAGTTTTCAGGTGTTCTTAATCCCATTGTCGTTCTTACCTGGATCCAGAACACAGAGAAAGTGTTTCGTATTTCTCATGTGGATAATGAAGACAAGGCTAATTATGCTTCTACTATGCTCGTCGGAGAAGCCTTGGTCTGGTGGGAAGCAACATATGAAGCTCTCAACGAGTATGACCAGGAGAATTTATCCTGGGAGATGTTCAAAACTCGTTTGCTAGAGAAGTATTGTCCTCTAGACATGAGGAGGAGATTGGAGAAAGAGTTTCTGGAGCTTAAGCAAGAAGGAATGACCTTGAATGAGTATGAAACTCAATTTAATCAAAGGGCACGGTTTGCCGCAAAGTATATCCTCACTGAAGACGATAAATTCAATTATTCTTGGATGAACTGCGGTATGAGATCTGCGATTTTGTAGCTAATCGGGATGTTCTGTCCTTTAACAAAGTTGTTGAGTATGGTCGAAAGCGTGAGCATGACTTAGAGATACGTGGTGCCACTTTTCCTGTTCCAAAGCATCCACGTATCGATCAAACTGTTCCTGTTTTCTCTCTTCCACCAGCTCGACCTGATCAATCTGATTCTAATACAAGAGAGCAATCTCAGAGCGTCGTTCGTGGTCGCGTTAGAGCACAATATTTTTCTATTCAATCGCCATCATGTCACATTTGTGGAAGGAATCATCCGGGCCAACGCAAAATAGACAAGGAATCCGTTGTCTGTTATGGATGTGGAGAAACGGGTCACATAAAGCCAGCTTGCCCAAGGAAGGATGTTACTTGTTATGCATGTGGTATTACTGGCCATAAGAAGCATTTTTGCCCCACTTTTACAAGTCAAATGGCGGGGAGTCAAGCTTCCGTTCAACAAGTAAAGAATACTCCAAAGGAGGAGGTGCGAAAAGTTAAGGGCCGTGCATTCCAGATTACCACAGAGGAGGCACGCGAGGACCCGAATGTTGTGACGGGTACATTTCTCGTAAAATTTAGATCTGCTCACATCTTATTTGATTGTGATGCCTCAGATTCTTTCGTGCCTTATAAATTTGCATATTCTTTTCAAATTGCTTGTTACGCAATTGTCCAATCGTTTCATATAGATAACATAGGAAATATATCATTACTTGCTGATAAAGTCTATAGAGATAGTGTCATATGAATTGAAAGTTATAGCCTTTCTTGTTAACCTAATTCCCATCTTCTTGCCCAACTTTGATAATATTCCTGGCATGGAATGGTTGTTAAAGAACACGCTCAGGCGTGAAAAGTTTCTTTGTGAAATCTTATGAATGGTGACTTGGAAACTGCGAGACAATACTTGGGACGAGTATGAGTAGGTGTGAATAGTAGTAGAGGCCTATACTACTGGAAGCACAGGACTCACACTTGAATCAGGGAAAGTCACAAGGTTACCAAGAAGCTAGTAATCGATTCCGTTTTTGTTCGAGTATGTCATTACCTTCGTTTCAGTGATGACTAAGAAGATGATTTTCGTTCAGACCTTAATGGTCGTAAAGAATTGAGTCCGACTAAAATAGATCTGCGAAGTGAGGTGAGTGATTCAGAGAACCATGTCTCGTGTAGTAACGAAATTTTAGTCAGAGAATTTAAGAATGAGATGGTTAGACGGAGAGAAAAATCCGAACAGTAGAAGATATGCTTTGTGCATATGTCTTGAAGTGAAGTTGGTGCTTGTCAAGTGGAAACACCATCGAGGCCCAAATTATAATTAGGAAAATAAGAATGAGATAAGAGCAAAATATCCTCATTTGTCTAAATCGTTGTGATTTCGGGGACGAAATCGTCAAAAGGAGGAGGTATTTGTAACATACACGTTCAGTTATCGTGTTATGTAATTTTAAAATATTATATAATTATGAGTAATGAGTTCTAACGGATAGTTTTTACTAGAAATGAAGTAAAACTATGTTTAGAATCACTCATAAAATATTGGAAGTCTTATGAGATTCCAATTAAAAGCCAAATAGTGAAATTTAGCGAAAATATAAAATTTGAAATAAGTAAAATTTTATTATTAAAAGTTGTAGATAATCTCGTTAGAAGCATGTAGGCGAAAACCTCGTCGAAATCCGAGTTGTAACGAAGAAGCTATGACCAATCGAAGATCCGCGACAAAACCGGCACAGTGCCGAATGACGTAAAAAGTGAGTTTTTGATAAACTACTTTTTAGCCTTAGTGATCTAAATGAAAGTCGTAGTATTCGTTAAACCGAGAATTTTGATAAAAAGAACGCCAAAATCTGACTTCGTATGAGGAAGCTATGATTTTTCTAAGTTTCAGCTTAGCAGTAGACAGCTAAAAACTCGAATTTTAGATCGAGTGATTTTTAGCCGACACAACCTAAACGAGAATCGAAGGTTTCGTCATTAGCAGTACAACGGTAAAAAGTCTGACGAAAACAGACTTCGGATGAAGAAGTTATGAATTTTTAACGGATTTTCCAGTCCCGGTCTGTTAAAAATAATAATATTAAAAGTAAATTCTAAACTAGCCGACGACGTCTAAAGGGAAGTTGTAGAGCGTAATTTTACCTACGCGTGCATATAAAGAACGTCAAAAACGGAGCCCGTATGAGAAAGTTGTGGATTTTACAAGATTGGGCACAATTTTTGAGAAATTTCGCATGAGTCATCTTCGGACACGTCACCTCGCATGCGAGGCCTCCACGTGGCGTCTTCTGATTTGACCGCAACCTCGCGTGGCACCCGCTGATTGGTCCGAAGTGCTGGCCCGATCCGAGGAGTTGCCGCGTCATCCGACCAATCCGAAGCGCACACCTGTCTGAACTGAGCCTCGCCCTGCTGCCACCTGTTCCGAGCCTCGCAGGCAGCTGTCCTCTCCCCCTCCCTTCAGATCCGAGGCTCGAACCTATATAAAGGGTGCGAGACCTCCCGGGTAAATGTTTGGAATTTGCCACTTTTGACCCCTAAACTTATATTTCTTCTACTTCCACTTCCCCCGAAGCCCCTGTATTGATTCCAACACCCAAAACACGCCCCGAGATTCTCGAGAAGCCCGAAAAATTTATCTTTTTGGTTTCGAAGCCCAACCTTCGCAGAGCCCGATTTTCAAGAAAACTCCTGGTTTTCAATGAAGAAAGTCATATTTAGAGCCGAAGTGCTGCCCAAATTACTATTTTAACCCCCGGTTATTTCACGGTGAGTTTAATATATAGGAACAATTGTATGTTATGTGTTATATGTGCTATGTGCTTTTCAGTGTTATTATTCCGGGTTATTTTCCCGTGTTATTTTTATTTCTGGTATTTATGATAGCAAAGCTATACCTTTGACCATGTGATCAGTTTAAGAACTCAGATTCACGGTGGTACTGGTATGTAGCCTCTGGCCATGTAGAGCATGTCCCCCAGTAAGTGAATGACTCTATTCTATGGCATTGGCAGAAGGTTAGACAGGGCGTACGTAGCCTCTGGCCATGTAGAGCATGTTTCCGTAAGAGAATGAATTCTATTCTATGGCATTGGCAGATGGTTAGACAGGGCTATAAGCCTGAAATCTACCGAAATGTTTAAATCAGAAAGTGTATGTCTTCTGTGCCATTTGGGCTGAAGCTTTATTGGTGTATATCAAGTAGAAATTGTCATGTCTCATTGATCGTATATCTTTGAATCAAATCATTGATTGATATGGAAAGTTGGTAACATGATTCACATATGCATTTGTTGTTCCTTGTTCCTCTTTGCTTCTGCCATATTGAAGTATATATATATGGCATAACGTTATATTGTATCTATTATTGAACTCACTAAGCGTCACCGCTTACCCTTTCAATGTTTAACAAATTTGCAGGAGATAAGTAACCAATATGGTTATATACTATCGGAAGATGTAGAATAGTTTTTGCTATTACTTTTGTACTTCGGTTTATGTATGTATAAAATTACAATATCCTGGGTAATTATGTAAAATATTAAAACATAGTCGGTTTGTATCCAATCTTTTGTAATGACTTTATCAATGTAAGATATTGTTTTATAAATATGCATGTAGCATGTTTTGGAGTAACTATATTGTCAAGTATGAAAGTTTGGGTCTTTCAGAAATACGAAAGTATAGAAAGGGGTTCTTCCAATCATGGAATCAGAGCAGTGGTTTAAGTGAACTAAATTCCACGGATTGGTATTTAGACTTAAACTATTGGAAGTTAAATATATGAACTTAATCATTGTAAGTATAGGGATACAAACCATAGGAAACATTTAAGTAAAAGTATTAGGTAATAATAAACCCTAATATTCTAAAATACAAAGTTACTCCATATTGCAGAGCAATGGCTGATCAGGTTAGTAGCCATACCCCTGAGGTTGGTGGAGGTCCTCAACCTGAGGAAGTGAATACTCCAGTATCTCCTCGTGAGGAGCGACTCTTGGGTAAACTTACCGGTGTTATTCGACAGACTCTCGAAGAACACAAAAAGAGTGGTGATAAAGGAAAAGAGAAAGCCACTGGAGAATCTTCAAAAGGAGAGGTTAAGCGTCCCTCGTTCAAAGATTTCAAGAGTAGTGGTGCTACGGAGTTTTCAGGTGTTCTTAATCCCATTGTCGTTCTTACCTGGATCCAGAACATAGAGAAAGTGTTTCGTATTTCTCATGTGGATAATGAAGACAAGGTTAATTATGCTTCTGCTATGCTCATCGGAGAAGCCTTGGTCTGGTGGGAAGCAACATATGAAGCTCTCAACGAGTATGACCAGGAGAATTTATCCTGGGAGATGTTCAAAACTCGTTTGCTAGAGAAGTATTGTCCTCTAGACATGAGGAGGAGATTGGAGAAAGAGTTTCTGGAGCTTAAGCAAGAAGGAATGACCGTGAATGAGTATGAAACTCAATTTAATCAAAGAGCACGGTTTGCCGCAAAGTATATCCCCACTGAAGACGATAAAATTCAGTTAATCTTGGATGGACTGCGGTATGAGATCCGTGATTTTGTAGCTAATCAGGATGTTCTGTCCTTTGACAAAGCTGTTGAGTATGCTCGAAAGCGTGAGCATGACTTAGAGATACGTGGTGCCACTTTTTCTGTTCCAAAGCATCCACGTATCGATCAAACTGTTCCTGTTTCCTCTATTCCACCAGCTCGATCTGTTCAATCTGATTCTAATACAAGAGAGCAATCTCAGAACGTCGTTCGTGGTCACGTTAGATCACAATCTTTTTCTATTCAATCGCCATCATGTCACATTTATGGAAGGAATCATCCGGGCCAATGCAAAATAGACAAGGAATTCGTTGTCTGTTATGGATGTGGAGAAACGGGTCACATAAAGCCAGCTTGCCCAAGGAAGGATGCTACTTGTTATGCATGTGGTATTACTGGCTACTAACAAGCGGAAATTATGGGATGACAAGAAGAAGCAGAAAGCTGCCAAAAAGCAGCAGGTCGTGGCAGTTCATGCTGCGATAGCGCCTGCCGCTGCTGCTCCTGTAAAGCAGTACGCTGGAAGTTTGCCCAAGGGCAACAAATGCAACTTCCACCACACAGGAGCCTGCCCGGAAATGCAGTGTTCAAACTGCAATAGGAAAGGGCACACTACCCGTTTCTGCAAATCTCCGGCGAGGCCAATCAACCAAGTCCCCGGCAGTGGTGTGGGCCTAGCTTGCTACGATTGTGGGGAGGTGGGCCACTACAAAAGGAACTGCCCGAAGGCAGGGAACACCGGTGGAGTAGGAAGAGTTTTGGCTATATGCCACGAGGAAGCAGTTGCTAACCCCACAGTGGTCACTGGTACGTTTCTCCTCGATAACTCTTATGCATGCATTCTGTTTGATAGTGGAGAGGAGAGGAGTTTCGTGAACCAAAAATTTGCTCACTTACTTAAGCAAAAATCATGAGCACTTAAGGAACCGTTCACTGTAGAAATGGCTAACGGAAAGACTGAGAGCACTAGCAGTATATACATAGGATGTACCCTAACTCTAGATTGCCATTCATTTTCAATCGACCTCATGCCGATCTCAATTAAAAGTTTCGACATCCTTATCGGCATGGATTGGTTGAGTCTACATCGTGCCGACATCATGTGTTATGAAAAGGTTGTTCGCCTTAATCTGCCGTCTGGCAAAACTCTAGTGGTCTATGGCGACAAAACCGACACTAACCTTCGTATCATCTCGAGTATTCAAGCCCAGGAGTACTTGCGAAAGGAATGTCGCGCATTCCTTGCTCATGTTGTCGATGTGAGCCAAGAGATGAAGGACATTAAGAACATTTAAGTAGTACGCGATTTTCCCGACATCTTTCCAGAAGAAATCCCAGGATTACCTCCACAGCGTCAAGTCGAGTTCAGAATCGACTTAGTTCCAGGGGCTACCCCAGTAGCCAAATCGCCCTATCGTCTAGCACCTGCAGAGATGCAAGAACTGTCCGGTCAACTTAATGAACTGCTCAGCAAGGGCTTTATAAGACCAAGCTTCTCACCCTGGGGAGCTCCGGTCTTGTTCGTCAAGAAGAAAGACAGATCGTTTCGTATGTGCATCGACTACAGAGAACTCAACAAGCTTACCATTAAGAATCGTTACCCTCTGCCTCGCATAGATGATTTGTTTGACCAACTGCAAGGGGCGAATTACTTTTCGAAGATAGATCTGAGATCCGGGTATCACCAGTTACGAGTGCTAGAGGAGGATGTCCCGAAGACAGCCTTCCGAACTCGTTATGGACACTACGAGTTTGTAGTGATGCCATTCGGATTGACTAATGCGCCCGTAATATTCATGGACTTAATGAATAGGGTATGCCGTCCTTACATGGATCAGTTTGTCATTGTCTTCATCGATGACATACTCATCTACTCTCGTAGTAAGGAAGAGCATAGTAAGCATCTACGTCAGGTCTTGGAAACATTACGATCAGAGAAGCTCTACGCGAAGTTCTCTAAATGCGAGTTTTGGATTCGAAGAGTCGAATTCCTGGGTCACGTTGTTAGTGAAGAGGGAATTCATGTGGACCCTTCCATAATCAAATCCATTGAGAACTGGTCAGCACCGAAGACGCCTACCGAAATTCATCAATTTCTAGGCCTCGCTGGCTACTATCGTAGGTTCATTCAGAACTTCTCTCGAATTGCGAAACCTCTTACGACTTTGACCCAAAAGGGCGTGGCCTTTAACTGGGAAGAGAAGCAGGAGAAAGCGTTCCAAACGCTGAAACGAGCCTTATGCACCGCACCGATACTATCTCTCCCAGAAGGAATAGAAGACTTTATGGTCTATTGCGATGCATCCAATCAAGGGCTCGGTTGTGTTCTGATGCAACGAGGTAAGGTCATCGCCTATGCCTCAAGACAGCTGAAGACACACGAGGTCAACTACACCACGCATGATCTTGAGTTAGGAGCAGTTGTGTTTGCTCTGAAGATATGGAGACACTACCTGTACGGTACGAAAAGCACTATCTTTATAGACCACAAAAGCCTACAACATATATTCGACCAGAAGGAGCTCAACATGAGACAACGACGGTGGGTCGAGCTACTCAGTGATTACGAATTGCGAAATTCGTTATCATCCCGGTAAGGCCAACGTAGTAGCTGACGCTCTAAGTCGGAAAGAATAATCTGGTCGTAGAGTCAAATCATTGACTATGACTATCCATTCACATTTGTCCACACAAATTAAGGAGGCTCAGCTCGACGCTTTGAAACCTGAAAATGTGGCGAGTGAATCCCTGTGAGGGATGGATAAGAACTTGGAAGTCAAGGGTGGCGGAGCCTTATATTTCATGGATCGGATCTGGACACTGAAACACGGTGGCTTCAGACACCTGGTCATGACCGAAGCGCAAAACACTCGATATTCCGTCCACCCAGGTTCCGATAAGATGTATCTCGATCTTAAAAAGTTATACTGGTTGCCTAACATGAAAGCAGAGATTGCTACCTTCGTGAGTAAATGCCTTACTTGCGCAAAGGTTAAGGTCGAATACCAGAAACCATCAGGTTTACTTCAACAGTTGGAGATACCTGAATGGAAGTGGGAGCGGCTCACAATGGACTTCATAACCAAGTTGCCCAAGACTACGGGTGGTCTCGATACCATTTGGGTGATCGTAGACAGGTTAACCAAGTCCGCACACTTCTTGCCTATCAAAGAGACAGACAAGATGGAGAAGCTAACAAGAACCTACATTTGGGAGATTGTACGACTACACGGTGTTCCCATCTCCATTATCTCTGATAGAGATATTAGATTCACTTCGAGGTTGTGGCAGTCGCTACAAAGTTCCCTAGGAACGAGGCTGGACATGAGTACAACCTACCATCCACAGACCGACGGACAAAGTGAGAGGACTATCCAAAACTTGGAAGATATGTTGCGAGCCTGTGTGATTGACTTTGGGAAGGCATGGGATACTCATTTGCCCCTTGTCGAGTTTTCCTACAACAACAGTTATCACACGAGCATAAAGGCTGCTCCATTCGAGGCCCTCTATGGCCGAAAGTGCAGATCCCCTATGTGCTGGGCTGAGGTGGGTGACACCCAGTTAGCTAAAGGACGATTTCCTGAAATCACTCTCATAGGTCCGGAAATCATTCGGGAAACGACAGAGAAGATCGTTCAGATTCGTGAACGATTGAAAGCCTCTAGAGACCGACAAAAAAGCTACGCAGACAAACGAAGGAAACCTTTGGAATTCCAGGCGGGAGACCGCGTTCTTTTGAAAGTCTCACCCTTGAAGGGCTTGATACACTTTGGAAAGCGTGGAAAGCTAAATCCAAGATACGTAGGGCCTTTCGTGATTCTCGCTAGAATCGGCCCTATAGCTTACAAACTCAACCTACATTCTACTTTCCACGTCTCGAACTTGAAAAAGTGCCTATCCGACGAGACTCTTGTAATCCCACTCGACGAGATCGAGATCAATGAGAGCCTCAACTTCGTGGAAGAACCTGTAGAGATCATGGACCGAGAGGTCAAGCAAACGAAGCAAAGTCGTATCTCGATAGTGAAGGTTCGCTGGAACGCCAAGCGAGGACCTGAATTCACTTGGGAGCGCGAGGATCAAATGAAACTGAAATATCCTCATCTTTTCGCTTAGTTATATGTAACTTAATTGCTTAAATTCTAATTTCGGGACGAAATTCTCTCTAACGGGGGGATGATGTGACAACCTGAAATTTCTATCTTGTACAAACCATTCACTTCAATCAAAGTCAGACTCGTTTCTGCTAACTTTTAGCAATGTTTGGAGTCTGTTTAAGCATTCTGAGCTTAGTACATCAAAGGAATCAGTGTTTTGGAAATGTCAGTTTAAGTTCTAAACTAGCTAGCAAACCATAAACCTCCTCAAAAGGATTTTACGGTCAAGACTTTAGAGCTTACGGTCATGGTGACCGTAAACTCCCTTGCCATATATATGACACTTATTCATTTTCCAATCACTTTTACAATTCCAACCCTAGAACTCGATTTCTCTCCCAAGGATCTTGAGGTTTTGCTTCCAAACTTCAACACTGTAAGTGATTCCTTCCATTTTTGGAGTTAATACATCTATTCTTCTTGATTCACTCTTGAATTCATCCACAAATCTCGTCTTTTGAGTCTAGATCTTCAAGATCCTCAAGAACATGAAGAACACTTAAGTGTTTTGGGCCGAAAACACCCTTATGTTGCTTCCAAATTGTAAGCACCTTCCTCCTATACTTGTTATCTAGTTAGGATTCTTGATTAAGGCCTGGAATCATCATTTATGCAAGAACAAAAGGTGTTTACGGTCTAGTGCATCTCCTTAGACCGTAAACCCTTATAAATGGTGCATTGTGACCATTAAACCCTTCTAAAGCCTAGAATGGAACTTAGAACCCTTCGAAATACTTGGAAATCATCCTATGCACAAAAGGATGTGACTTTACGGTGGTCAACTCACTAGACCGTAAACCTTATGACCGTAAGGTCATAGGACCGTAAACCCATTTGAACCGTAAACCCATTTGAACCGTGAACTCAATGGACCGTAAACCCATTGAACCATAATCACCTAGGACCATGAACACTTGGACCGTGAACACTTATGGTCATGCCATTTTGACCGTAAACTCACTTGGTCATGTCATTTGGACCGTGAACTCTTTAGGGTGGCCATACACCCTAGTTATGCAATCATATGTGATTGTATCCCTTCAATCTAAGACTTTACTAGTCTATTAGGATGTTATACCTTATAATTAGTTGTTTATACACTAATCAAATACACATACATGTCATTATATGTTATTAGGATCTTTGTGTGCTCAAGGTTTCACCTGACACTCTACATCCTATTTCCAAACATATTTCCGTACCACTCACTATAGGTGAGTTCATACCCCTTAATCTACCTTTTAAATGATTTTAAATGCTTTTATGGGGGGGGGGGGAATACAAGTTGAAACATTATAGTTATTATATCAATCACATGTGATTAATAACTATCAAACAAATAGATTTGCTATACTTTTAGCTGTTTTATCAAACAAACTACTTCAAAATGTTTATCAAACTCTTTTACATGTTAAACTCCTTATCAAACTTGTTACTACATGCCAAACCTTTTCGTTTAACTCTTTTAAAACTAATATATTGTCAAAACCATGTCTAATACATGTATAGTTATATAAGTAAGGTTGGAAGGACTTAGGACTGATAACACACTTTATTTCTTGTTCCTTGTTTGGTTGTGGACTTAGAATACCCTGTTGTTTGTACGAGTGTCGTTTGATCCTTAGTTATATATTATGTATATATGTATAGACATAAAAGCTTTTATCTCAGTTCAATACACTCAGTTATACAAACAACTCGACTAGTAAACTATAATAGGTATAGTTTAGGATGATACTACTCATTACTTCTAGTACAATAAATCATACAAAGAGTCAGTTCATACATGAGTCAAAACATACTATTATGAGAAACTAAGAGAACATACTATGATGAGAAACTAAGAGAACATACTATTATGAGAAACTAAGAGAACATACTATTATGAGAAACAATACATACAATACACTATACAAGAGAACATAGTATGATGAGAAACAAAGAGAGCATACTACATACTAGACAGACAGAACATACATTACACTAGTACATACAATACATATACAAGAATACTATAACATAAATGTGAGCCACGGTTTCGGGGCATGGCATCACCTGTCATGGCTCGATTTGTATCCAGAGTCTCCTAGAAGGAGAGCGTGAATTTATGTATAGATCTATACTGGATTGACTATCCTACACCTTGATGTTCGCTACAGTGGGACTTGCAAGTCTACGGGTGCCAAATGTCATTACTTCCGATGTCTTTCTTCGTCGTGTTATTAGTCGATAGTATGGTGCAATCATATCACATTATACCTTAAATAACAATTGGTTTAAGGTAGTTAGTACAATAGTAGTTACTATAATACAACACTACAATACTTTATTATTTCCCCATTGCATTCACATTGTGATCTTTTCACATAAAAAGGTAATGTAAAACTATATTTTTGGTTAATAATAGTCACACTTGGGAAAATACACACTCTTAAAAGAAACAAACATACAGAACATTTGATGCCTTGGTAGAAGGCTACGTTTAGTAGAAAATATAGGATTTTCTAGGAGATACAAACATTTACTACAAACATTTACAAACTTATACATCAAACACTTACAAACATTTTCATACAAACAATGACACTAAAATGCTTATGAACTCACTAGCTTTAAAGCTAATAAACTCTTTCAAAATAACTTGTATTCTCAGGTCATCAGTAGACAGGTACCGATGCCAGGTTTTGAGAAGATGGAGCTCGTTCAAGACTCATCTCGTATTTTGATTTACATATTTGGTGTCTTATAACTTCACAGAACACACTTGTATTAAATTATATTATTAATGCAATGGATGATGTTGTTGCTTGTTTACTACTATGCTTTGTTGTGATACTGTACATGACGTCCTCCACCCCCGAACGTTTCCGCCGTTCCGATTTTGGGGTGTGACATATGGTGTACATGCAACCCTAGATGCTTTGGATCTATGTTTTCTCTATTATACATGCATACATTCAATATTTCAAAGCATCATCCTAACTAGCATACAATGGAGTATAAACAACATGAAATACAAGTTAGATGACATACCTTTTAGTGTAGTTGAAACCTTGGACCTTTAAGAACTTAGTGCCCCAAGTGTCGCACCTCAAATGGAATCACACAACACCAACAAAATGGAGGAACTTGAGAGGATGTCACTTGCACTCATAAAATCGGCTTGCCCTCTTGTGTTTCCACTCTCTTAGGTCTAGGTAACAACTAGTGTCAATTTCATGAGCCTTGGGGTTTCTTATATAGTGTGGCAAACTAGGGTTACACCATGTAAACCCTAATGACTTTCCATATCCCTCATGCTCCATGGGTTAAAACCTCCATGGAGTATCCTTGGGTCACCACATGGGTTTAGCCCAACATGAAGAACTATGGATCATAAGCCCACATTATAAGAATGGATGATTTACATAATCAATCCCCATATATTTAATTAGTCTCTTTTGATCACAAAATTAATTCCAAATTAATTCTTGATCAATACTAATTAAATAATATAATTTCATATTAATATATTAGAACTTATAATATATTAATAAACCATAAATAACCTCTTCTCAATTATCCATCCTTCAGATTGTTCCGGTGCCATGCAACCCAAATGGACCATGCTACTCTCGGGTCAAGTACATACCAATTATAGTTATGGACTTAGATACTAATCCAACAGTCTCCCACTTGGATAAGTCTAATAACTATTATTGCAAGTACGACTCCACAACCCGACTAGCAATCGTAGCTCTTAAAAGCTGCTGTCGAACTCTGACCTAGTCAATGACGCGTCCATTAGATAAGGGATCATATATTCCTCCATTCTAGATATCATATGGACTGAGACATGGATTATAATCATTCTCTCTGTCCATCTGTTGTTTCCCGATTTCCGACGACGACTGACTAATTGAACAAATCAAATCAGTCCAGGCATGATGCCATTGCTAAATCATCGAGGGGCCCACATATATCGCTTTTATCCACATGTGATAAAAGGAACGGATAAAATTCGACCCAAATGCTCGCTTGTACTTACTCGTCAAATTACACACAACGATATGTTTTATAACACCAAGTTACTGGTGTGTTTACATATGTCAATGTGCAACAGACTCACAACTACAACTCACATGTCTCTGTTTCAAGAATATAAGATATTATCGTCTCATGATCACTCGTGATAAAATCCATGAAGTGATTCAAATGAGCGTGGGTTGAATCCAATACTCGAATCTTATTCCAGGACTACTCATGAAAACTGTAGCCACCTTGTCCTAGACAAACTACAGACCCATTCATGACAGTCTTGCCTCAATACATACTTCCAAAGTATGATCGACTGTGGATGGTTTGAATAACCTAGTTATTCGGGAAGTCAAAACATGCAAAGTGAAACACAAGAATAATACTAATCCTATATGGACCAAAAACTTTTGATTCATATTGATTACTCGTTATTCTGTAACGCCCCATTTCTGGTATGTGATTTAATAAAGTAATTTTCATTTTTAAGGGGTACTCGACGAGTCTGTAGCCCGACTCGTTGAGTAGAGACGGGTTGATCACGCGTATTAAGCTGGCTACTCGGCGAGTCCATATGCTGGGACTCGGCGAGGCCGCTTGTCTGGTTGAAGCCCTAATTTTAAGGGTCTGCACCCTATTTAAACACATTTATGCGCCCCAACCTCGCCTCCATCACCCTCAGAACATTTCTTATCAAACCCTAGCCTCCTTAAAGAGTGTGTGAGTGATTGTTGCCTTGTGAAGGAACTTTTGGTGCATTTTGGAGCAAGTAGAAGAAGGAGAAGGTTGAAGAGTTCAAGGAAGAAGAAGTAGATCCGGGGCACACTCCTTTATGGTCATCTTTTCTGGTAATAAAGTCTCCATCTTGTTTATTGATCTAATAGATCTAGTTGTCCCCAAAATTGTTGATATTAAGCTCAAAAAACCCCAAATCTCTTGTAATAAAGCCTTATGATCGAGTTATACTTCAGATCTAGCCCCTCTTGAACTCCAGGAGCTCATTATAGCCACCTTTATGCAATCTTGGCCTTGTTCCAAACCCTAAGTGCTTAGTAGTTGATGATTTTGGGTATTTTAGCCTCATACCCTTGTGCATGCACGTAAAGTTGGAAACTTTACGTGTAAAACCAGTCCTAGAAGCTCAAATCTATGATTTAGAAGCACTGAAATCGATTAGAATCGACTGTATAGTAATAGCATGCTTGGGACTCGGCGAGTTGTTCTTCAACTCGGCGAGTTGTTCTTCAGGCTCGACGAGTAGTTCTTACGACTCGGCGAGTCGCAGACTGGACGTGTTCATATGATGAAGGGGAACTCGACGAGTTGTTCATACAACTCGGCGAGTCGGATGAAGTTAGACTCGATGTATGTATCGAAGAAGAACTCGTCGAGTCTTCGCCAAACTCAACGAGTAGAAGCGAGTAGAGGTCTAGAATGGATGAAAGGGACTCGGCGAGTTGGCGGCCCAACTCGGCGAGTCCGGTCAACTGGAAGTTGACTTTGACCAGGAAGTTGACTTTGATCAGGAAGTTGACTTTGACCAGGAAGTTGACTTTGACCGGGGGTGAAATAGTCATTCTACCCTGAGGTTAGTTATCAGTATTTGATTTAGTGTTTATGGGATTTGTAGCCGGGGAGTTCCGGAGCAGCAGTTAGACAGTCTCAGACTTAGCACCTCAGCAGCCAGCGTTACGAGGTGAGTTTCCTTCCAGTAGGAATGGGTCTACGGCCACAATGCCGGCCCGTTTAGTTAGTTGTAGTTCCGGACTTCGGTCCGATGCAGTAGTTCAGTGTGCTTGATGTCTCTGTGATTCAAGCATGTCTTTGTGTTAGGTGTTCCGGACTTCGGTCCGATGCAGTAGACAGTATATGTGCTATGTTAGTAGTTATGATTATGCTATGCTATGATCAGTCAGTTTCCGGACTTCGGTCCGACGCAGAGGGCAAGGCCCTGGTTAGTTCCGGACTTCGGTCCGATGCAGAGGGCAATGCCCTGGTTAGTTCCGGACTTCGGTCCAATGCAGTTTCCGGACTTCGGTCCGATGCAGAGGGCAAGTCCCTGGTTAGTTCCGGACTTCGGTCCGATGCAGTTTCCGGACTTCGGTCCGATGCAGAGGGCAAGTCCCTGGTTAGTTCCGGACTTCGGTCCGATGCAGTTTCCGGACTTCGGTCCGATGCAGTGGGCAAGGCCCAGTAGTTGTTTTATATGTTATTATATGGTATGTGGTAGATTGGGGGAACTCACTAAGCTTTGTGCTTACAGTTTCAGTTTTTGGTTTCAGGTACTTCCGCAAGTAAAGGGAAGAGCTCGGGATGATGGCATGGCACACACCACAGTTTCAGTTTTATCTTGGGAGTTTTATTCAGATATTTCGATATGATTGATACAGTATTTGTTTTGACACAGTTACTTGACTTTTGAGTTACTCACTCTATGGTTCTTATTATGTATGACATTCGATGATGTGATTTTAGTAATATTAAAACAAAAATTTTTGGGTCGTATTTTGGGATGTTTCAAGTTGGTATCAGAGCCTTGGTTTGAGGGATTCAGGCGCACTTTCGGGTATGACTGGACTCAAACTAAGAAAACAGTAAAAGATTTTTCAAAAAGAAAAATGTTTTCGAAAGAAATTTTTGAAAAAGAAACTTAAAAAGAAAAGAGTTTTGAGAAAAGGAAAAAGGGTGTGGTGCATGCGATCAGCCGAGCTCAAGTAAGTACTCCCAAATTACCCATACAAGTTATGTTATGATCATCAGTTTCAGTTTCAGTAGAACAGCATGCTAGAATAGGACTAAGGATCTAGGAGGATGCCTTATGTGTCTGCTATATGTGTTTCAGCTATATGAGAATTGCATGCTAGTATTGAGTAGACAGCAGTAGGATAGCCTGTTTAGGTTATGCCGGATAGTATGAGCTTAGCATTGTATGCTAGTACAGTTTCTTGTTATGAGGATAGAATTGCTTGAGTAGTCTCCTGTGTCTGAATGATGCTTGCTTCGTGCTTTGTGGGACTCAGAGTGATGGGAATTAGCCATTAGGTGAATACGTCACATCACATGTGAACAGGGTTGAATAATCTCAGAGTGCTAGATTTGGCCCTATTGTGCAGCTCTTGTTTGAGTCTAACCGTTGTAGGAACGAGTCTTTCACTCGAAGGATTATCTGAGCCTCGCCACATGTGATGGTATTCAGGTAATGGCTAATTGGCATTACAAGGAGGCCTTCAGCAGCTGAGGACTGGATTGGGTGGAGTCAGAGATTTCCCTAGGGCAAGCCTAGGATGAGAGTAGCAGAGATCAGTAGCAGTAGAAGTGACTTGGTGGAGTCGAGGCAGTACTTGAGGAAAGTACGGATAGATGTGGAAGGTAGTATGGGCCCATACTACTGAAAGCAGAGGATCCATACTTGAACCAAGGAAAGCTGAGATGAGACCAGGAAACTGGTAGTAGTAGCGATCCCTCGAGATATGTCAGTGTTTCTGACCTTTGTCATGATGTGTTTTCAGAATGGTGGTTTTACGCCCTAGACCAGCAGTCGGCAGTTCAGGTGCCGGAGAGGGATCAGGATCAGGCCCGGAGGCCGGGCAGTTGGACGAGCAGACTAGGGTGTTTCTCTCTTCAGAGATTACTCGCACTATACTTGAGCAGACTCCTGTGATCTTCGGTTCGATCAAGGAGGGTATTTTAGAGCCGATGGACGAGAGGTTGAGCACCTTCCGTGCTGAGGTGGCAACTATGATGGGGTCGCGCACACTCACCTTCAGGGAGTTCCGGGCTTGTGGAGCTCCAGACTACCATGGGGCACGGGATCCCATTGCGAGTACCAGGTGGTTGGCGGATGTCGCCAATGCGTTCCACACCAGCAGATGTCCCGAGGGGGACAAGGTCAGACTAGCATCCTATCTTCTGAAGGACAGGGCACGAGATTGGTGGGAGGAGGTCGGGCATGTCATCGGGGATGACGCAGCGCTTGATGCCATGACTTGGGCTGACTTCACTACCAGGTTCAGAGCCGAGTTTGCACCAGTTATTGAGGTGCAACAGCTAGCCAGGGAGTTCTAGGATCTCACCCAGACTACAGAGACAGTGGCAGAGATTACCGCCAAGTTCAGGGAGAGGGCTCTTCTTGTTCCTCAGTACGCAGCTGATGAGGAAATGAAGAAGGCCCGTTATCATGAGATGTTGCGGAGTGATATCCGTCAGTTTGTGAGCCGGTCCAGCTGTAAAACGCTGGATGATATGATTGCGAGGGCTCGGGAGAGGGAGATAGATCTGGAGATGGAGAGGAAGAGGAAGCCAGAGGTGGCTTCTGGTACAGGGAGTTCGGGCAAAAAGCCTAAGGTGTCAGATCACAGACCCAGGGGACAGCAGAGCCACAGTCGGTGTGGCAAGTGTGGGAGATTGCACGATGGGGCGTGCAAGGCATGTAGTGCCGGTTGCTATAAGTGCGGCCAGACCGGGCATATGAGTAGAGATTGTACAGCTACTACTACCGCCACCGCAACAGCTGATCTGATTTGCTTCCATTGCAATCAGAGGGGACATAAAAAGTCCCAGTGCCCGAGTTTAACAGCAGCAGGGAAGGTGGCAGCACCTGCCCCTGCTACCTTGAGGATTACAGATGGCCGTCAGGGCCGGGGTGAGACGCCAGTGGCGAAGAGTAGAGCTTTCCAAATGACAGCAGAGGAGGCGCGAGCGACTCCTGATGTGGTGACAGGTATATATTTTCCTTTTATCTCCTTATAAATATTGATCGTTTCTCATGGTTATATGTTTACATATAGGGTCGTTCTTAGTGAACGGCATTTCAGCTACAGTATTGTTTGACTCGGGGGCTACCCGATCATTTGTGTCTCTTGCGCTTAGCAAGAGGTTTAGCAGAGCTCCGAGGGAGCTGGGTTGCCCACTAGAGGTTGAGATAGCTGATGACAGGACCGTCAGGGTCACGAGAGTTCATAGGGCGTGTTCGCTGCAGTTATTCGATGAGCAGTTTTTAGTGGACTTGGTTCCCATTCCCCTGCGAGGGAATAAGGTTATAGTGGGTATGGATTGGCTGAGCCCCAATGGGGCGGTGATTGATTGTGAGCTGCAGTTAGTGAGGGTTCGCACTCCCAGTGGGGGAGAGTTAGTGATTCAGGGCGAGAGGCCACAACGCGGACCGATACTATATTCAGCAGCGAGAGCGAGGCGCTACATTCAGCTGGGTTGCGCAGGGTACGTCGCCTATGTCATAGATACCCGGGAGAAGGGTAAGGCGACAGTTGATGATGTGCCAGTAGTACGAGAGTATCCGAACGTATTCCTAGAGGATTTGCCTGGAATACCTCCGGAGAGACAGGTCGAGTTTCGGATTGACCTGGTTCCGGGTCCGGCTCCGATAGCCAAAGCACCGTATCAGTTGGCTCCTACAGAGATGCAGGAGTTGTCTACGCAGCTGCAGGAGCTGCTAGACAAGGGTTTCATCAGGCCGAGTAGTTCACCATGGGGAGCCCCGATCCTTTTCGTGAGGAAGAAGGATGGGTCGCACCGTATGTGCATAGATTACCGGGAGTTGAACAAGGTAACGGTGAAGAACCGTTACCCACTTCCGAGGATAGATGACTTGTTTGACCAGCTTCAGGGAGCATCTTGGTTCTCCAAGATTGATCTACGGTCAGGATATCACCAGATGCGGGTCAGGGATAAGGATATGCAGAAGACCGCTTTTAGGACCCGCTATGGTCATTATGAGTTTGTGGTGATGCCGTTCGGGCTCACCAACGCTCCAGTCGCGTTCATGGATCTCATGAACCGTGTATGCAGACCGATGCTGGATCAGTCTGTGATAGTGTTCATTGATGACATCTTGGTTTATTCCAAGACTCAGGAGCAGCACGAGGAGCACCTGAGAGAGGTGCTAGAGACGCTGAGGAGGGAGACACTTTACACGAAGTTCTCCAAGTGCGAGTTTTGGTTGCGCGAGGTGCAGTTCCTTGGACACCTCGTCAACCAGAAGGGTATACTAGTGGATCCGACCAAGATAGAGGCCATGATGCAGTGGGAGGTCCCGAGGTCTCCAACTGAGATTCGGAGCTTCCTAGGATTAGCAGGGTACTATAGGAGATTCATTCAGGATTTCTCCAAGATAGCAGTCCCGCTCACCCGACTGACCAAGAAGTCGGTGGTGTTTCGCTGGGGGCCTGAGCAGTAGGCAGCATTTGAGACCCTCAGGCAGAGATTGTGCGAGGCGCCGATTCTCACCCTGCCAGAAGGAGTAGAGGATTTTGTAGTCTACTGTGATGCTTCGATCACAGGTATGGGAGCAGTGTTGATGCAGCGAGGGCATGTGATAGCTTACACCTCTAGACAGTTGAAGCCTCACGAGGCTAACTATCCGACGCATGACTTAGAGTTGGGGGCAGTAGTGTTTGCCCTCAAGATTTGGAGACATTACCTCTATGGGGTCCGCTGTATCATTTACACGGATCACAAGAGTTTGAGGTACCTCATGGATCAGCCGAATCTGAACATGAGGCAGCGCCGATGGTTAGATGTGGTAAAGGACTACGATTGTGAGATCCTTTATCATCCGGGCAAGGCCAACATAGTGGCCGACGCCCTGAGCCGCAAGGCGGTAGCCGCCCCGATCAGGGATATTTGTCTGAGGATGACAGTGATTACTCCATTGTTGGAGCAGATCAGAGAGGCACATGTTGAGGTCCTGAAGGAGGAGAGACAGAAGTGTGAGAGGATTGTGGGCCGAGTAGCTTCCTCTGACTATGATGGTCGAGGATTGTTGACCCTTCATGGGAGAGTTTGGGTACCGTACTGGGGAGGAGTACGACAGGTACTGATGGATGAGGCCCACAAGTCTCGGTTTTCCATCCATCCAGGGGCGACGAAGATGTACAGAGATCTTCGACCCGACTATTGGTGGCCCTACATGAAGCGGGACGTAGTTTGGTACGTGGAGAGATGCCTGACCTGCAGGAAGGTCAAGGCTGAGCATCAGAGACCCCACGGAAAGATGCAGCCATTAGACATTCCCGTGTGGAAATGGGAGGATATCACCATGGATTTCATCACTAAGCTTCCCATGACCGCACGAGGAGTTGATTCGATTTGGGTCATAGTGGATCGGCTGACCAAGAGCGCGCATTTCATACCGATTCAGGAGAGTATATCGGCCGAGAAGCTAGCTGATATTTATGTGCGCGAGGTAGTGGCACGGTATGGAGTGCCTGTCTCGGTGGTGTCAGACCGAGATGTCCGGTTTACTTCCAGATTTTGGAAGCGGTTTCATGAAGAGATGGGTACTCGTCTCCATTTCAGCACCGCTTTCCATCCTCAGACGGATGGACAGAGCGAGAGCACGATTCAGACCCTCGAGGACATGCTTCGGGCATGTGTGCTAGATTTTGGTGGCAGTTGGGATACGTATCTTCCATTAGCAGAGTTTTCGTATAACAACAGCTACCACTCCAGTATAGACCAACCTCCCTTCGAGATGCTCTACGGGAGGAAGTGCAGGACCCCAATCTGTTGGGGTGAGGTCGGTCAGCGAGTCATGGGGAGTACAGATGTGGTACTTAAGACCACAGAGTTGATCCAGCAGGTCCGTAGCAGACTGCAGACTGCGTAGAGTCGGCAAAAGAGTTACGCCGACAGGAGGCGTTCGGATTTGGAGTTTCAGGTGGGCGATATGGTCCTCCTGAAGGTATCGCCCTGGAAGGGTGTTATCAGGTTCCGAAAGAGGGGCAAGTTGGGCCCCAGGTTCATTGGTCCTTTTAGGGTTTTGGCCCGAGTAGGTCAGGTCGCCTATCGGTTGGATCTTCCAGCAGAGCTTAGCCAGATCCACAACATTTTCCATGTTTCTCAGTTGAGGAAGTGTTTGGTGGACGAGTCAGCGGTTGTACCCTTGGAGGATATTCAGGTTGATAGCAGCCTGAATTATATCGAGAGACCAGTTACGATCTTGGATCGGAAAAAGAAGACTCTGAGGAACAAGGTAGTTCAGCTAGTGAAGGTGCAGTGGCAGCACCGGAAGGGTTCAGAATGGACGTGGGAGGCCGAGGAGGAAATGAGGGAGCATTATCCAGAGTTGTTTACAGATTCAGCAGCAGCAGACTTCGAGGACGAAGTCTAAGATAAGTGGGGGAGAATTGTAACGCCCCATTTCTGGTATGTGATTTAATAAAGTAATTTTCATTTTTAAGGGGTACTCGACGAGTCTGTAGCCCGACTCGTCGAGTAGAGACGGGTTGATCACACGTATTAAGCTGGCTACTCGGCGAGTCCATATGCTGGGACTCGGCGAGTCCGCTTGTCTGGTTGAAGCCCTAATTTTAAGGGTCTGCACCCTATTTAAACACATTTATGCGCCCCAACCTCGCCTCCATCACCCTCAGAACATTTCTTATCAAACCCTAGCCTCCTTAAAGAGTGTGTGAGTGATTGTTGCCTTGTGAAGGAACTTTTGGTGCATTTTGGAGCAAGTAGAAGAAGGAGAAGGTTGAAGAGTTCAAGGAAGAAGAAGTAGATCCGGGGCACACTCCTTTGTGGTCATCTTTTCTGGTAATAAAGTCTCCATCTTGTTTATTGATCTAATAGATCTAGTTGTCCCTAAAATTGTTGATATTAAGCTCAAAAAACCCCAAATCTCTTGTAATAAAGCCTTATGATCGAGTTATACTTCAGATCTAGCCCCTCTTGAACTCCAGGAGCTCATTATAGCCACCTTTATGTAATCTTGGCCTTGTTCCAAACCCTAAGTGCTTAGTAGTTGATGATTTTGGGTATTTTAGCCTCATACCCTTGTGCATGCACGTAAAGTTGGAAACTTTACGTGTAAAACCAGTCCTAGAAGCTCAGATCTATGATTTAGAAGCACTGAAATCGATTAGAATCGACTGTATAGTAATAGCATGCTTGGGACTCGGCGAGTTGTTCTTCAACTCGGCGAGTTGTTCTTCAGGCTCGACGAGTAGTTCTTACGACTCGGCGAGTCGCAGACTGGACGTGTTCATATGATGAAGGGGAACTCGACCAGTTGTTCATACAACTCGGCGAGTCGGATGAAGTTAGACTCGATGTATGTATCGAAGAAGAACTTGTCGAGTCTTCGCCAAACTCGACGAGTAGAAGCGAGTAGAGGTCTAGAACGGATGAAAGGGACTCGGCGAGTTGGCGGCCCAACTCGGCGAGTCCGGTCAACTGGAAGTTGACTTTGACCAGGAAGTTGACTTTGATCAGGAAGTTGACTTTGACCAGGAAGTTGACTTTGACCGGGGGTGAAATAGTCATTCTACCCTGAGGTTAGTTATCAGTATTTGATTTAGTGTTTATGGGATTTGTAGCCGGGGAGTTCCGGAGCAGCAGTCAGACAGTCTCAGACTTAGCACCTCAGCAGCCAGCGTTACGAGGTGAGTTTCCTTCCAGTAGGAATGGGTCTACGGCCACAATGTCGGCCCGTTTAGTTAGCTGTAGTTCCGGACTTCGGTCCGATGCAGTAGTTCAGTGTGCTTGATGTCTCTGTGATTCAAGCATGTCTTTGTGTTAGGTGTTCCGGACTTCGGTCTGATGCAGTAGACAGTATATGTGCTATGTTAGTAGTTATGATTATGCTACGCTATGATCAGTCAATTTTTGGACTTCGGTCCGACGCAGAGGGCAAGGCCCTGGTTAGTTCCGGACTTCGGTCCGATGCAGTTTCCGGACTTCGGTCCGATGCAGAGGGCAATGCCCTGGTTAGTTCCGGACTTCGGTCCAATGTAGTTTCCGGACTTCGGTCCGATGCAGAGGGCAAGGCCCTGGTTAGTTCTGGACTTCGGTCCGATGCAGTTTCCGGACTTCGGTCTGATGCAGAGGGCAAGGCCCTGGTTAGTTCCGGACTTCGGTCCGATGCAGTTTCCGGACTTCGGTCCGATGCAGTGGGCAAGGCCCAGTAGTTGTTTTATATGTTATTATATGGTATGTGGTAGATTGGGGGAACTCACTAAGCTTTGTGCTTACAGTTTCAGTTTTTGGTTTCAAGTACTTCCGCAAGTAAAGGGAAGAGCTCGGGATGATGGCATGGCACACACCACATTTTCAGTTTTATCTTGGGAGTTTTATTCAGATATTTCGATATGATTAATACAGTATTTGTTTTGACACAGTTACTTGACTTTTGAGTTACTCACTCTATAGTTCTTATTATGTATGACATTCGATGATGTGATTTTAGTAATATTAAAACAAAAATTTTTGGGTCGTATTTTGGGATGTTTCATATTCATTGTATAATGTTTCGAATAATCAACTTAATACTTGAATTAAAACAATAGTCATGCCATGCTCCAATCATACACACTATGTTTGTCTAAACAATAGTTATGCCATGCACCAAGCATGCACACTATGTTTGACTAAGATCCTTACTTTATGAAATAGATCAATTGAAAAACATTTCACTGTTGCTCATTTAAAAATTCCAAATCCTTATTGCAAGTGTAAGAATTCCAAATTCTTGTCACTCATAAAAAGTGTTAGATTCTAAACTATCATGCAAAGATTCTTTTGTAATGTCTAGGTGCCAAAAGTCAGAGAGACTTGACCAATGATATTACAAAATATTCCTTTGGAGATTGTTACAAGACAATTCCATGGAAATGAAGTCTCAAATTCAAATTACATTCCTTTGAACATCCTTCTTGCATAAAAGTTTCTAACCTTTTCATTTATTCTTCAACTCCCAATATGGAAACATTCCATATTTGCCATATGACAACTCATTATTAATAGAATACTTTCTATTTATAATAATGTCAATATGGTCATTCCATTACTATACTTCCAACTGTCCTTAAGCGACCAATCCTTGGCGAACCTTAGATTGACCTTAATAGTTGTTTAACCACTTTAGTCATATCCGGTTCTATTCCTTTTTCCGTCTTAATGCCCTAGCCATTTGGAAAATTAGAACACGAGAATATTATAGCATATGCAATCGATCCTATACCCGAAGCATATGGGATACGATTCATAATGTCTAACATAAAGACATGATACTTAATCAGTCTTTTGCTATAATATTTCTATTTGCCATGTTCTCATAAATTTGATTATGAAGAGGGATGCCGTAATCATAATCAAATTTTGAGAACACAATTAACATTTCCATATATAGAATTTCCTTATGTTGAACCATTCCAACATAACATTCATATATATTTGACTAAATTTGATTAAAATCTCACAATCTAGGCTTTTAGATTTAAAATGAAGTATAAATTTCTCTCCGTTAATTATAGCAAAACAACTTTTTAAACCCTACGACTTTGCGACTTGAAACTTTTGTTTTCTATAATTAACATTGCTAACTTGCAACACTTTCCATAATAATTATGCTCCCACTAGCATAATAATAATTATTAGCATAACACTTATGCTCCCACTAGCTTTGACATGTATTCAGAAATCAGCTGGACTTCTAGAAATCAATACTTATTGACTTTCATTACCAAAGTTCAGATTTCCGATACGAGATGCTTCGATAAGACTTTATCTAGGCTTCTCAAAATCATACACATTTCCTTAGATAGCTCACATGTGTGTCTTAACAATTTTAGAACTTACAACCATAAGTCTGAAATATTTAGACCTTTGCCATTTCTCACAATTCGAATTATGAAGAGGGATGCCGTAATCATAATCGAATTTGAGAATGCAAATACCACAACTGCTATCTCCTCAAAATCTACTTAGTGAAAGCATTTCCTCACCATCATTTTCATGAATCGGAGAGAAACCTTATGACACTTAGATTTTATGGTATGTGTGTTCCTATCCATGTGAATTTTCATAACCATAATCACAAGACAAGGTTAGCGACAAATCCAAACTCATATGAACTGAACTTGATCAATCTTAATTTCTTGCCACCTGGCAGCACAAGGCCTATCATTGCTTCCAGTTTGTTATGCAACCAATTGAAAACTCTCAGAACTCACATGCATAGTCAACTTTAACTGGAATGGGCACATAAACAAGAATATGTCAACACGATAGGTCACAAACCTCAAGTCGTGTGCTAGTGTTTAACAATAGGTTTATTCTTGATTAGTTTTTGAAACTTGTCAAGATCTTTAAGACTCCCACTGATCTCTTGACATATAAGATTCACTTTGTCAAGGAATCATTCCTCGACAAAACAAATATTTAAGAGCTAGTGCGGATTATTATCAAGACAAACACTTCACATAATTGCCCTTAGTTGGTCTTTGTTTTATCCAAAACATCACAACTTACCAATTTTAAATGTACAAGAGAAAAAACTTTTACTCTACATTTGATAAATGTTTTAAACCTTTCTTAAGATCATGTCACTCAAGGTTACAATATTGGAGTATGACTCTAAGACTTGTTTTGGGAACGAAGTATGACTCATCTTCTTGATTTAAACTATTTCAGCAATTCACGATTCCTCTTCTTAGCCATACAAATGCACTAAGATGTCTTTAGAGGATCAATTGTGATATGGTTCTTCCATAAACATTAAGATGATCATAAAACACGATACTAAAGTACTCTCCCATCTTTGGAGAAACTATTATCCTTCTGCCTAATTTGATTCTTCTCATTCGTTCTGACATACATTGAACCTTTTCCAATGTTTCAGAATTATACTTAAACTTGTAAGCATAACCCTGTTTACTAAACTTTAGTAAATCATGACGAATAGTCTTATCGATCTTTATGGTGGATCTTGACCAGCGCACACCCAGTGTACCCGATCTCCTAGTCCTTCACTTGACTCACATATACATGTGAACAAGGAATTAGTCTTAGTTTACCAAAGATGACTATTCTCATTCATCATACAATACAACTTGCATGATTCCAAGTTTTTGTCCAATTGAAACTTGGGTGATGAGAATCTTTCCTTATTTGGCAAATAATCGACACTACCACAAACAAAAGAATCAAATTCATATTGCTAACATAGAAACATACAAACAACAATTTTCACAAATGCCATTGCAAGGAGATATAATAAAAAATAAAAACAAAATTTTATTTATTTATAAAATGCGGAAAAAAAAACTTTTCCTTACAATGCAATTACAAAAGAAAACTATGCTATTACATATTTCCTAGCAATCTATCATAACTCCTAAGCAGCAGCTCAAAATCCAATCTTCGAACCATACGATTGAAATTCCATCTTCGAGATCAGATTTAGCATACTCTTCCTTTAAGCTTCCTTCCCTTTGCATGATCCTATAAAACATCAAAATGCAACCTTGTCACATCATGTATTAAGAATAAACAATTAGGAACTTAATAGAGTTAGACAGTAGACTTACCTGAAGCAGAGTCAAACTTTTCGATTCTACCTTTTCTCAGATCTTTCAGGTAGTCAGGGCAGCTTTGCAACCAATGCCCCTTCTCTTGGCAATAGAAACATATAGACTCTTTGAAATAGTACGCGGGACAATCTCAAACTTAGCCTTTCTCTTTCCCTTGGAAAGAGAAATCTTTTCTGGACTTCCAATGATTCCATTGTCAATATCCATGGAAGTTTGGGGAGTAGATATTCCAATCAAATTTTCTTTTCCAGTGCGCCAAATCATTGCTGATTCAGCATCAACAAGCAAATGGGTAAGATTAATAAGGGTCATGTCGTGGTCTGTCACATAGTAGTCCTTAATGAACTCACTATATGACTCAGGAAGTGATTGAAGAACCCAGTCAATCGCCAACTTCCTCGAAACAACGACACCCAATACTCTCAACATGTCAATATGTGACTTCATCTCCAAGACGTGAGTACACACAGGCCTTCCATCTTGATGTTTTATTACAAGTAGGGCTTGAGTGACCTTGAATATTTTTCAAGTCTTTGAACTTGTGGGTTAGGGAGAATCATTGGAGGAGGTGGAGGAAGTGAAGTATGACTTCCACAATCCAACCGCAAGACATCATCTTTAAAAGGAAAGCTTGTTCCAAAAGATTTGGGTAGACTATAGTTGTCTGAACTAGACATCTACAATGGGAGATATTCAAGTTTAGTTGATTTAAGTCCTTAATATAACACCCAAATGAAATATTAAGGCTAGGACCCAACACAATATTTTACAATTTGGAAGAGGGATGTCGTAATCCAATTGCAAAATATTTGAAGGTAGATAAATGACGATTTACCAATTCCCATCACGAAAAACGAAAAAGAATTTTAGGTTTTAAGTGAATAGAAATTCTTAGATCCTTTGAGATTCATTGAAACTTTCAATGGCCTATTTAAATCTCGATTGTGCCCTTCAAGTTTGTGATTGGGATGCCGAGGATCACAAACAAGGTGTGAATAACCATGCAAATTAGCTTGGTACACCCAATGTTACAACCACCTAATCAATGTGCCGGTTAACTACACACGCTCCATTGATCTATGATTAACACCAAGCTACCCTTTTCCATGCACTGTCAGTCCAGATTAGTGTGTCGGTTAACCACATACGCTCCACTAACGACTTAAGAAGGTGCAAAGTGCAATTTCATGGGTTAGCACCATATTCACATTTTCCTAAGTAACTAAGATTTGGGAATTTATAAGTGTTTAGTTACTTTATATTTATCATTATACTTTTAATGAAGGGAAAATTAGAGTCCTATCCTACCCGTTCGGCTAACGATCCTCCACTAATCAAGGAAGCGGTGGGTGAGAGTGGACATCCATTAAACTGCCATTTTATGGGCAGTAACCTTATACCCCCTTATAGACCGACTTTGTGAATGATGCCTACTAACGGTAAGACTGACTTTACTCTTATACATATATATAAATATTAAACCTATAATATTATAATAGTATAAGGGTTGAATTTTAAACTTTTAAAATTCTAGGGTTTGGAACTAAATGTGTCAAAAGAAGACTCTACATTTACAAATTCCAAAACTTGAGGGCAAGTTTTGAACTATTCAAAAAAAATTTGGAATCCATAACTATGAGTTTAATATAGGTTTTAATGAAAAGACTCTTGAAACTCCATAATTTGAGGACAAGTTATGGAGTTCATAAAAATATTTATGGAAAAACTATTCAAGACCATAACCTATGAGTTTAATGAAGTCTTTTAAAAGAAAAACTTTTCATTTTCCATAACTTGAGATAAAGTTATAGAGTACATTAAAGGCCATAAAGATCATCAAATAAACAAACAAGCATGTCAAATAATGTCCACGATCTAGATTAAACTCATATGAACAAGATAATTCATATCAAACAAATTTCATGTAATTAGCATAATCATATAAACTAATACAAAACATGAAACTTTGACAATTATCTTCTAAATTGGATAAGCATGATCATTACCACATCAAAAATAGGTTTATAAGTTCAAAAACAGCTTAGGGTAATGATCCAAGTCCAATTCCAGCCTTAAAAGTTGAAAATCTGCACTCTAGAGCACCAACTCGTCGAGTGCAAGAACAAACTCGACGAGTTGGTCAGATTTGTGATGGGACTCGGCGAGTCCATCAGTGGACTCGGCGAGTCCACTATCCAGAACAACAGAAAATTGATTTTTCAAGCTTAAACAATAAGTATCATCAAGTATAATTGAAAACAAACCCAAGGCGCTGATACCACCGATGGGTTTTGAGCATTTTAACACTCCTATGGTGTACATGCAACCCTAGATGCTTTAGATCTATGTTTTCTCTATTATACATGTATACATTCAATATTTCAAAGCATCATCCTAACTAGCATACAATGGAGTATAAACAACATGAAATACAAGTTAGATGACATACCTTTTAGTGTAGTTGAAACCTTGGACCTTTAAGAACTTAGTGCCCCAAGTGTTGCACCTCAAATGGTATCACACAACACCACCAACAAAATGGAGGAACTTGAGAGGATGTCACTTGCACTCATAAAATCGGCTTGCCCTCTTGTGTTTCCACTCTCTTAGGTCTAGGTAACCACTAGTGCCAATTTCATGAGCCTTGGGGTTTCTTATATAGTGTGGCAAACTAGGGTTACACCATGTAAACCCTAATGACTTTCCATATCCCTCATGCGTCATGGGTTAAAACCTCCATGGAGTATCCATGAGTCACCACATGGGTTTAGCCCAACATGAAGAACTATGGATCATAAGCCCACATTATAAGAATGAATGATTTACATAATCAATCCCCATATATTTAATTAGTCTCTTTTGATCACAAAATTAATTCCAAATTAATTCTAGATCAATACTAATTAAATAATATGATTTCATATTAATATATTAGAACTTATAATATATTAATAAACCATAAATAACATCTTCTCAATTATCCATCCTTCAGATTGTTCCGGTGCCATGTAACCCAAATGGACCATGCTATTCTCGGGTCAAGTACATACCAATTATAGTTATGGACTTAGACACTAATCCAACAGTCAGCACCACAGAATGGCCGGACAGGGTAGGTCGGGCACCCCAGAATTGCCCGACAGTATGTGTGTTATGTGTTATGTGTTATGTGGTATGTGGTATGATGGGGGAACTCACTAAGCTTTGTGCTTACAGTTTTCAGTTTTGTTTCAGGTACCTCTTCAACGAAGGGGAAGGAGCCGGTGCGGTAGCAGCGCATCGCACACACATTCAATTTCCGCACTATGATGCCCTTGGGATTGTACTCTGATATTATTATTATTATTATTCCATGACATATTTTTATGACATTTGACTTATGGGTTATGAGTTGATATGATATTGATGTTGCTTTTCAGTAAATGGTTTTAAATAACTACTTATTCAAAACGAATTTTTTGGTCATGATTTTTGGGATGTTACAAGTTGGTATCAGAGCCTTGGTTTCAAGGATTCGGACACACCTTCAGGCGGGGGGGGGGTGTATGGACTCAAATCGAGGGTTTGAAAGATTTTTATAACGAAATAATTTTTTTTAAGATTTAAAATAAGGAGTTTTGAGAAAGAACAACGTGTGTGATGCGTGCGACCGGCCGAGCTTAAGTAAGTTTTCCCCAAGATACCTATACATGTTATGATATGATGTGATATGATTATGAGAATTGCATGCTAGATTAGGGCTAAGGATCTAGGAATGATGCCTTATATGCTTGTTGCCCTTGTATGAGAACTGCATGCTAGATTAGGGCTAAGGATCTAGGAAGATGCCTTATGTGCCTGCTATATGTGCCTATTGAATTATATGCTAGAGCTGATTAATCAGTAATATGATGGCCTGAATAGGATATGCTTAGTATGGTTACTCAATACTCGAATGCCGCTTGCTTCGTGATTTTAGGAGTTCTAGCTATCTTTATCTAACTAGTAAACAAATACGTTAAGTTACATATTGCGAGGATGAAATAATTTCAGAAGGTTAGGTCTAGCCCTACTGCGCAGCTCTTATTTGAGTCCAAGTTGTAGGGTAGGACCTCTCATTCGAAGAATTATCTGGTCTTAGTAATATGTAATGGTATTCGCAAGCTAGTTAGGTAAAGGTAGCAGGGGTTCCTTATGCAGCTGATGGCGAAGAGTAGGTCGGAGAGTTACCCTAGGGTAAGCCTAGGATGAGATTACTGCAGAGAGCATTAGTAGTAGAAGGGACTTGGTAAAGTCAAGGCAATCCTTGAGGAAAATACAGATAGATGTGGAAGGTAGTATGGGTCCGTACTACTGAAAGTAGAGGATCCGTACTTGAGTCAAGGAGGGCCAAGATCAAACCAGGAAACTTGTAGTATGTGAGACCTCTCGATGTTATGTATGACCCTAATAATTATGTGTTTTGTTTCAGAATGGTGATGATTACGCGACATGGAGGAGGAGAAGGTTCAGGTTCAGGGTCAGGATCTGGCTCAGGATCAGGTTCGGGATCAGGTGTCGAGCCAGTCGATGAGGGACTACGCGATTTCATTGCTTCTGAGATCACTAGAGGCATCCTTGAGTCGACCCCGGTGATTTTCGGGTCGATCAAGGAATGGATCATTGAGTTGATTGAGGATCGCCTTAGGGCGTTGAGGAGTCACTGGGCGGCTAGCCGGTCAGGGGCGTGCACACTGTCCTTTAAGGACTTCAGGGGGAGTGGTGCACCGGATTTCCATGGGGCGAAGGACCCCGTCGTGGCCAGGAGATGGATCGCAGACATCGAGTCTGCACAGTTGATGAGCTTCTGCCCTGAGGGGTCAAAGGTTTGATATGCTGCAAGTTGTTTGAGGGACAGGGCTAGGGATTGGTGGGAGTCAGTTGGTGATTCCTTGGGAGCCTCAGCCGTTGAGGCTATGACTTGGTCGGACTTTATGACCAGGTTCAGGGCTGAGTTTGCGCCGGCTGTGGAGCTGCAGCAGCTGGCCAGGGAGTTTCTCGACATGAGACAGACTACAGAGACAGTGGCAAAGATTACCGCCAAGTTCCGGGAGAGGGCCTTGTTGGTGCCTCAGTATGCGGGGGATGAGGAGATACGGAAGACCCGCTATCATGACATATTGAGAGTGGACATTTGGGAGCACGTCAGCTACTCAGCATGCCCGACCCTGGATTCTATGATTGCCAGGGTGAGGGAGAGGGAGATTGATTTGGAGCACCTCAGGAAGAGGAAGTCAGAGAAGGGACATGTTACTCGGGATTCGGGGAAGAAGCCCAAGGGATTCGACTCTAGGTCGAAGGGCCAGCCGGGCCAGAGCCGCTGCAGGAAATGCGGCAGATCGCATGAGGGAGCTTGTAGGCTAGGATCATCAGGCTGCTATAAGTGCGGCAAGACTGGGCACTTTGATAGGGATTGTACTGCCCCTACCCCCACCTTTCAGATATCAGACATGATTTGCTTTCATTGCAATCAGAAGGGCCATAAAAAGGCCAACTGCCCGAGATTGACAGCAACAACAGCAACGCCGGTAGCGGTGCCAGCTCTAGCGACCCTGTGGATCACTGATGGCAGGTAGGGCAAGTCGTAGGCTCCAGTGGTGAGGAGCTGAGCCTTCCAGTTGACTACTGAGGAGGCATGCACCGCACCCGATGTGGTGAAGGGTATGATTTCTTCTCCTAGTTTTTATTAGATGTTGTTTATGATATTTATGTGCTATGTTATGTGTTTTGTTTAGGATCGTTCCATGTGAACGATATTCCAGTTCAGGTGTTGTTCGATTCGGGTGCTACTCGATCATTTGTCTCTCTTGCACTTAGCAAGAAGTTCCCTGAGTCTTCTAGCATGTTGGATTGCCCACTAGAGGTCGAGATTGCTGACGACCGATCAGTTCAAGCATCAGAGGTTTTCAGAGATTGTGTGTTGAGGTTGTTCGAGGAGCGCTATCTGGTAGACTTGGTTCCTATACCATTGCGTGGGAACAAGGTCATCATCGGTATGGATTGGTTGACCCCTAATGGGGCTGTGATTGACTGCGCATATCAGTTGGTACGTGTCAGGACCCCAAGTGGGGGAGAGCTGGTGATTCAGGGCGAGAGGCCACAACGTGGACCAGCTTTATGCTCAGCAGTGAGGGCTAGGCGCTACCTTCAGCAGGGTTGCTCCGGATACGTCGCCTACGTCATGGATACCCGGGAGGAGGGTACGGCGACTGTGAGTGATGTGCCGGTGGTGCGAGAGTACCCGGATGTGTTTCTAGAGGAGTTTCCTGGGATACCTCCGGAGAGACAGGTGGAGTTTAGGATCGACCTGGTCCTGGTGCGGCTCCGATAGCCAAGGCACCGTATCAGTTAGCTCTTCCCGAGATGCAAGGGTTGTCTACGCAACTGCAGGAGCTGTTAGACAAGGGATTCATCAGACCGAGTAGTTCACCTTGGGGAGCCCCGATTCTGTTCGTGAAAAAAAAGGACGGGTCGCATCGGATGTGTATAGATTACCGGGAGCTGAACAAGGTAAGGGTGAAGAACCGTTACCCACTCCCGAGGATTGATGATCTCTTTGACCAGTTACAGGGGCATCTTGGTTTTCCAAGATTGATTTACGTTCAGGCTACCATCAGATGAGGGTCAGAGACGAGGATGTACAGAAGACTGCGTTCCGGACTCGCTACGGCCACTATGAGTTCGTGGTGATGCCCTTCGGGCTCACCAATGCTCCTGCCGCGTTCATGGACCTCATGAACCGTATATGCAGACCGATGCTGGATCGGTATGTGATAGTTTTCATTGATGACATCTTGGTTTACTCTAATAAACAGGAGCAGCACGAGGAGAACTTGCGAGATGTGTTGGATACCTTGAGGAGGGAGAGCTTATACGCCAAGTTCTCTAAGTGTGAGTTCTGGTTGCACGAGGTGCAGTTTCTTGGGCACCTTGTCAACCAGAACGGTATTTTGGTTGACCCGGCCAAAGTAGAGGCCGTGATGAGATGGGAAGTTCCGAAGTCTCCATCTGAGATTCGGAGTTTCCTGGGTTTGGCGGGCTATTACCAGAGATTCATTCAGGATTTCTCCAAGATAGCCGTACCCCTGACCCGGTTGACGAAGAAAGCCGTTGTTTTTCGCTAGGGGCTTGAGCAGCAGGTAACATTTGAGACATTGAGATAGAGACTATGCGAGGCACCGATCCTCGCCCTGCCCGAGGGCGTGGAGGATTTTGTGGTATATTGTGATGCGTCCATCTTAGGGTTGGGCGCGATATTGATGCAGAGAGGGAATGTTATCGCTTACGCTTCGAGGTAACTGAAGCCTCACGAGGCGAACTACCCGATGCACGATTTGGAGTTGGGGGCGGTTGTCTTCGCCCTCAAGATTTGGCAACACTACCTCTATGGGGTCCGTTGTACCATTTACACGGATCACAAGAGTCTGAGGTACCTCATGGACCAGCCGAATTTGAACATGAGGCAGCGTCGGTGGCTAGATGTGGCGAAAGATTACGATTGTGAGATCCTCTACCACCCGGGGAAGGCCAATGTGGTGGCCGATGCTCTTAGCCGCAAGGCTGCCCCGATCAGGGACGTTTACTTGCGGATGACAGTGGTGACTCCGCTTCTGGAGCAGATCCGAGAGGCCCAGTAGGAGGCTATGAAGGAGGAACATCGGAAGAGCGAGCGTATTGTGGGACGGGTTTCCTCCTTCGACTAAGATAGCCGTGGGTTGTTGACGCTACATCGTAGGGTGTGGGTTCCCTATCATGGGGGTGTGCTCCAGGTTCTGATGGAGGAGGCGCACAAATCCAGGTTTTATATTCATCCCGAGGCGACGAAGATGTATAGAGATCTTCACCCAGATTACTGGTGGCCCTGCATGAAGCGGGATGTAGCATGGTATGTAGAGTGGTGCTTGACCTGCAGGAAGGTCAAGGCCGAGCACCAGAGGCCACACGGCAAGATGCAGCCGCTAGATATTCCCATGTGGAAATGGGAATATATTACCATGGATTTCATCACCAAACTTCCCAGGACCACGCGGGGAGTGGATTCCATATGGGTCATCGTGGATCGGTTGACCAAGAGTGCCCATTTCATACCGATCCAGGAGAGAATTTCGGCCGAGAAGGTGGCCGATATTTATATTCGAGACGTTGTAGCCCGACACGGAGTGCCAGTCTCCGTGATTTCTGAAATAGATGTACTGTTCACTTCCAGATTCTGGAAGAAATTCTACGACGAGTCGGGTACTCGTCCGCACTTTAGCACCGCTTTTCACCCGCAGACGGATGGTCAGAGTGAGCGGACCATCCAGACTTTGGAGGATATGTTGCGGGCATGTGTCTTAGACTTTGGTGGTAGCTAGGATACCTATCTTCCATTAACTGAGTTTTCCTACAACAACAACTACCACATGAGTATCGATCGTCCTCCCTTCGAGATGTTATACGGGAGGAGGTGCAGGACCCCGATTTGCTGGGGTGAGGTTGGGCAGAGAGTCATGGGGAGTACCGAAGTGGTACTCAAGACTACAGAGAGGATCCAACAGGTCAGGAGTAGGCTTCAGACTGCTCAGAGTCGGCAGAAAGGTTACGCCGACAAGCGTCGTTCGGACCTAGAGTTCCAGGTCGGGGATATGGTCCTCCTGAAGGTGTCACCTTGGAAAGGTGTCATCCGGTTCAGGAAGCGGGGCAAGTTGCACCCCAGGTACATCGGTCCTTTCAGGGTTGCAGCCTGGGTGGGCAAGGTGACGTATAGGCTGGATCTGCCAGCCAAGCTTCGCCAGATTCATAGTACCTTTCACGTCTCCTAGCTGCGGAAGTGTATGGTAGACGGCTCTACGATGGTACCTTTGGAGAATATTCAGGTGGATGACCGCCTGAACTACATTGAGCGACCAATAGCTATTCTCGACAGGAAGTCGAAGGATCTGAGGAACAAGAGGGTCGAGCTAGTGAAGGTGCAATGGCAGCACCGTAAGGGCTCAGAATGGACGTGGGAGCCGGAGGACGAGATGCGGGAGCACTACCCCGAGCTTTTTCCAGATGCATCATCAGACTTCGAGGACGAAGTCTAAAATAAGTGGGGGAGATTGTAATGCCCGGTTCCCGGTACGTATTTTAAATTTAAAGATTTTATGTTTTATAATGGGACTCGGCGAGTTGGAGGCCTAACTCTTCGAGTAGACAAGACTTTGGACGCAGATTTTAAGTAACCTACTCGACGAGTCGGGAGCCCGACTCGACGAGTAGGACTGTCTGGAGGAAACCCTAATATTTAGGGTTTGAACCCTATATAAACAACTTATCTTGCCTCAACCCAGCCCCCATCATCCCTCTCACTTCCAGAAAGCCTTATCTCGAAACCCTAGAGCTTGTTGAGTGTTCTTGAGCCATTTTTGAGTATTTAGAGTTGTTTGAAGCTTGAAGGAAGA
Organism: Lactuca virosa; assembly: GCF_052849685.1. NCBI lineage: Eukaryota > Viridiplantae > Streptophyta > Magnoliopsida > Asterales > Asteraceae > Lactuca > Lactuca virosa. The sequence continues at coordinate 346,766,880 of NC_136430.1, read as the reverse complement.
AGTGGAAGCTTGGGTGTTCTTGAAGAAGCAAGTGGATCCAGAGATTTTGCTCCATTTCCAGTTTATTCAAGGTAAAAAGCTTGAACCTTGACTTATCATTTGATAGATCTTCTTTAAGACATGGATCTTGCCATTTTGGGACATTTCTAAGCCAGCTTTGGGTTTCGATCATATTGTGGAGTGTTAGCTTCAGATCTGGAACCATTGAGGGTTCCCATGGCATAAAGGTGCCAACTTTATGGCCATGGGAAGCCCATGCATCTTATAAACCCCATTTTATAGCCTTTTGAGCCAAAAACCCCATGCACGGACATCAAGTTCGTAGCTTTACGTATAAAATGGACCCTAAGGGGTCAGATCTATGATTTGGATTCATTAAGACCCACTGAAATCGACTATATACTTTTGGACAAAGAGGGACTCGCCGAGTCGTTCATGGGACTCGGCGAGTCGGGTCATATTTCCCATCAAATCCTTCTGTTGATGGACCAGATGCTAAGATAGAAGAACACTCAGTTTTCTAGGCTCATTAGGGACCTGGAAATCATGGAACTCGACGAGTGTATGAGCGGACTCGGCGAGTTCAAGGCGATGTCCCAACCTCATGAAGACAGACTCGACGAGTTCAAGGAGAACTCGGCGAGTCATAGACTGAACACCTTCATGCGTATGAAGATGAACTCGGCGAGTCGGTTGAAGAAGGTCCCAATGTTTTGTTGAAGGCGAACTCGTTGAGCTCTTACTAGACTCGACGAGTAGGGACAGGGTTGTAGCATTTCGTGGACGTGGCGACTCGACGAGTTGGTGGACCAACTCGGCGATTCTAGTCAACCAGATGTTGACTTTGACCAAGGTTTTGACCTTGACTTTGACCCGGACTTGAGTTGAACCTTGAAGGGGTTATGAGTATGAAATGGTAATGTAGAAAGGATGTTTTGTAGGGATTGAGGAGTCGAGAAGAGTTGATTTCCCTACCGAGGATAGTGCAGACACTACACGACATCGAGGGGAGTTACCCTCCAGTAGGGGTGGGTCTACGGCCACAATGCCGACCCACCAGCATGAGTTGTTGATAGATGATTGTTTCTGTGATAATAATCTAGGATTGCTACTACCTGATATGCTTATGTGCTAGCATGATATGTTATATGTGATAGTGGTAGTAGGAGGGGAATAGTCCCCGAGTTCGGTTGTTAGGACCGAAGGGTAGGTCGGGCACCCCAGATATGCCTGACAATATGATTATGTTATGATACGTGTGGTAGTAGTAGTAGGGGGTGAAATAGTCCCCAAAGTTCGATTGTTAGGACCGATGGGTAGGTCAGCACCCCAAAACTGCTTGACATGGGTAGGTCGGCGCCCCAGAATGGCCAGACAGGGTAGGACGGCACCCCAGAATGGTCGGACAGGGTAGGTCGGGCACCCCAGAATTGCCCGACAGTATGTGTGTTATGTGTTATGTGGTATGTGGTATGATGGTGGAACTCACTAAGCTTTGTGCTTACAGTTTTCAGTTTTGTTTCAGGTACCTCTTCAGCGAAGGGGAAGGAGCCGGCGCGGTAGCAGCGCATCGCACACACATTCGATTTCCGCACTATGATGCCCTTGGGATTGTACTCTGATATTATTATTATTATTATTCCATGACATATTTTTATGACATTTGACTTATGGGTTATGAGTTGATATGATATTGATGTTACTTTTCAGTAAATGGTTTTAAATAACTACTTATTCAAAACGAAATTTTTGGTCATGATTTTTGGGATGTTACAAGTACATACCAAAAATAGTTATGGGCTTAGACACCTAATCCAACACCATACTTCTTTGGATACAACAACTATAAGTGTTTCTTCTGGACTACATACTATAAGTGTTTCTTCTGGACTACATGAACCTAAATTTCGAATTGTACCTTAAACGTAGCAGAGAAACGCAAGAAAGAGGTAAAAATAAAAAAGGTTCCAGTAAAATGTGGTTTCTCCTTATCTGTCACCCAGAGGACATTATTTATACTAAGAAAATTGTTACCAACATATAGGGATGAACTTTTTAACCGAAGAATTAAATAGGAGGCGGTTGCAACTAATTAGTGTTATTCGATCCAGTTCCTGGTTCTTCTAATCCATCATTTTTGGTTTTCAATATTTTTGGTTCCAGTCTGGTTTGGGCCGGTTACGGTAATAAACACCTTCTTAGATAACACATTTCCTAGTAGAACCAAATCAAAATAGGTTGAAATCAGTTAGTAGTATTCAGTCTTGGTTCTACGTTCCCCATTCACTCCTTAATCAGTTTTCGGTTATTTCGTTTCCGGAATCCGTTACATCCCTACTATCATATTGATATCAAGGCTTAGAAGTCTTACTACTTATATACTCACTTCATTTTCACTTTCCACCTGTTTGGGATGACTTAAACACAATAAACCATTTTATCCGATTTATCAAACTATCTCATTTTTAGTGGCGGACCCATAACAAAATGTTAAGGGTAACACACGTAAATTTTAGGGGTAGCACGCCATGAAAATTAAACTACACCGAAAAATTTCCCAAAAGATTTCAACTACGCCTTAAATGTTGAGGGGTAGCACGGGCTACCCCGGACTTTTAAGGTCCACCCGTGCTCACTTTAATGATTAATTTCCGATTCATCGTAACTTTGTTTTGCACGTGTGATATACAAAAAAACAAAGATATCAGAAAGACAAAAATATGACCTCTTATTCATTTCAATAATCTTTAGAGTTAAAAATTCATTTTCAAAAATAAAAAAACTCTACTTTTTTCAAAGTGATTAAACTGATTTTTTCAAAAGTATATAACTAATTTTAAACACCACTATGTATATTTTATAAATGATAACAAATATTTTATTTTATTGTAATTAAAAGAACGTATTTTAATATTTATTATTGATTATACATACCGGTGAAATCAGGTGATTCGAGTATGGATTATAAAGCTTCAATTTTAGAATATCTTTTTCAAAATAAAAAGTATATATCTCTTATGAGTGTTGTTGTATGTGTTTTTAATAGTCTGAATGAAAAAATGACACAAAGTAGTCTTAATGAAAAAATAACACAAATATAGTCTGAATGAAAAAAATAATATATGAATAGTCCGAACGAAAAAATAACACATCAGAATAGAAAAACAATACAGAGATAGTCATAACGAAAAAAAGTAACACACTGATAATCTAAATGAAAATAAAAATAATACAAAAATAATCCGAAAAAAATATATTTTTAATGTTAATAATAATAATAATAATAATAATTATTATTATTATTATTTATTAAAAATAAAAAATAAAAAAAATGACAAAAGTAAATAAAAAACACTAGGATAATCCAAACGAAAAAAATAATATGATGTATCTATTAAAAATATTAAAAAACATATAAAAAAAAAGACAAAAAGAAAACAAAAAGAGGCAGAAAAAGAAATTTAGTATGCATAAAAGTAACATCTATTTTTTTATTCTTATTTTCTAAAAAACATAAAAAAAAATAATAAAAAAAGCAGAAAAAGAAATTTAGGATGCGTAAAAGTAACATCTGTTTTTTTGTTCTTATTTTCTAATATAATCTTTATTCCCGATCTCCGACAATAGTTTTTAATATGATTTTATGCTTATCCCGTATCTCCATTAGTATCACCAAAAAGGTATTATTTGTCATTTTGCATTCATGGGAACCACTTGCAATTTGATGCCAACGACTACTCCAACCAAATCACTATTTTTCAACTTCGGCTATGACAGTCCCCGTTTGAAAACGAAGCTTCAAATCGTTGAATGGGAGACTCGGATTTCTACGTATTTGGGGTGTTAAGTTTTAAGTTTTGAAAAAATACTTTTTTTATTATAAAAGTGATTAATAGATTGTATATAATTAAAAATAACGTGTAAAATGATTTATATGATTTGTATTTTTTGACCGATGTACAAAAAAGATTTTTTTTATAAAAATAATTATTATTTAAGGGTTCTATTGTGGATTTGGTTTTTATTTTTAAAATCATTAGTTTGGATCCGTTAATCCGGGTAAAATGAGTATTTAGCTATCAAATATGTATTTTTTTTATGTTTTGTTCAAGGTTCTAAAAAATACATTATAACAAAAGTCATGACGCACCATGTCTCAAAGGTTTATACTTGACGTCACGTTGTCTTATTTTATATACGCATATAAAAATAAATTATATATATATATATATATATATATATATATATATATATATATATGGTGAGGTTCAATAAAGAACCATAATTAACCAAGGAACCAATCTTTTTTTCAACTTTTAGAACTTATTTTTTATAAAAAAAAAAACTAAAAATACAGAAATTCATAATTTTTTATCCTTTTTCCAATGATATCAAATTCGATTTTTTTACGTCAAATTCACAATATGAATCTTTGAAAATTCACAATGCGAATCCGAAAAATATTTTTCAAATTCACAATGTTAATATATGAATTTAGATATTTTTAGATTTTTTTTCGATAAAGAATAAGTTCTAGAAATTGAAAAAAAGATTTGGTTCCTTGAAGAACCAATAATTATGGTTCTCTATTGAACTTTTCCATATATATATATATATATATATATATATATATATATATATATATATATATATATATATATATATAGTCTTAAGTCACGCCTTACAAACGATGTGACTCGCCACAACTCGTAAAAGCTTGAGACTTGACATTACCGTCAAGTCACACCTAACGTTATTTAGAATATTGGTTTTGTTATTATCAAATAGGTTCTGTCTGCACTCCATAATTTCCAAGAAAACCCACAATACCAACACTACCACTAATGTTACCCCTTCCCTCCTCCAACGTGAGCCATCACCACTTAACCCCTTCCCCACTACAGATTTCTACGACTGTAACACATATTACCCCAGGTATATCTTTATTTCAAAATTATGACTTTTTATAAATTTTATTGGCCCTACGCAGGGCGTAGGAGGGCGTAAGTCATTAACTCCACGCGAGGGTTTTATGCCATACACAGGGGGTAACTATATGTACGTTGGGTTGTGGACCGAAGGTCGACCATGTAAAGGCTTTGGGCATTAAGGAAGTAAAGTTTAGACCTTTTGGGAGGTTATAATGTTGGTTGTGAGATCTAACCCTCGAATTGTGTGGTGGAACGCATGGTAGAAAGGGGAAAAGTCATGGACCTGGCTTCTTGCATGTATTAAGGATTTTAGTTCGAGAAGTTTTTTGTAACGCCCCAAATTATAAGGTAAAAATTTCATTTTTAAATCAACCATAAACACCATTTATCATTTTTTCAATCATTCAAAAGTATATCAGAGTAAAAATCGTTATCAGAGTACAATCCCAAAATTATAAAGTTGTGGGGATATGGAAGATGCGTTGTGATCAAGTCGGGCCCTTCCCTTTCGAACTGGAAGTACCTGAAACCATAACCATAAAATCGTAAGCACAAAGCTTAGTGAGTTCCCCAAAATACCACATACCATACATACCATTGGGCCTAGCCCTCACATTGGGCCTAGCCCACCATAATAGGCCTAGGCCTCATACAATGGGCCCAGCCCGACATACCATGCAAGAGTCACGGAGACAACTAGCATCCTACATAACATACATTGGGCCTAGCCCTTCCTGATCCATGGGCCCAACCCAACATAAAATGGGCCTAGCCCGTCATACAATGGGCCTAGCCCAACATACTATGAAAGAGTGATAAAGACAACTAGCATAATAGACCCTAGTGGGTCGGCATTGGTGTCTTCGACCCTTGAGTACAGTGAGGAGACTCACCTCATAGTCAGATAAAATAGTTGCAACCACACGTTGCTCCAAATACCAACTCTACTAATCACCTTTACAATAAATAATGACCAAAACTCGGACAACAACTCAACATACCCAAAATACCCTTAGGTCAACTTAGTCAAACTCCTGGTCAAGTCGAAAGTAAAAAAGTCAAAAGGTCAAAACAACCAAGATCTAGTCTTTAAGTCTCAAAGGGACCAAAAGTGCATCTTTTTCAACTTAATCCATTAAGTCCAAGTCTCAAACCTTTAGATCTGAATCAATATAATGTTTAGATGGAAAAGTTTCCAACATTACCCATAACAAGGTCAAAAACTTTCAAGATCTAAACTTTATGAACTAAAGTGACCAAAATCTTATAATACCCAAGACTAGCTAGATCTAACAAATGCATCATCAAGATTCAAGCTTTATACCTCTAAAAGAAAGATCCAGGTGAACAAAGTCTGGATCTACAAGCTCCAATGCAACCAACAGTTTTCCAAGAGCTCCTTCCTTTTCAATGTGCACCAAGAACACTCCAAATCACTCAAAAGTATCAAGAATACATAAAGGAAGCCTAGGGTTTCTAGATTACATGTTTAGGGGGATGGAGGATGAATATGGGGAGGGTTCCAAGAGTTAATGATGCTTAAATAGGGTCGAAAGGCTCAAAATTAGGGTTTATACTTGACGTGCGTACGCCCAGCATACCAGGTTAAACTCTGTGATCCTCTTAAGCTTATACGCCCAACGTTCACGCCACGTACGCCCAACGTACAAGGCTAAGTTCATTTCCCACCAAGTTCCAAAGGTCATAACATCTTCGTCCCAAATCCGATTTCGACGATCCTTATATCCATAGAAAGGTAATGAGAAGCTCTACAATCTTATCAATTCTCCTTTTCCTTAAAACTTTTCTAACTTAAATCCTAAATTTACGAAAGGCCCGGACCACCACTTTACCATTATACCCTTTGACTCCAAAGTACAAACCAAACTCTTGGATCACATAATCTACATTACCCGCATCCAAATGGGTCTAAACCTCTCTTTCCTAAAGCCCGGAGCCTTATCATACTTGATCTTTGGGTCGCGGCCCCAAATTATGAAACGACTCGAAACTGGGTGTTACAACTCTCCCCACTTAAATTAGATTTTGTCCTCGAAATCACTCCTTGCTATTTTCCAAGCAATCAGACGATCGAATCAATTCTTTCAGATCCCTAATAAAAGTCGATCCTAACATACGATGGCCTTCCAATAATCGAACCTATCCTTAGTAGAACTCACATGTTGACGACAAACGAATCCTTTCTCCCGCTAACCTTAATCTTTAAAGAACAACCATCACTACTCAGCTCAAATCCAGGAATCCAATACCTTATCCGACTTCCCGACATAGAAAACCATTCCGAAATACTATCAATAGGACCTATCTCTGCAATCCGAACTGAAAGAAATCCTTCTGGTCCTAAATCATCTAGCTGAAACTCGTGGCAGATAGAATCCTAAGCATACATTGTTATTGAAAAGATCTTTCATATAAACAGAGGCAAATCCCAACACGAGTCTCATCTATCAACCTGAAACGTAACTTACATCTCGAAATCCAGAGATTTACACTTGCATTCTATCCGAAATCATTTGGTTCCATGGTAACCTTCCACTAAATCGAGATATCAAATCCCCAATCGACCGTTGAGACTAACAGTCTCACACCTGGTCTCACCACCAGGATCTTACTAAGAGTCTAAGTGATAAGGGCTACCCTAGCCTAACCACCACACAGATATCAACTTATAACCACAAAGTCATCCCACTATAAACGTGATCTAATACCTTGCTCCAACCAATATCTACAGGGTCTTAGTCACACTATCATAAACATACGGGCCTGGCCCACGGGTCTCACCTAGTATGCACAATCGAACGGGCCTCCCCCACGAGTGTCACCCAATCGAGTGTTGTACAGGCCTAACATTGCCTCAGATCCAATGATTCTCATACCAACCGCAGATTAGTCCTCCGATAATATTGTCCGCCTCAACCTAGGTATGCACTAATCCTATTTCAGCCCAACGACCACTCTTACCATGGTCTACCTCATCATGGTGAATACTACGACTACATCACAGACTTACAACACTTCCCGAAAACCTACCATCCTTGTGCATGCTACGGATACCCCTTAATCTTACAACACGCACATGAAAGAGAAATGAAGTTTGGGGTGGTTTAATAAGTTAGTGCTTAATGAAGAATGTATAATGGACGTAAGTACACAGGACGTACCATGGGAGTACGTAGCGGGTACTGGGCTTGAGTCTTGTACATCATGCGTAAAAACGGACTATGCATGGCGTACTCAGTGTAATACCTATTTTCCAGGATGAATCGAATTAGGGTTTCAAGGAGTCAAAAGGTTGGATTTTTGAATAAAATGAGTCTCACGGCGTGAGACATAGAGGCTCACGACATGAGATTGGTAATATGAAAACTATTATTCGGGACTGGTCTCACGACATGAGAGCTGATTCAACCCAAGCCCATGATCTTTTAGGATTTCCTTCGTATTTAATCACCTCTAAACCCATTTTAGGGTTCATCAGCAACCTCCAAACCCTCTTTCACCTCAGAAAACCCTAGCCTTCATCCCTTGCATGATCTTTGGTCATTTTGGATCCTTTCTTGGTTTAAAGAAGAAGAAAATAAGAAGAAGAATGTGATCTTTTGTAGAGGCTTGCAAGGAATCATCATCATTATCACCTTACATTGTTTCTGGACCCATGTAAGTGTCAAAGATTCCTCCTTTATTGTTATTTAAGGATAGATCTAAGTTTTGTCCCACTTTACTCCTTGGTTGAGCAAGTTTGAATGGATGGAAACCATAAAGTTAGCAACTTTATGGGTTATAAGGGCCTTAAGACTGTTATAGATTTCATATCTAGTGAATGGTTGGATTTTGGAACCTTGCATGAAAGTTAAATGTCTTTTTCTTCAACTTTTTACCCAAATGAGATCTACACATGTATTGGACATCTATGTCTTAATAGCATCTACTTTCCAGTGTATTACGGAGTTATAAGACCTTATAGAAAGTTAAAGTTCAAGGCTTAATGAATTAAGGAGTTAAAAGTTGGATTTTTGGCCTCAGACTGTTCTCACGACATGAGACATAAGGTCTCATGACGTAAGGAGTGGTTGATCCCGTTTCTGATGAGCTTCTTAGGGGTCACGATGTGAGGAAAGTTTTCCATGTCATGAGGTCAGCTCAGGTATCATTCCTTGACTAAGTTGGCTAGGTTAAGTCGTGACGAGTTGGAATCAGACTAAGTGGGCTCTCACGACGTAAGGATGGATAGTTGACATTATGGGACGTTGAGTTTTCGCTTGGGTTGACTTATGGTAAAATTCTATATTTCGAAGGTAGACTTAGGGTTTACCTTGTGTGGATTGATAGGAGGTGATAAGCACCCATCATTCTGCAGGAGAGCAGTTAGCTGTGGTCGACGGTTTTAAGCTGAGTGTTAGTCGGCTTTGTGATTCAGGTGAGTCTCCTCACTATACCAGGGGGTCAAAGGCACCAATTCCGGCCCATTGGCTTATGTTATTTAGGAAGACCAGGGGGTGGCCCTTGGAATCTGTATGAAAGACCTGGAGGTGGTTCCCAGAAAATTGTATGCAAGACCAGGGACTGGACCCTGGCAGATATATGTAGTATGCTCGTTGTCTTAGTGATACTTGCATGGAAGACCAGGAGGTGGCTTTTGGAACTTGTTTGTATAATCCAGGGTCTTGGTCCCCGGCCTGGCAAGGAAAGACCATGATATAACTCATGGAATAATGGCAAGACTATGGTTGGCACATAGCAATCTGTATTGTATGTATGGTATGTAGTATTTTGGGGAACTCACTAAGATTTGTGCTTACAGTTTCATATTTTATGGTTTCGGGTACTTCCGGTTCGAAAGGGAAGGGCCCGACGTGACTGCAAAACATCTCGTAAAGTTTTCCTCATTGGCAATTAATGATATTACTCTGATGTTTAAATAATATATTCACTTTGATCGGTTTTGGAACAAATCGTTTGTATGATTTAATGTTTTAAAAATGAAAATTTTACTATGAATTTTTGGGACGTTACAAGTTGGTATTAGTGCCTTTGTTTGATGGATCCGGGCACACTTCCAGGCGTGCCTGAACTTAAACTGGGGAATTGATAATTTTGAAAGAAAATGAATTTTCTGAAAAGATTTTAAAGAAGAAAGGAGTATGATGCGTGCATTTAGCCGAGCTCAAGTAAGTGATTCCTAGAATACCCATACATGTTTTTTATGTTATATGTTAATAGAATTGCATGCTAGATTAGGGCTAAGGATCTGCTTAGGATTTCATGATAGGAGAGATGACTTTATATTCCTGATTGTTTGAGCTTTTGGAATCACATGTTAGTATGGATTTCAGATGATTGGATGGATTGTCAGGGTATATGATGCCTCATAGCCTAGGAGGATCGGATGCTATGCAAGATTTGGAATTTGTAATTGCTAAGTGTATACTTTAAAAATTGTATACGATTAGGATCATATAACCCTAGTGTGACTGATTGTCCCTTATTTCATGTTCCTTGTTTGGTTGTGGTCCTAGGGTAGAATCTTTTATTCGATAAACTATTTGATCCTGTATTGTGTATAATTTGCATGCATAAGGCAACCGACAATGAGAGTAGAAGTTCCTAGCATGGTAGTAGCAAGCGAGTTTGGGATGCCCTTTGTTTGTTTTATGTCCTGGAGTGTTACTGCACAAATGTTGCTTGCTTTGTGCTTTGTGGGATCCTTAGTGATGTGAGTTAACTATTAAGTTTATACAATAAGTCACACGTTATGAAGGTTAAATAATCTAAGAGTGATTGATTTGACCATATTGCACAGCTCTTATCTGATTCCAACCGTTGTAGGGTTGAGACTTTTACTCGACGTATTATCTAACCTTTGTTGCATATGACTGTATTCATGAAGTAGTTAACTAACATTATTGTGATTGTTTTCAGCTGTTGATGGCAGGTTGAGGTTGGGAACCTAGTAGGGCCTAGCAAGTATTTTAGTGGGTTTGGTCGCGCTGTTTAGCGAGTACTTGGAGTACCATATTGAGAAGGTGATCCGAAGGATTCGGGATAATTCTTGAGGAAAGTATGGATATGTGTGGAAGGTAGTATTAGGCTCGTACTATTGAAAGCATAGGATCCATACTCGAATCGAGGAGAGTCATGGAGAATCTAGGAATCCTATGGGTTGAGGATTCTTGGGTATGTTCTGATCATTTGTATGATTGCATTTTAGAATGTTGATGAGCACACATGGAGGAGGTTCAGGTTCTAGTTCAGGATCAGGTGCGAGTACTGAGTCGATTGATGAGCAGATACAGGAGTTCATCTCGTCGGAGATCACCCACAGTATTTTGGAGTAGATTCCTGTGATCTTTGGATCGGTCAAGGATGGGATTATGAAGATTTTGGATAAGCGTCTGGGTGCGTTCCGCACTGAGATTATAGCTATTGCGGGAGCTCACACTCTTTCCTTCCGCGAGTTCAATGCTTGTGGAGCTCCCGAGTTCTTTGCAGAGAAGGATTCCATTGCTAGTAAGAGGTGGTTAGCAGATATTGTGAACGCTTTCTAGACGAGTTTCTACCCCAAGGGGTCGAAGGTCAGATTTATATCCTATTTTCTAAAAGACAAAGCTCGAGATTGGTGGAAGGAGGTAGACTTCTCTTTGGAAGGCGAATCCATTAAGACGTTGACTTGGGATGAGTTTGTGACTCGGTTTAGGGCAGAGTTTGCACCAACTATTAAGGTGCAGTAGTTGGTGAGGGAGTTTCAGGACCTTCGCTAGACGACTGAGACTATGGCGGATATCACCGCCAAGTTTAGGGAGAGGGCTCTTTTGGTTCCACAGTATGGCGCATATGAGGAGATGAAGAAGACAAGGTACCATGATATGTTGCGTGACGATATCAGGGAGTTTGTGAGCTTTTCAGTTTGTCAGACTTTGGAGGACATGATTGCTAGAGCCCGAGAGCGGGAGATTGATCTGGAGCACCTGGGGAAGAGGAAGCCAGAGCAGGTGCAGGCAGCTGGGGGTCCTACGAAGAGACCCAAGACTTTAGATTAGCAATTGAGGGGCCAGCAGGGCCGAGGTCAGTGCAACACATGCGGGAAGTAGCACGGTGGGGTTTATCGATCTAGGGGTATGGGTTCCTACAAGTGTGATAGAGTTGGTCATGTCAGCAGAGATTGTCCCCAGGGGACGATCCCGCTATGTTTTCAATGCAACTAAGTGGGCCACAATAAGGACGACTGTCCAGAGTTGATGAGAGGAGCAGTGAGGCCACCTGCTCCATCCACTCTGAAGATTACTGATGGTCGCCAGGGCAGAGTGGAGGTTCTTGTGGTGAGGAGCCGAGCATTTAAGTCACAAGACGAGGGGATCCGAGTTCCATCAGTGGACGTCGCATGTATGTGTTGTATTCAATTCCTACATGCTCTTATTAGTTGTGTTTATGATTGCATATTTGTATGTGACATGCTATGTGTGGTTTATCTAAGTCTTCACCTAGAATTTAGAGTTTTCTTCATGATGGTCTAGACAATTTATCTTGAGAATATTTATATGCCATTTTGCATACCGAGAGCCGTGTTTAGGGGATATTTAGGTGATCCAGTTTTGGATTTCAATGTGGGAGGCATCGGCCATCATCGGAACAAGATTAAAGTGAGAAAAGATCAACATTCAATTTGATCTTTGGTGGTATCAGCAAGAATTCAAGGAATCTGTGAGGTGGGCATGCTGGGTTTGAATGCAGTATATGTAGGAGTTATTTATAGTATCGAGGCAATGAGGAATTGGTTTGATCGTGGGAGTAAGATCAGTAGTTGTCAAGTTCATACCTTCGTATTGTGGTCAGTTTCAAGTTCGTAAGGGAATTTATCTAAGTTCAAGTAGGTTGTGGAATCGGTTGGATACCCATTTCAATAATTGAGATGTTGTTCTTCATCATCCGATAAGTCGCCGAGGACTTGTAGTGGAGTCAATGGGAAGTACTTGGGCTTATTGAGCTCATTGAGATTTCAGGAAGTATTCAGCTGGTTTTGGAAATGTGTGTGATCGCTGAGATTGGCTAGTAACGGAATGATAGTTCTTGGAAGCTAATATTGAATTGTAAGGTTGTGAGATGGATTGGAAATCCATCAATTTTTGTGGATTGGAAGAGCGCAGTCGAATCCAAGTGGGGGAGAATTGTTTGGACTAAGGGTTGCACAAGTATGGATATTCGGGTTACATTGCACATTAGTAGTGACACATGGTGGGTACACGATCAGGAAGAGGTTAAGGGTTATGTTAGAGCCTCTCTGCCTATTCTTTTTTAGATTAAGGCTTTAGGGTTCAAAGCATGACCTAAATACCTGGTTGAGGTATAGTCGGATGCGGGTTCGACTCATGATGATTATGGTTGGTATGGTAGATGAACAGAAAGACCATGGGTTGAGACCATGGCAGTATAGAAGTGTTGTAAGACTATGAGGGTGGCCGTAGCATTCACTAGGTTGGCAGGTAGTATAGAGATGTTGTAAGACTGCGGGGTGGCCGTAGAATTCACTAGATTGGAAGATAATGGTAGAAGTATTGTTAGACTGTGGGGGTGGCCATATCATTCACTAGGTTGGAAGGTAGCATAGAAGTGTTGTAAGACTACGGGGGTAGTTGTAGCATTCACTAGGTTGGCAGGTAGTGTTTGATGGGTTTTAGGTAAAACAAATAAACTAGAAAACAATTCCTAAGTTCACATGCAACCTACTTTGGATCTATGTTATATCTATTGAACATATAACTTTGAATTGCAAAACAAGAACCCTAGAGGAGAGAGGCTATTTTCGAAATTAACTAATTAGGGTTTAAGAGTTACATACCTTTCAATTGTTATAGCAAACAATTGATAATCCTCTTGAACTTGATCTTCTTGGAAGCCTAGCACCACAAATGTAATGCCTCTAATGGAATCACACCCAAGAGCTAGCAAGAAGGAAACTAGAAGGAGAGAGAGAGAGAGAGAGAGAGAGAGAGAGAGAGAGAGAGAGAGATATATATAGAGGGTATGCAATTTTCGACCCTAGGGTTTCACCAAGGAAGGAGTGGCCGAAATTGTGAGCTGGGAGGCTCCTTATATAGCCGAAATTGTGAGCTGGGAGGCGCCTAGTTAGTATTATCAAGGGTCGTTATATGCAATTTTTCATGCCATGAGTCATGAGTCGGCCACTGGTGGGAGCAAATTTGGCGAATGCTTGGAAGATCAGTAGTTGGACCAGCGTGTAGTTCAACAATAGGGAAAAGGAAGTTGTAGTCCAAGTTTATTTGACTACTGGAAGCTGGTTGTCCCCATCTGGGACAATGAAGTCAGAACTCGGAAGCGCTTGTGTCGTTCAGGATGGATGTTAGCTGATTGTTGACAGGTTTGGAACTGATTACAACTGTTGGTAGGGCAAGAGGAATAGTGAACCATCACTCCAGAGTGTGGGTGAGGAATTCATCTCATGGGTTTGTTCATATGTCGGGATTGTCAAGAGCATTTATATGGATTATGATAGAAATGCATAGAGTGCATCGAAATTTTTTCAATAAGTGGGTAGTTGGATTAGTGATCCGTCCGTTCCGGTCGAGGGTTATAGTTCTTTGTCACGAGCTGAAATGGCCTAAGGATTTGGAGTTGTATCATGGGAAGTGCTTCAGATTTTTGAGCTCGTTGAGACTTCAAGAAGTATTCATCTTATTTTGGGAATGTGTGTGATCACTAAGATTGGCTAGTAATGGAACATTAGTTCTTGTAAGCTCATGTTGTCGACAGTTTGAATTGTAAAGTTGTGAGATGGATCGGTAACCCATAAAATTTTGTAGATTAGAAGAGCGCAGTCGAATCCAAGTGGGGGAGAACCGTTTGGATGTCCGAGGATAGAATCAGGTGCGAAACCAGGGATAGTTTCACATCCTAGTCAAGAGGGGATCCAGTTCAAGTGGTAGTTTGGATTAAGATTGCGCAAGGATTGGAGGTTCAGATACTTTCAACGTCAGGTTGGTGTATTTGTAGTAATGCATAGCAGACATGTGGATGGATCCAGGGTGAGGATTGTGTTAGAGCTTCTTTACCTGTTCTTATTTGATAAAGGCTTTGGGGTTCGAGGCATAACCCGAACACCAGATTGGGATATAGACAATGTGGTTTGACTCATGATCGATCGTGGGTTGGTATGGTAAATGGAGAACAAGACCACGAGTCGGGCTCATGGCTGATATGGGAGTGTTGTAAGACTGCGGGGTAGCCGTAGCATACACAAGAATGATAGGCTATCAGGGAAATGTTGTAAGTTTGAGATGTAGTCGTAGCTTTCACCAGATTAAGGTAGGTCATTGTTAGAGTGGTCATTGGGATGAAAGAGGATTAGCACATGCTTGGGTCGAGGCAGACAATATCGTCAAAGGATTTCTCTTTGTTTTGGTATAAGGATCATTGGATCTGAGGTGAGGTTAGGCATGTATAACATGATTGGGTGAGACCCGTGGGCGAGGCCCATTTGATTGTGCAGACCGGGTGAGACCCATGGGCGAGGCCCATTTGGTTGTGATAGAATGTGTGAGACCCGGTGGAAATTGTCTTGGGCAAGGTTTTGGATCACGTTTAGAGTGAGATGACTATGTGGTCAGTGGTTGGTATCTATGTGATGGTTAGGCTAGGGTAGCCCTTCTCAGTTAGACTTTTAGTCGAAGCCTTATGATGGGATCAGGTGTAAGAATGTTAGTTTTCGCGATTAGTTAGGGAGTTTACATCTCAAGTTAGTAAGAGGTCACCATGGACGCATGAGATCTCAGATAGATCGAATTTGCGAATTCCTTTGGTTATCGGAATTTGAGTTTTAGTTTGGTCTGGCGCTTAGGGGTGAGACTTGCGTTGGGTGTCAACCTTGATCTCAAATAGAAGGTTTCAGCAGTGACGAATGGTTGGTTATGTTATCCTTTGTTGGACCAAGAGGGCTGTTGGAGCCATTAAGGAAAGCAAGCTAGAGCAGCTCTTTCCAGATAGACCCTCGTTTAGGAGTCGTGTGGTGAGACTATGTGAGGCTATCAGCCTCAGTAGCCAAGTGTAAATCCGGTATGTCAGTTAATGGGTAGGTAAGTACGAGATCAAGGAGGTGTCGGTTACATCAGAATTATAGTTATGGTATGACAAGGTGAGCCTGGGAGGGTACCCATGATTTAGACTCTTGTTAGGAGTCTCCTTTGTTATCAAGTGAAAAGTTTTCAGCGGCAATGAATGGTCAAGGATTCTGTCTCCCAGTGGAAACAAAAATATAGTCCAGGGTCAGAAGGGTTTACGCTCTGTTTGGATTACGAAGTGGATTCGATTTGGCAGTGATTCTAAATGGTCGGGAAGTAAGACAAGGTTTTAGGATTCACATTTCGGGCAGAGTAGTGATGGTTATTATTCAGTGGTTAACGCTAATGGGATAAGGATTCGTTCATCGTCAGAATATAAGAGCCTTGCTAAGGTTAGGTTCGATTATAATTTTAGAAGGTCGTTTTATGTATGAGTTGACTTCTCGGTCCGTATCGGAGTTGTGGAGGAACTATTCAAGTTGTCTGACAAAGTTGGAAGATAGAAAGGAGTGATTTCGACAACAAAATCTAATTTAAGTGGGGGAGATTTGTAACACCCATTTTCCTAGATGAACCGAATTAGGGTTGCAAGGTTAAAAATGATGGATTTTGAAAGGAAAGGAGCCTCACGACGTGAGACAAAGAGGCTCATGACGTGAGATAGGGTTTTACGAAAACTTTGTTCGGGACTGGTCTCATGATGTGAGACATAGAGGCTCAAGACGTGAGAACTGATGCAACCCAAGCCCATGATCTTATAGGGTTTCCTTCATATTTAAGCACATCTAAACTCATTTTAGGGTTTCTTATCAGTCTCCAAACCCTCTTTCACCTCAGAAAACCCTAGCCTTCATTCCTTGCTTGATCCTTGGTCATTTTGGAGACTTTCTTGGTTTGGAAGTAGAAGAAAGAAGAAGAAGAAGAAGGTGATCTTTTGTAGAGGCTTGCAAGGAATCATCGTCATCATCACCTTAAATTGTTTATGGACCATTATAAGTGTCAAAGCTTCCACCTTTATTGTTATATGAGGCTAGATCTAAGTTTTGTCCCACTTTTCTTCTTGGTTGTGCGAGTTTGAACGAATGGAAACCATAAAGTTGGCAAATTTATGGGTTATAAGGGTCTTAAGAGTGTTATGGAGTTCAGATCTAGTGAATGGTTGAGTTTTGGGAGCCTTGCATGAAATTTGGATGTCTTTTCTTCAATTTTTGACCCAAATGAGATCTAGACATATATCAGACATATATATCTTAAAAGCATCGAGGTTCCAGTGTATTATGGAGTTACAAGACCTTCTGGAAAGTCAGAGTTCAAGGATTAATGGATTAAGGACTTAAAAGTTACACTTTTGGCTTCAGACCGTTCTTACAATGTGAGACATGGGGTCTCACAGCGTGAAGGTTGAATGACCTCGTTTTCTATTTAACTTCTTGGAGCTCACAACGTGAGGTCTGCACCAGTGACTTTTCATGTCTGAGTTGAGTCGGGTTGACTTTTGATTAAATTCAATTTTTAGAAGGTAGACTCAGGTTTTACGTTGTGTGGATTGATAGGATGTGTTAAGCACCCATCTTTTGAATGGAGATCAGTTAGTTGCGGTCAGGCAGTTTTGAGCTAAGTATTAGTCGGCTTTGTGATTCAGGTGAGTCTCCTCACTATGTTTGGCGGGTCAAAGGCACCAATGCCGACCCTTGATTTATTATGATTAGGGTGTTATTTGTTTGTATGACTCTACAATGTGTGATATATGATATGTGTTGGATTAGGTGTCTAAGCCCATAACTATAATTGGTATGTACTTGATTTGATAGTAACATGGTCCTTTTGGGTTGCCTTCACACTCGTGACTAGACAGGATGACTGTTGAGGAGAGAAGTTGATTTATTATTAAGAATAATAAAATGGGGGCATAAATATGATTTATTAACATATTATAAGAATAATATATTAATTAGAAGTTATATTATTAATTAGTATTTAATCAGAAATTAATTTGGAATTAATTTTGGGATTAAAGGAACTGATTAAAAGTGCAGGGGTTGTTTTGTAATTATTTGATAGTTGAGGCTTTGGGCCATTGGACCACCTTATTAAGGAAGGGCCGAAAATCCCTAGAAGGATCTAGGAATTTCCGTCCAAGGCTAAAGGGTAGGAGGTCCATGGACTTGCTTAGGCCCTAAGCTAAGGAATTAGGGTTTCCACCCTAAAACCCTAGATAGCCTCAAGTATAAATAAGACCCCTAGGATCTAGAATTCATCCACCCCTTGGAAGAACCCTAGAAGAGCCGATTTCCAGAGCAAGCCATCCTCTCTCCTTTCTCTCATATTCATCCTTTCACCTAGTGTGTTTGTGAGCCATTAGAGGTACTACAATTGTGGTACTTGTTCTCAAGAGCAAAGGAAATTCAAGGAACTAGTTGTTATTACTATATAGCAACAAAGGTATGTATTCTAATCTTTTATTTGTGTATTTCAAAAATTTTAGATGCATGATAGGGTTTTCTTTTGTGTTCATTTGTTGTATGTCTAATAGTGAAAACATAGATCCAAATTAGGGTTGCATGCACACATAGGCTTGTTTGTATAAAACCTATCAGTGGTATCAGAGCTATTGGTTGTTGTTTTCAATTATATTTGATACAATAGTTTGAATTTGACAAATTAGGGTTTATGTAAAATAAACCCTAGGGCTTGGATTTTTGAAAATTAGGGTCCTAAACGCTAGATTTCGAAATTTTGTTAGGGTTTCTTAAACCCTTTCCTTTGGCATCAAGTTTTCGATTTTAGGGTTGTCTAACCCTAGATTTCGAAAATGACTTCCTTCCCAAGATTAGATTTCGAAAAATTGGGGATTAGGATAATGTTATCTTTGATAATTATCTTATTAATTGTTTAAGTGGATAATTAAAGATTTGGAAATATCCCTTCCCAAATTTTCGAAACCTAAGGGATAAAGGGATTAGGTTAAATTATTTATTTAATGGATAATCCTATCAGGTTTAATAATTTAAATTAATTGTTTAATTTTGTATAATTATTAAATCAAGGTTTCTAATATTTAAGATTTTAAAATTAAAAGGTATTAATTTTCGAAAATTTTAAATTGAATTAAAAACCCTAGTATTTTGAAATGTTTAAAATACACCCTTATACTATTATAATATTAAAAGCTTAATACTTATATATATATATATATATATATATATATATATATAAGATAAGCCAGTCTTACCGTTAGTAGGCCTCATTCACGAAGCTGGTCTATAAGGGTGTTTAAGGAAGCGGCCTATAAAATGACCGTCATTGGGTGTCCACTCTTACCCACCGCACTCTTGACTAGTGGAGGGTCGTTAGCCGACCGGGTAGGATAGGACAACTAATTCCTCATTAATAAGTATAATGATTATTATAAAGTAACTAAATGTTTTTCATAAATTCCCAATCTTAGTTACTTTAGGTAAAATGTGAAAAATGATGCTATTCCATGAAATTGCACTTTGCACCTTGCCAAGTCGTTAGTGGAGCATGTGTGGTTAACCGACACACTAACTTGGACTAACAAGGGTGGCAAAGGGTAGCTCGATGTTTATCATAGATCAATGGAGCGTGTGTGGTTAACCGACACATTGATTAGGTGATTAATGACATCGAGAGTACCAAGCACATTTGCATGGTTATTCACACCTTGTTTGTGATTCTCGGTATCCCAGTCACAAACTTGAAGGGCATAATCGAGATTAAACATGCCATTGAAAAGTTCAATGAATCTCAAAGAATCTAGGAATTTCAATTCATTTAAAACCTAATGTTCATTTTCGTTTTTCATGGTGGAAATGATGGGTTTTGAGCATTCTAACACTTCCTAAGTGTACATGCAACCCTAATAACCTTGGATCTATGTTTGTCTAATAATCATGCAAAGTTGAATTCCAAGGTTATATTCCTATCTAGCATACATGGGGAACATTTTTAACTTGAATGAAAGATAGAATAACTTACCTTGTTGTTGATTATGATCCTTGAAACCTTGTGAGCCTAGCACCCCAAGTGTGATGCCTCAAATGCTTCACACAACACCAAATGCAAAGGAGTAAACTTTGAGAGAATCTTACACTTGAAAAATCGGCTCTAGCCCTCTTGTTTCTTAGTGTAGCCTATTTTGGTGGAGAATGGGTTTCTTATATAGTGTTGACACATCTAGGGTTACACCATGTAAACCCTAATGTGTCATGACTCTTCATTTCCATGACCCATGGGTTTGTAACTCCCATGGAGCATCCTATGGGTGGAACCCAACTTGATAATCCATGGAGCCTCTTAGCCCACTATATAAGATATGGAAGATTTACATAATCTACCCATATATTTAATTAGTTATCTTTTGATCACTTAATTAATTCTAAATTAATTCTTGATCAAACTAATTAAATAATATTATTAATATATTAGAACTTATAATATATTAATAAACCATAAGTGTTATTTCTCTCATTTTAGTTTATCCAATTGCATGGTGCCATGCAACCCAAATGGACCATGCCGGGTCGGGTCAAGTACATACCAGAAATAGTTATGGACTTAGACACCTTATCCAACAGGAAATTGGTAAATCGTCATTCACCTACCTTCAAATATTTTGCAATTGGATTACAACATCCCTCTTCCGAATTGTGGAATATTGTGTTGGGTCCTAGCCTTAATATTTCATTTGGGTGTTATATTAAGGATTCTTAGCTAATCTAAACTTTGTCTCTTTTCTTTTTCAGATGTCAGGCTCAAACTCCTCCAACGCCAACTCCTCGAATCCACTTTCTCTCCTGGGTATTTGTGGGAGGGTCACATTTGATGGATCCAATTTTAACGATTGGATTCGCAACATTCGCATGGACCTAAAATACGACGACAAGGAAGACATTCTCGACAAAGAACTCGTCGAGATCAATGAAACTACTGCTACTCCCGAAGAGATCACCGAGTATAGGGCTCGATGCAAAGAGGCGACAAAGGTATCGTGCATCATGGTAGCCACTATGACTCCCAAGCTTCAAAAGTTATACGAGGATTTCTGGCCTTATGACATGCACCAAGATTTTATGGAAAAGTACCATCAAATTCCACGTCAAGAGAGGTACGAGATTGTTGCCTCGTTAATAACAACCAAAATAAAGGATGGAGAGTCCATCACGACCCACTTACAAAGAATGTAAAGATATGTGGACCGTTTGCTCAAGTTGAATGTCAACTTCGATGAAGAGTTGGCCATTGATATTATCCTCCACTCTTTACCTCCTTGTTATGAACAATTCAAGATGACTTATCATATGAACAAGGATGAGGTGACCTTGAGCAAACTTCAAGGGTTGTTAAGAACTGCTGAAACCGGCTTGAA
Source organism: Lactuca virosa (assembly GCF_052849685.1). NCBI lineage: Eukaryota > Viridiplantae > Streptophyta > Magnoliopsida > Asterales > Asteraceae > Lactuca > Lactuca virosa. The sequence continues at coordinate 346,745,470 of NC_136430.1, read as the reverse complement.
AGGCAAAGCTGTCGCATCAACTCCTACTGCTGCTGCCCCTGTCTTGGCAATTGGACAAGGGAAAGGGAAGAAAAGGAAAGCTCCTTCTAAGAGCCACAAGGGAAAGTCTCATGATAGTTCTTCTTCAAGTGGAACCAAAGGTGGTTCTGCTGCTCCCTCGTCTAATCCAAAAGATGCAGAGTGCTTTTACTGTCACGACAAAGGGCATTGGAAACGAAGCTGCCCAAAGTATCTACAAGACATCAAGGATGGGGAGATAAATCCCACCTTCGCAGGTATTTGCACTATTCAATATAACAACTCATTACATGCTAGTTCTTGGGTCCTTGATACAGGATGTGGTTTTCACATATGTTCTGATTTGCAGGGTCTAAGAAGAAGTAGGGACGTGGAGCATGGGAAGATGAACTTGATCATGGGGAATAGGAAAGCATCGCCTGTCACCAATATTGGAGTTTATTCTTTAATGCTTAGTAGTGGGTTAGGGTTAGATTTGAACGATTGTTGCTACTCATCGGAAATGGCTAGAAACATTATTTCTTTTCACGGTTTGTATAAACAAGGTTTTAGATTTTCGTTTAATAATGAAATTGGTTCTAATGCTTTCTATAATGGTAAATTTTATTTTGAAGCATTGCCTTGTAATGGTATATATGAAACTGTGATGGTTGTAGACAACTTAAGAAATAATGTATTGCATATTGATTCGTCCAATGGTTTGTACAAGGCATGATTGTGGCATTATCGTCTTGGACATGTCAACAAGAAGCGCATAGCCCAAATCCAAAAGGATGGAGTGTTGGAGTCATTTGACCTAAAGTCGGATGACACATGTGAATCTTGTCTGCTTGGAAAGATGACTAAGTCACCTTTCACTGGTACTTGTGAAAGGGGTGAGCGATTATTGGATCTCATACACACCGATGTGTGTGGGCCCTTTAGATCCACCACACGGGATGCAAATCGCTTCTACGTGACTTTTACCGATGATTATAGCAGATATGGGTATATCTACTTAATCAGGCATAAGTCAGAAACTTTTGAAAAGTTCAAAGAGTTTAAGCAAGAAGTGGAGAATCAATTGGGCAGGAAGATAAAGATGCTCTGATCCGATCGAGATGGTGAGTATCTTAGTATCGAGTTCCACGACTATCTTAAGGAATGTGGAATTGTTTCACAATTGACGCCACCTAGGACACCGCAGCTGAATGGTGTGGCTGAGAAGTGCAATCAAAACTTGTTAGACATGGTTTGTTCCATGATGAGTCGAGCTTCGTTACCTATCTCATTTTGGGGATATGCCTTAGAGACTGCCGCCCATATCCTTAATCTAGTCCCAACTAAGAAGGTTTCCAAAACACCTCACGAGATGTGGACAGGGAAGGTTCCCTCGTTGGCACATATCAAGGTTTGGGGTTGCAAGGCTTTCGTAAGACGAGAGACTCATGACAAGCTTGAACCTCGTAGTGAGCGATGTATTTTCATCGGCTACCCGCAGAAATCCTTTGGATATCTTTTCTACAGACCGAGTGTCAACGTTGTCTTCGTTGCAAGGAGAAGGGTTTTTCGCAAAAGAGAACTCATATGCCAAGAGGACAGTGGGAGGCAAATTGATCTTCAAGATCTTCAAGAATCAAGTGATAAAGGAACCTCAAACACTAGCCATCAACCCGAGGAGGAAACTCCTGTTGAACCAATTGACGAGTCCTTACCTCTAAGACGTTCCAATAGAGTTAGTGTTCCACCCATATTATATTGCTTTCATATAACTGCTGAGGGTGATACGTTTATTAGTGATAGTACACTAATAAATATAGATGGACCTAACAACTACAAGGAAGCCATGGCAGGCCTGGAGTCTGCAAAATGGAAAGACGCGATGGACAGCGAGATTCAATCCATGTACGACAAGCAAGTTTGGAACTTGGTTGACAATGTACCAGTTCGTAAGACGGTCGGGTGCAAGTGGATCTTCAAGAAGAAGACCGAAATGGATGGGAAAGTGCACACATTCAAGGCACGACTGGTTGCGGAGGCTTTCACTCAAACTTCAGGAGTTGACTATGACGAGACCTTCTCACCAGTGGCCAAGATCAAGTCTATAAGGGTTATACTGTCCATAGCTGCGTTTCATGATTATGAAATATGGCATATGGACGTCAAAACCGCTTTCCTTAATGGAAAGTTGGCTGAGGATGTTTACATGAATCAGCCAAAGGGTTTTGTAGATGCAAAGTACCCTAATAGAGTGTGTAAGCTTGAGAAATCCATCTATAGATTGAAACAAGCATCTCGCAGATGGAATCTTTGTTTCGATGAGAAAGTCAAAGAGTTTGGTTTTTCGAGAAGCGAGGATGAGTCATGCGTATATGTCAAAGCTAGTGGGAGTATAGTTAGCTTCTTGGTATTGTATGTGGATGGCATACTACTCATAGGAAACGACGTCCCGACCTTGTAAGAAATTAAGTCCTTGCTTGGGAAGTGTTTCGCTATGAAGGACCTCGGAGAGGCTGCTTATATTCTAGGGATAAGGATATTGAGAAATAGGAGAAAGAGACTAATAGGACTTAGTCAAAGTACTTACTTGGATAAAGTGTTGAAACGTTTTAGCATGGAGAATTCCAAGAAAGTGGAGTTGCCAATCCAGAGCAATACCAAATTGAGTAAGACTCAAAGCTCGAGTACCAATGCTGAGATAGCGGAAATGACTCGAGTACCATATGCTTCCGCTATTGGCTCGATCATGTACGCTATAACGTGTACTCGCCCTCATGTGGCTTTTGCTTTTAGCATTGTTAACTGATATCAAGGGAACCTTGGTAGAGCTCACTAAATAGAAGTAAAGAACATTCTTAAGCATCTACGAAGGACGAAGGACGAAGGACGAAGGACGAAGGACGAAGGACTGGGTCCTTGTACTTGGTGGAAGTGAAGAGTTGAGAGTGACAAGGTATAATGATGCTAGTTTTCAGACCGACAGAGATAACTTCCGCTCTCAGTCGAGCTGGGTATTTACCCAGAATGGAGGAGCAGTGACTTGGAAAAGTTCCAAGCAAGAGACTGTGGCTAGTTCAACATGCGAATCAGAGTACATAGCAGCGACTGACGCATCGAAGGAGGCGATATGGTTCAAGAACTTCATCGGAGACCTTGGAGTTGTACCGGCCATAAAGGAGCCTATGGAGATTTTATGCGATAATGAAGGAGCAGTTTCCTTGACCAAGGAACCGAGGGATCATGGGAGATCCAGACACATCGACAGAAAATACCACTTCATTAGACATCGGGTAGAAGAGGGACTCCTCGTAGTAAAGAAGGTATCGTCAGAGGAGAACCCATCAGATCCCCTCGCAAAGGGTTTGAGCCGGGTTAAGCACTTACATCATGTGAGGAGCATTTGACTGAAGGACGATATTAGTGTTAGTGATTAGATAGTTGTTTAGAAACTTGTAATAGATAAAATGTAATTGACATTTGATGATTGAATAAAGGAGTTTTATTTATGAGTAAAGTTTCTATCTTGTGTTAATTGTTTACTATTGTTTCACTTTTGCATGTTTTGACTTCCAGAATAATAGGATTATTCAAATTATCCACAATCTATCATACTTTAGAAGTAGGTTATGAGGTTAGACTGTCATGAATTAGCTTGTAGATTGTCTAAGTGTTTGGACATAGAAAAAGTTTGCTGCAATGTTCATGAGTACTCCTGAAATAAGATTTGCAAACCCACGCTCATATGAATCACCTCATGGAATCTATCACGAGTGATTATGAGTCAACAATATCGTATAGTCTTTAAACCGAGATATATGAGTTGTTGTTTACAAGTTGGTTGTGCATTGATAATGCATAAACGCATCAGTAACTTGATGTTATAAAACGTATTGTTGTGTACGATTTAAATAAGTAAATAGTACAAGAAAATAAGTCAAAGTTTATCTATTCCTTTTATTTTAAGAGGATTAAAAGTGATATCTTGGGCCCCTGGATGATTTTTTGTTGACTTATGTGTCGGGCCCGGTCATGACTGAATTGATGTGTTCAATTAAGTTCTATGTCAAACAAATCAGAAATCGGGAAACAAACTATTGGACAATGAGTATGACTTTATTCCATGTCTTTGTCCACACGATATCTTGAGAAAAGAGGACTATATGATCCCTTATCTAAAGGACGCATTATTGACTAGGTCACAGTTCGACGACATCTTTTGAGAGCTACGATTGGTAATCAGATTCTGAAGTCATACTGGTAATTATAGTTATTAGACTTATCCAAGTGGGAGACTGTTGGATTAGGTGTCTAATCTCATAACTATAACTGGTATGTACTTGATTTGATAGTAGCATGGTCCTTTTGGGTTACCTTCACACTGGTGACTAGACAGGATGACTGTTGAGGAGAGAGGCTGATTTATTATTAAAAATAATAATCTGGGGCATAAATATGACTTATTAATATATTATAAGAATAATATATTAATTAGAAGTTATATTATTAATTAGTATTTAATCAGAAATTAATTTGGAATTAATTTTGGGATTAAAGGAACTGATTAAAAGTGCAGGGGTTGTTTTGTAATTATTTGATAGTTGAGGCTTTGGGCCATTGGACCACCTTATTAAGGAAGGGCCGAAAATCCCTAGAAGGATCTAGGAATTTTCTTCCAAGGCTAAAGGGTAGGAGGTCCATGGACTTGCTTAGGCCCTAAGCTAAGGAATTAGGGTTTCCACCCTAAAACCCTAGATAGCCTCAAATATAAATAAGACCCCTAGGCTCTAGAGATCGTCCACCCCTTGGAAGAACCCTAGAAGAGCCGATTTCTAGAGCAATCCATCCTCTCTCCTTTCTCTCATATTCATCCTTTCACCTAGTGTGTTTGTGAGCCATTAGAGGTACTACAGTTGTGGTACTTGTTCTCAAGAGCAAAGGAAATTCAAGGAACTAGTTGTTATTACTATATAGCAACAAAGGTATTTATTCTAATCTTTTATTTGTGTATTTCGAAAATTTTAGATGAATGCTAGGGTTTTCTTTTGTGTTTATTTGTTGTATGTCTAATAGTGAAAACATAGATCCAAATTAGGGTTGCATGCACACATAGGATTTTTGTATAAAACCTATCAATATATATACCGGGCGGGGCCTGATGAGTTTATTGTATGTTGTCTGTCTTTGTAACTCTTGCATATCTTTTATGTGTTTATATGTATATCGAGCAGGGCCCGATGCCAGGTGGGGCCTGATGAGTATGTTGGGTGGGGCCCATCGCATGTTACTGACAGATCTGTTCCGGACGGGGCTCGATGTCGGGCGGGGCCCGATGTCGGGCAAGTGCCGATGTCGGGCGAGGTCCGATGCCGGGTGGAGCCCGATGGTTGTAGGGAAAGGCCCATTGTATGTATGGTATGAGGTATTTTCGGGGAACTCACTAAGCTTTGTGCTTACGGTTTTATATTTACAGTTTCAGGTACTCCCAATACGAAAGGGAAGGGCCGGCGTGACTGCACAGTATTCCCTAACGTTTTCTGCATTGGAAATTAATGATATTACTCCGATGTTTAAATAATATAATTACTTTGATCGGTTTTGGAACAACTCGTTTGTATGAATTATTGTTTTAAAAATGAAAATTTTACTATGAGTTTTTGGGACGTTACAATTTTGGTAGGGATTGCAGGCAGAGTACGTGGGTTTGCTTCCATTACGGCCAAGAGGGCCACATCAGAGCTCGTTGTCCCTTTATCTTTTTTGGTGAGGTGTTGGACCCTACACCCCTATCTTGTCAGTTACCCTCCGGTCTTCGTGGGACGGCCGGAGTCTCGGAGACCGAAGTTTAAGTTATCAGTTCTTCTATTTAATCAATTACTGTCGTGTTGGTATTCATCTGTATTTTCTATTTTGTTTCGAAATCCAGTTATAATCTTGGACGATGAGTTGAATGGAATTATCCTAATTAACTGTGGTTTTAATTAATTTATTTCTATGAATGGATTAATTATTATCATTGAGGTTTTTGCACACGTGTTGGATGTTGATGAATGTTGTTGTGGATTTAGAATTTCTTGTGTATCTGTATATTAGTGGTTGGGACCAAGTAGTAGAGTTTTCATTGGTTTGGGAATTGAAGTATTGTTGAAGTTTTCAGATTCTAGCAGATTCCAAGTGGGGGAGAGTGGACATCTCACAACAGGAATACCTTATTCCAAGGTCCAGTTCGTAGCCGAATTTCTCCATTTCAATATTTTCACGCAATTGCTTAATCTTATAATTTCGCATCAAGATTATTTTTAGTTGTTGGGTTTCTTTTCGAATTGTCTTAGTTCTAGTTGTTATAGAAATCCGTAGGGCGTCCCCGCGTTTTAGACATTACGGTATTAGGAGCCCAGGTTGAGGGTTGTGAGGAGGGCTTCTTTGTAATTTATTGTTTGATTGGGGCTTGGAAGTCTGAGTCACAACCCAAAGGCATGGTAGGGTCAGTTAAGTCTTATTCAGATCGATGTGCATTATGTTAAGCCCGAGTGCTATTGTTGGTTAGTGGATCGGGGGTAAGACCGAGTGCAGTTGTTGGTTAGTAGATCGTGGGTAATCCCAAGTGCAGTTGTTGGTTAGTGGATCGGGGGTAAGCCCAAGTTATTTTAGTGGTTAGTGGATCGAAAGTAAGCCCAAGTGTTGCCATTGGATAGTCGAGCATGGCTGTTAGAGCCAAGTAGGAGTTTGGTCTAGTTTAGTATGCAACTGCCTGTTTTCGTCATGTTGGTTCATTTATGTGGGGGATTAGCATGATTAAGTTTGGCCGAGAAGGTTTGGATCGATCAATTTAGCGGATTTTTGGTCAGTGAGGGTTGTGTCAGGTTTCAGGATCTGCAATTTTCGGGTAAGGAGGGGGGGGGGGCTTCCTTCATGATTTAAGGAGGTTGTGAGAAAACATTTCCTTCAGCCCGCATGGTATCCCTAATTTTCTGGTCTGACAGAATTGTCAAGAGATGGTCGACTGCTGAAGATGATGCAATAAAGATGAATCAGATCTTCGAGTCTCGGTTTCAGAAGTTGGAATTTCAGTGATCTTAGCCGCGTTGGAGGAGTCAGGCTTGAAGGAACCTCAAGGGGGTTACATCGAGAAGTAGAAGCGAGAACTGATTTTGTAACATACATGTTTTGAAATCGTGTTATGTAATTTGAAAAGTTAATAATATTATGAAACATTATGTGAAATTGAGTGTTGAGTTCTAACATATAGTTTTTACTAGAAATGAAGTAAAACTATGTTTAGAATCACTCATAAAATATTGGAAGTCTTATGAGATTCCAATTAAAAGCCAAATAGTGAAATTTAGCGAAAATATAAAATTTGAAATAAGTAAAATTTTATTATTTAAATTTGTAGATAATCTCGTTAGAAACATGTAGGCGAAAACCTCGTCGAAATCCGAGTTATAACGAAGAAGTTATGACCAATCGAAGATCCGCGACAAAACCGACACGGTGCCGAATGACGTAAAAAGTGAGTTTTTGATAAACTACTTTTTAGCCTTAGTGATCTAAATGAAAGTCGTAGTATTCGTTAAACCGAGAATTTTGATAAAAAGAACGCCAAAATCTGACTTCGTATAAGGAAGTTATGATTTCTCTAAGTTTCAGCTTAGCAGTAGACAACTAAAAACTCGAATTTTAGATCGAGTGATTTTTAGCCGACACAACCTAAACGAGAATCGAAGGTCTCGTCTTGCAGAGTAGACACTACCCGAGAAAGAATTTATATGAAGAAATGGAAGTAAAATTTCTATCGACCTATGGAAAAGTATTAGGATATATTAAAGCGAGTATATGCATGAGAAGAATCCTAGAAGGCGAGTATAGGTAATCCAAGATATGTTTGATAGAAACGCGAAAGCCCTGGTTGAGTCTAGGAGAAATTGTTGTATGTACTTATTTGAACACACTCAGGTGTGAAAAGTTGCTTTGTGAAAACTTTTGAATGGTGACTTGGGAACCGCAAGACAATACTTGGGACTAGTATGAGTAGGTGTGAATAGTAGTAGAGGCCTATACTACTGGAAGCACAGGGCTCACACTTGGATCAGGTAAAGTCACAAGGTTACCAAGAAGCTAGTAAATGATTCCGTTTTATTCATGTGTGTCATTACCTTCGTTTCGGTAATGACTAAGAATATAATTATCGTTTAAATCTTAATGTCATAAAGAGTGGAGTCCGATTAATATAAATCTACAAAGATAAAGTTGATTGGTTTAGAAAGCCATGTATTGAGTAATGACGAAACTTCAGTCAAGAAAGAGACGGTCGAGATGGTCGATAGAAATATAACAATCTTCATTAAAGAATTGAGCAATCATTAGCCAGAGATGTGACTTGCTATGTGGTGTTACTGGCCACAAGAAATGTTTCTGCCCTACTCTTACTAGTCAAATGGCGTAGAGTCAAGTTTCCGTTCAACAATCAAAGAGTACTCCAACTAAAAAGGAGGAGGTACCAAAAGCTAAAAGATGTGTATGTCCGAAAGCACGAATTAGAGATACGTGGTGCTATTCTTTCTATTCCGAAGCATCCACGTGTTGATCAAACTCTCTTTGTTTTCTCTATTCCATCAGCTCGATTTATTCGATGTGATTCTAATACAAGAGTTTGGTTCGTTATGTGTCTTGTGCGTTATTAAATCAAAGGTCATTAGAATATGACCATTCGAGTTGTTGTTATAACCAAAGTAAAGACCTTATCTTGGGTTTAGTCTATAAACCAAGAAGGAACAGGAGTCTGCAATGAGAATTGAGTTTTAACTCAAAGATTAGGATCGAAGGCCCAATAGAGAATGATGAGCGGGTGCAGGTTTGAGCACCGCTGGTAATTAAGAAGTTTGAAGAGTTTGACAATCGTTTGGCAAACCAAAAGTTAAATATCGTATATTTTAGATTACCACAGAGGAAGTAAGTTAGGACTCGAATGTTGTGACTAGTAATTTTCTCGTAAACTTTAGATCTGCTCACATCTTATTTGATTGTGATGCCTCAGATTCTTTCGTGCCTTATAAATTCGCACATTCTTTTCAAATTGCTTGTTACGCAATTGTCCAATCATTTCATATAGATAACATAGGAAATATATCATTACTTGCTGATAAAGTCTATAGAGATAGTGTCATAGGAATTGAAGGTTATAATCTTCTTGCTAACCTAATTCCTATCTCCTTGCCCAACTTTGATATTATTCTCGACATGAATCGATTGTCAAAGAACTACGCAGAACTCTTGCGCTACAAAGAGATGATATGCATCCCTATCGAAAGAAAGGATTCTTTTTATGTCTACGGTGAAAATAATAAATTTCTTTCTTAAAAACTCGTAAATTTATATCGAAGGAATATTCTACTTATCCGGCTTATACAGTTAATACCTTGAAAGAGGAGAAGAAAACTGTGAATGATAGCATTTACATAATTATCGACTGACTGATTAAGAGTGCATATTTTCTCGCCATACGTACAACGGTTCTAATGGAGAAATACGCACAAATTTACTTAGACGAAATTGTGGCGAGACATGGTGTGCCATTAAAGATTATTTTCGATCGTCTCACTTTTGGGCGAGTATGAAACGTGAATTGGGATCTCGAGTTGCTCTCAGCACAGCTTATCATTCCCAGACAGATGGTTAGATGGAGAGAACAATCCAAACAGTAGAAGATATGCTTCGTGCATGTGTCTTAGAGTTCGGTAGTAACTGTGAACACCATTATGTTGGCATAATGTAGGACATAAAATCCTTGGTGGTCCTAAAATGATTCAAGACACCACTGATAAGATTCAAATTATACTTAGGGAAAATAAGAATGAGATAAGAGCGAAATATCCTCATTTGTCTAAATCGTTGTGATTTTGGGGACGAAATCCTCAAAAAGAGGAGGTATTTGTAACATACACGTTTTGAAATCGTGTTATGTAATTTGAAAAGTTAATAATATTATGAAATATTATGTGAAATTGAGTGTTGAGTTCTAACAGATAGTTTTTACTAGAAATGAAGTAAAACTATATTTAGAATCACTCATAAAATATTGGAAGTCTTATGAGATTCCAATTAAAAGCCAAATAGTGAAATTTAGCAAAAATATAAAATTTGAAATAAGTAAAATTTTATTATTTAAAGTTGTAGATAATCTCGTTAGAAACATGTAGGCGAAAACCTCGTCGAAATCCGAGTTATAACGAAGAAGTTATGACCAATCGAAGATCCGCGACAAAACCGACACGGTGCCGAATGACGTAAAAAGTGAGTTTTTGATAAACTACTTTTTAGCCTTGGTGATCTAAATGAAAGCCGTAGTATTCGTTAAACCGAGAATTTTGATAAAAAGAACGCCAAAATCTGACTTCGTATAAGGAAGTTATGATGTCTCTAAGTTTCAGCTTAGCAGTAGACAGCTAAAAACTCGAATTTTAGATCGAGTGATTTTTAGCTGACACAACCTAAATGAGGATCGAAGGTCTCGTCATTCAGTACAACGGTAAAAAGTCTGACGAAAACGGACGTCGGATGAAGAAGTTATGAATTTTTAACGGATTTACCAGTCCCGGTCTATTAAAAATAATAATATAAAAATAAAGTCAAAATTTTCCGACGAAGTCTAAACAAAAGTTGTAGAGCATAATTTTCCCTACACGTTCATATAAAGATCATAAAAAACGGAGCCCGTATGAGATAGTTATGGATTTTACAAGATTGGGCACATTTTTCGATAATTTTCGCATGAATAGTGTTCGATCCACGTGGTGTCTTCTGATTGGACCGCAGCCTCGCGTGGCACCCGCTGATTGGTCCGAAGTCGTCACCCTCGCTGAGCTGGCCACGTGTCCGAAGCTACTGTGTGGCACGTCTGAGAAGCGACGCGTGTCGTACAGGTGTCCGAAGCTGGTCACGTGAACCTCGCATGCATCCCTCGTGACCCGACCCGCGTGTTGGTTCCTGATTCGACCGAGGTGCTGGCCCAATCCGAAGCGCACACCTATCCAAACCGAGCCTCGCCCTACTTCCACCTGTTCTGAGCCTCGCAGACAGCTGTCCTCTCCCCCTCGCTTCGGATCCGAGGCTCGCACCTATATAAGGGGTGCGAGACCTCCCGGGTAAAAGTTAGAAATTTGGCAATTTTCACCCCTAAACTTATATTTCCTCTACTTCCACTTCCCCCAAAGCCCCAGTATTAATTCCAACGCCCGAAACACGCCTCGAGATTCCCGAGAAGCCCAAAAAATTTATCTTTTCGGTTTCGAAGCCCAACCCTCGCAGGACCCGGTTTTCAACGAAGAAAGTCATATTTAGAGCCGAAATGTTGCACAATTATTATTTTGACACCCGGTTATTTCAAGGTGAGTTTAATATATAGGAACAATTGTATGTTATGTGTTATATGTGCTATGTGCTTTTCCATGTTATCATCTTGAGTTATCGTTTCTACTATTTTTATAGCAAGGCTGTAACTCTGACCACAAAGTGTATGACATAGGCATCACTTGGGTGTTGGTATGAACCGTTGACCATGAAGTGTATGACATAGGCATCACTTTGGCTTCGGCAATATTCAAAAATAAGGCTGAAAGCCTGAATATTCTAGCAAAATGATATTCCTGAGTATTTTTCGTGTTATTTTTATTCGTCATTTTTAATAGCAAAAGAAATACCTTTGGCCATGTGATCAGTGAAAGGACTTAAATTCATATTGGTACTGGTACGTAGCCTCTGGCCATGTAGAACATGTCTCCGTAAGAGAATGATTTCTATTCTATGGTATTGGCAAAAGGTTAAACAGGTCTATAAGCCTGAAATCTACCAAAATGTTAATCCGAAGTTGTATGTCTTCTGTGCCATTTGGGCCAAAGCTTTATTGATGTATATCAAGTATGGAAAGTTTGTCACATGATTCACGTATGCCTTTGTTGTTCCTTGTTCCTCTTTGCTTCTGCCATATTGAAGTATATATATGGCATAACGTTATATTGTATCTATTATTGAACTCACTAAGCGTCACCACTTACCCTCTCCATGTTTAACAAATTTGCAGGGAATAAGTAACCAGTATAGTCATATACTGTTGGAAGGTTTAGAATAGTTGTAATATTACTTTTGTATTTCGGATTATGTTTGTATAAAATTACAATATCCTGGGTAGTTATGTAAAATATTAATACATAGTCGGTTTGTATCCAATATTTTGTAATCACTTTATCAATGTAAGATATTGTTTTTATGAATATGCATGTAGCATGTTTTGGTGTGACAATGTCTTCAAAAATACGAAAGTTTAGAAAGTGTGGGTCTTTCAGATTTCGAGGATGAAATCGAATTTCAGTGGGGTACATTTGTAACACCTGATTTCTGGTCATTTCTTAAGGAAGTAAAATTTATACCTTCGGGAGGTGATAATGTTGGTTGTGAGATCTAACCCCTGAATTGTGTGTTGGACCGAAGGGTAGAAAGGGGAAAAGTCATGGGTTGGGCTTCTTGCATGTGTTAAGGATTTTAGTTTGAGAAGTTTTTAGTCCAAAGTAACAAGATTAGATTGTGGGGATCTTCAATACCTTTCCGTGCATATAAAGAACGTCGAAAACAGAGTTGAAACGAAGAACTTATGGTCGTTTGAAGTTGAAGTGAAAATTAGGGAGTTATGAGTTACGCAGTGCGTAACTAGAACTTATGCAGGGCGTAACATGTCTTTAATGAGTTACGTAGGGCGTAACATTTGGTAAGCAGGGTGTACTCAAGCAGAGTGCAAACCATTAAACACCTTAACCTCCATAAACCCTTTCCATTCTCAACCTACATCTCTCCAAATGACTCCCTTAAAACCCTAACCCCATATTTGAGCATTGTGAGCCAAAAAGTGTGTTTTTGGGTGCCTTTGAAAGAAGAAGTTAGTGGTGTTGCTTGGAAAGCTTCAATCCTTGTGGATCTGTGATTTGCACCTCTCAAACATTCTCCAAGAGGTATAAAGTTCAGAACTTGGTGAATGATTTGTTTGATCTAGTTAGTTATTAGTTTTATGTCCTTTTTGCCCCATATTCTTGGTCTAGTTGATATGAGCTACTCAAGACCTCTTGAGTAGCATTTTCAGACGTATTTGTGTCCATGGAATCATAAAAATGCAATCTTGATGCTTTCTTTCCTCCCATGTAAGAGAAATGAAGTTTGGGGTTGTGTAGTAAGTTAGGATTTTGGTTTTGGGCACCTTCTAGCCATGCTAAGTCATAAAGTTGGAAACTTTATGATTTAGGATGATATTTGGGACTAGATTTGAGTTTTGGACGTAAGGTCTTACAGGAATAAGTGCTTAATGAAGAGTGCATTATAGACGTAAGTACGCAGGGCGTACCATGGGAGTACGCAGCGCGTACTGGGCTTGAGTCATGTACGCCATGCGTAAAAACAGAGTACACAAGGCGTACTAGCCTGATGTGGACTTTGACTTTCCTTGACCGTTAACCGTTGACTTTTTGACCAAGTTTGAGTTTGGGTCAAACTTGAGGGTTTTGGACTGTTGATTAAATTTCTACATGGTTTTGGTGTTAGTGGAATTGCATGAGCAAGCAGTGCAGAAAAGGGAGCATGTCGCTAGGGATGAGAGTGGGTCCAAACCCAGACCGGTATACCCGGACCCAGAAAACCCGGGAACTAGTTAACATGATTTTGTAGGACCGGAAATCGGACTGGTATATAGAAACCGATTCCAGTTCGGTTCCGGGTAAGGTACCGGGTAACGTGGGTCTAGAACCGGAAAACCTAGAAACATTAAAGTGGGTCGGGTGGAACCGGGTTAAGTGGGTCTAGAACCGCAAAACCCGGGAAATCCAGATTTTTTTGGTAATTACTTAGTGGTTGAACTTTGAAAATTTTCAACTTTAATATCCCAACTTCGGGGGACTGTAAGTCATTGAATATTAAACCAAAAATGAGAAAATTATAGTCTAAAATCATGTACAAACTATAAACTATACATTGCAAAAAACCTCATGATAATCCGACTTCAAACGAATTATATATGCATTTTTAAAATTTCACAAAATATAAAAATAAAGCTGAAAAACAGAAAATTCACAACATTGATATCCCGACTTTGGGGGACTGTAAGTCAATGAATATGAAACCAAAAATGAAAAAATAGTATAAAATCATGTACAAACTCTAAATACACGTTGCAAAAAACCTCATGATAGTCCAACTTCAAACGAATTAGATATGCATTTTTAAAATTTCACAAAATATAAAAATAAAGCTGAAAAACAGACAATTCACAGCTTTGATATCCCGACTTCGGGGGACTGTAAATCAGTGAATATGAAATGAAAAATGACAAAATTATAGTATAAGATCATGTACAAACTCTATACTAAACTTTGGAAAAAAACCGTATGCTATTCCGTCTTCAAACGAATTAGATATGCATGTTTTAAAACATTCACATAATATAAAAAAAAATCTGAAAAACATAAAATGTCCAGCTTTGATATCCCGACTTTGAGGGACTGTAAGTCAATGAATATTAACTCAAAAATGACAAAATTATAGTCTAAAATTATATACAAACTATAAACTACACTCTGGAAAAAACCTCATGCGAATCCGACTTCAAACGAATGAGATATGCATGTTTCAAACGTTTCACAGAAACTTGTTCCGACCCCTAAAACCGGTTGCGGTTCCTAACACAGTTTCAGTTCTTAAACCCAGATTACCCGGACCCGAAGGACCCGAAACCTGGATTACCTAGAACCCGGATAAAGATATTCTTTAAACCCGATACCCAGACCGATTCTACATATTCCGGTTCTAAAGGTTCTAGTTCCGGTCCGGTTTTCCGGTTCTAAATCCCATCCCTACGCGTCGAAGTGTTTTTGGGTTCTTCGTTTCAGGTGAGTTTTCCACATAGTACCCCGCTGGTCGAAGGCACCAATGATGGCCCATTAGTTTTGGTTATGTATCCTTGTGTATAGGATGTAGTTGTGCTGTAGTGATCTGATAGATGTGTGTGTGTGTGTATATATATATATATATATATATATATATATATATATATATATATATATATATATATCCTTGTATGGTCGGATGCATGAGTAGTGGTATGCTGGTTAGAGTACCGGTAGGCTAGTTATCGTCTAATGGAGTTTCGTAGGGACTGTATGTAGTCACGTAGGATAGCCTGAGAATTCTTGATCTAGGCTTTCTTTCATGTTCCTTTTTGGTTGTGGTTCTAGAGTAGGATCATTTGTTCAGGTGCCTATCTCACCTCTGGGTACTTATGGTTACGCATTCCATTGAGGTTGGCTGGTAGTGGAGCAGTGTGCTGTGAGAAGTCTAGTAGGAGGTAATGAGTTGTATGATTGATAATTGGATGTATTATGTGCCTACTTGATCCTTGATTGTTTATATGTCGACAGATGGTGGCGAATGAGGTTGAGGCTTTACTGCTCAATGTGCAAGCCAACAAACCTGGGAGCAAACCAAATGTAAGATGTGTACTGGAAATGAAAGCCATACTTAAGTTGTGGGCTTGAGAGAAATCCAGACATGAGTTGTGGGTCAGATGGGTAAACTAGACTCGTACTGTAGGCTCATGGGTATACCATTCATATGACTGATTGGACCCATTACATGTTGGAATTCCAGTCTGATGACTGATTAGGCTAGGATATTCCAGTTCGATGACTGATTGGACCTGTTACATGTTGGCATTCTAGTCCGATGACTGATTGGGCCAGGGTTTTCTAGTCTGATCACTGATTGGACCCGTTACATGTTGTCATTCCAGTCTGATGACTGATTGGGCCAGGGTATTCCAGTCTGATGACCGATTGGACCCGTTGCATGTTTTATCTGTCCTAATATGTGTGGTATTTTGGGGAGACTCAGTAAGCCTTGTGGTTACCCATTTGTTATTATTTTTAGGATCATCGGTTTCATGGGAAGGCGAAGGCATGACTGTACACATTCATTAGCAGCAATGGAAATTCTGTGTTATTATATTACTCTGATTTTAACAAATATAATCTGGAACAAATGGTTTTCTTTATACAGATTTTATAATATGGAGTTTTACCTTACTAAAAATGAAAATTTTTGGTTTTGAAAATGGGACGTTACATGCACTATCTATACATACCACAAGAGTTTGAGATATCTAATGGATTGGCCAAACTTGAACATGAGACAACACAGATGGTTGGATGTGGTGAAGGATTATGACTGTGAGATTTTGTATCACCCGGTAAAGGCCTATGTTGTGGCCGATGCATTAAGCCGCAAGGCAGCAAGTGCTCCTATTGGAGATTTGGAAGGAAGAGAGTATCAGAGGTCAAATTCTATTGTTTTTCAGGGATAGTCGCCGATTATTGACGCAATGTGGCAAAATTTGGGTTCTGGTTGCTGGTGGGGTTAGACAAACATTAATAGAAGAGGCACATAAGTCGAAGTTTTCGATCCACCAAGGAGCCTTGAAGATGTACATAGACTTGAGATTGAGTTAATCATGGCCTTGTATGAAGATATATATATCATGGTTTGTGGAACGGTGCTTGACTTGCCAGAAAGTCAAGGTCGAACACCTGAGGCCCTATGACAAGATGCAACTGTTACCCATTCCTATGTGGAAATGGGAATAGATCACCATGGATTTTATCATGAAGTCGCCAAGGACGGCACGTAAGGTTGATTCTATTTGGGTCATTGTTGATAGATTGACCAAGAGTGCTCATTTCATTCCTATCGCAGAGAGTATATCTACCTAGAAGTTGGCTGATAGCTATATTAGGGAGGTAGTGGTTAGGCACAGGGTGCCAGTTTCAGTGGTTTTCGATCGAGATATTCATTTTATTTCCAGGTTCTAGAGGAAATTTCATGAGGAGTTGGGCACTTAGTTACATCTCAGCACCGCATACCACCCTCAGACTGACGGGCATAACAAGTGGACTATTCAAACTCTTGAGGATATGCTTCGGGCTTGCATGTTAGATTTTGGCGGGAGTTGGGATACTTACCTTCCATTGACCGAGTTCTCCTCCAACAATAGTTATCACGCCAGTATCGATCTACCTCCCTTCGAGATGATGTATGGGAGGAAATGTTGGACCCCATTTTATTGGTGCAAGGTCAGGAACCGGGTTATGGGGAGTATCAAGATAGTACTCAAGACCACTGAGTTGATTCAAAAGGTGCAAGGTTGACTACAGAATGTGCAGAGTCACCAGAAGAGTTAAGTTGATTGGCGATAATCGGACCTCGAGTTTCAGGTGGGAGATTTTGTTCTTCTAAAGGTGTTACCTTGGAAGGGTGTTATTCGGTTTCGGAAGCGAGGAAAGCTGGGCCCCCGATATATTGGTCCCATTAGGATTATTGTCCGGCTGGGAAACATTGCATACCAGTTGGACCTGCCTGACGAGCTCAGCCAGATCCACAACACATTCCACGGCTCTTAATTGCGGAAGTGTCTAGCTGATGATTATGCAGTGGTTCCCTTGGATGATATTCAGGTGGATGAGTGCATGAACTATGTGGAGAGACCGATTGCAATCCTTGATAGGAAGATGAAGAACTTGCACAACAAGGTGGTGAGATTAGTTAAGGTGCAATAGCAGCAATGGAAGGGTTCAGAGTGGACGTGGGAGCCTGAGGAAGAGATGGTGGAGCATTACCCGAAGTTATTTGCAACAATGAAACTTCGATGAGGAAGTATAATTCAAGTGGGGGAGAGTTGTAACGCCTATTTCCTTAAGTACATCTTTATTTCAAAGTTATTCGCAAACCACCCCTTGCCATTGATTTATTAAGTAAGTCAATTATGACCACGAATGTCATGTAAAAGGAATTAATCATTATGGAATTTAGAGAATCATGTGACAATGACCATAATTATTATAGAATAGAGTAACAAATTCCATCCATCAACATATAATTTAAAAGTAAAAGAAAACTCTTTCTTCAAACTCAAGAAAATCTTTTCCTTCCAAAATTTAGAGTTAAGAAAATCTATCCTTCTAAAATTTATAGTTAATGAATTCTCTTTCTTCAAAATCAAGGAAATATCTTCTTTTCAAAATATAGATTTAAGGGAATATCTTCCTTCAAATTCAAGCAAATCTCTTCCCCTGGATCTCTAAATCTCTCATATGACCCATCTTAAATATGATGCTCAGACAAATTTTCATCAAGTATAGCCTTTTCATTTAAAACATGTGAAAATGTATTTCATGCACTATACAACCATTTCATAAGGCCACATAGCAATTAAGAATACATATAATATTAATAATACAAAACATCATTATATATAATACTAGGGGTTATATATTATAGATATGTACTCACCTTAATTGTTGTTCTGATTCTTTGCTACTTACAAGACACATAAGCTTCCCTAATCACCATCAAATCTTAAAAAATGTGAAAGTTAACCTTTATGGAATTTGTATGTTATTACACAGATGTGTAAATTAAGCCTAGATAATTACATGACCTTATAAATGCTTCAACTTAATTATACTTTCAAAATTTCTCGTGTAGGTATTGTACTTTGGGCCACGAGATCCAGTCTCATAAACTAAGTTTCCATATGATGTTTTCAAGGTATTATAAACTAACTACTTATAATGCTACTCCATAAAAGCTTAACTCATTCATCACTTAATAATTTAAGTGACTTAATGCTTGAAAGCTTGACTAAATGCTCATAATGCATAAAACTTCCAAGTTAGGTTTCATGCCTGATTATACTAATACATTTAAAAAAATAAGTTCTAGTTAGCTTTCATTATTCAAATGATGTTCCAAATAAGTTTCAATTCATTCCAAAAGACATTGCATAATAATTTATGGTTCATAGGTAATAATTCAACATTTCTAATGAGCAAAATTCGTTTAGATTCAAATAGAAATCATATAAACTCTCATTTCTTATCAAAACATTGATCATTCAAATCATCAGCACATGACTTCAACTTGATGAGATGAATCAACTTTATAAGGTTTCAACATGTTGTTTATTTTTTTCAAAAGCTAAATCTAGCACTTATGAAATATGATTTAACACAGAAACACCAAATCAAGGTGAAATGTAACGACCCGAAAATCATAGGGTAAAATTTTTATTTTTAATATATATTCAAACATTCATTTATCTTTATTCAAACATTTAAAAGTATTCCAGAGTAAAACAATTATCATAGTAGAATCCCAAAATCATGAATTGCGGAAAAACACGGGTGTATGCACTACGATCAAACCAGGTCCTTCCCTTTCGAACTGGAAGTACCTGAAACCATAAACCACAAACTGTAAACACAAAGCTTAGTGAGTTCCCCAAATACCACATACCAAACATAACAAACATACTGCCAAGCATATTCAGGTGCTGGCCTACCCCTTCGGTCTATTTCAACCAGATACTACCGAGCATATCTGGGTGCTCGACCTGCCCCTTCGGTCTATTTCAACCGGATACCGGGTCTATTTCACCCCTACCACCACCACATAATATCACATAGAAATCATCAAGCAAAACATGCACAACTGACAATTATCACAAAGACAATCATCATACTATAACATAACTAGTGGGTTGGCCTTGGTGCCTTCAACCCACAAAATCTACAAAGGGAGACTCACCTCGATAGCTGAACCCACGAACATATCTCTAACTGCAGATCCGCTAGAATCCTCGCGCTAATAAACATGAACACATTCAATTAACATTTGGGTTCCAATACCAAATCCAATAATTCATATATGGGGTAAAAAGACCATTTTACCCCTCACCTAGTTTGGTCCAAGACTACGACCCAAACTCAAAATCAAAGGCTCACAAACCAAATACTCATCCAAGGCCCACTTATGGCCCAAAAAAGCCCTAAGCAATCCAAGCCCGAATGATAGCCCAAACCCGAAATGACACCATAAGACTCACTAAGGCCCAAATATCCAAATTAGGCCCAAACCCATCATGGGCCTAACCTGAGCAGGCCCAACATCCAAAAAGGCTCAAAATAACCAATGGTCAAACTTCTTGTCAACACTCCATGGAAAACAGGTCAACAAAACAAGAAAAGCCCAACAGGCCAAGTACACCCCATGTACTCAGCTGGTACGCCCAGGTGGTGATTCTTCAACAAACTACAAACTTCTGGATTTACAAGCTCCTTTCCAGGTGGTGATTCTTCAACAAAGCTCCAAGATCTTCAAATTGCACATAAATACTCCAAGATCCTTGACAATCGCTTAAAAGATCCAATATATAGGTTAAGGTTCGACTTATAGGGTTTAGGAGGATTAGAGGTTCATAAAAGATTAGGCACATGAAAGAAATGAGGTTTAAATAGGGTTAAGGGTCACAATTTATGGTTTCATGGCTGAAAGGAGTACGCCCCGCGTACCCCTTGGTACGCTCGGCGTACTCGAAGACCACTCGCGACTACTCTACTCAGTACGCCATGCGTAGATATCTAGTACGCCCCGCATACTAGATGGCCCTCCAAACCACTCAAACATCATTCGGCCATAACTCCTTCGTCCCAAGTCCGTTTCCAACAAAATTTATATCCACAGAAAGGTGACAAGAAGCTATATGCTTCTAACAACTCACCATTTCCTTAAAACTTCCCGAACCAGAACCCAAAATTCATAAAGGCCCAAATTAGCAAATTACGATTATACCCTTGGGATCCGAAACGCCATCGAACACTCGGATCACTTAAACTGTAGTACCCACATCCAAAAAGGGCCAAATCCTTTCTTCCCCAAGGCCCTAAGCCTCATGATAACTGATGATTGGGCCACAGCCCCGAATAATGAAGCAATCTGAAATCGAGTGTTACAACTCTCCCCCACTTAAATTAGATTTCGTCCTCGAAATCGCTCCTTGCTAACAATTAGATCATACCAAGCAACCCGAGGAGCGCAACCGAAAACCCTGAGCATACAATGACCTTCCCAAAGAAACCGAACCCAACCCTGGCAGGACTCTTTGACCCGAAGGATACGAATCCATAAACCCATACACAAAACCACTTCTACCTTTTCGAAACTTGAAGTCTTAATTTGGTCTGACTCCCTAACAGATCGCCCACACTGAGCCATTACCATGACAATTCCACATTGAATACCAGACTAAACAGAACACTTCCATCCCGTGATTACCTTGATGCTACCATTGGGAACAAAGCCACTAACTATAAACAGCTGCATAACACTTATACTTGACAGAAGTCTCAGATAATCCTTCGAGTAGAAGATTCATCCCTACAACGGTTTGACTCAAATGAGAGCTGCGCAACAGGGTCAAATCAATTTCTCTAAGATTATTTAATCCAAACTGCAAATGACTTAGCATATGCCCTGAATAACAAGCGACTCCACACACGAATCCCAAATCACTAAAACCACTCCGACTCATCTTGTTGCCCCTAGTTGCTTTCCAAAAGCAGCCAGTACCTCCTTGGTCCCAACTTGTCTGCCAACTATCTGAAACACCGGGCTCCTGCCCGTTTGCTGAGTCGAAAGTCACACATGCACAGTCACCCCACACGACTTCCGCGAGAAACCTTATCTGGGAATTATTGCACAAGCCATCCCGCCACCAAAACCAACGCTAAAATGGATGCTACATGACCAACTGTAGTCTCATATCATAGCAGGTCTCCAACAACCTACCATTTCCTGATTCCAAACATGTTGTGGCTCTCCCACAGCCTTGCGAACTGACCCGCCCTGGTCTAAACCATCTGAAGAAATCCATGACCAAATGATCTATTTTCCACACTCTCACCACTGGATAGGGACCGGTGAATGCTACGGGCCACCCCACAGTCTTACAACACTCCTACACTAACTGACCACTAGTGAATGCTACGGGCCACCCCGTAGTCTTACAACACGCTCACACTAACTGACCACTAGTGAATGTTACGGGCTACCCCGCAGTCTTACAACACTTCTACACTATCTGCTAACTAGTGAATGCTACGGTCCACCCAGCAGTCTTACAACACTTCCACTTTTCCATGACCACCGCCCATGGTCTTACCGCTCGTCTATCAATCCGAACACACCCAGATTCGAACACGCATTCGACCAAGCACCCAAACTTAACTCGAGACATGAATGGAATCCCCAACCTGGGTCCATCAAAAGCCTGCTAACCATCACCAAGAAGGAGCTAACCAACTGTTGGGAAGTTTCCCAAACTCCCAACTCGCACAATCCTCAATCCAGACGGCCACTTGGGCCGCCTTCCTCCCCGACGGGGATGCGAAACTTATCCTAGTTTCACTCCTGCTTCCGTTCCTGAATACCTGAACGATTCTCCCCCACTTTGATTCGACTAAGCTCTTACAGCACACAAGATTTGAAGGATTCCCAATCCATCTTACCCTCCAATGATCGAACTGTTGACAACCTGCGCTTACCAATGCTAGTGATCCATTACTAGATAAGCCCAAAAGACCGCACCACCCCAGAAGACCATGATGAACACTCCCTGAAATCCCAGCAAAACTGATAACCCTAGAGGCTTTTAATGATACCACACTCAAATCTTGAAGCCTTATGAACAGATGCCCAGACTAAAATCTCAGTAATAGACCAGTTCCCTTTCCATCCCCAAGAGCTAACCAAGCATAATTGTTAAATCTACTGAATCCTGGCGATATTGGGGAACTAACCCTCTGAATCCTGACCATAAACCTTCCACACAATACCCCTGAACCGATATCGACCATAAACCAGAATAACAACCGAACACTTCGGATCCGCTACAGGAGATACAACCCCTCACTCACCCACTAATGAATCATGGCATGCAAATGACATATAACAATTCTTATTGATACAACACAATCAATAACTGAGAATTAAACCACAAATGAAGCTTACCCAAACTGATACAAAAATCTCAAACACATAAATACTGATCATAACCAAAAGAAGGCAAAAGATAACATACTCGCAATATCGCCTGATGGAGTCCTGACCTCCCCTGTCTGACACTGTAATGCCGACTCCTCTCTGTTGGGGCTCCAGCCCTACCCTCACGACCATTAGCGATCCTCAAAGTAGTCAGAGCAGGCACACTCACTGCTCCTCCCCTCAACATTGGACAATCGACCTTCTTGTGACCCACCTGGTTGCAGTGAAAACATAACGGGCTTGCCCCCTGAGGGAAATCCCTGCTGACGTGACCAACCCTGCCACACTTGTAGTAACCCATACCCCTAGAACGACAAACTCCATTGTGTAGTTTCCCGCATGTGCTACACTGACTCCGACCCTACTGGCCTCTCAAATGTTGATCAGGGTCTTGGGTCTTTTCCCAGGACCCTCCATTATATGCACTTGATCAGACTCCCTCTTCCCATGGTGCTCCAAATCGATCTCCCGCTCTTAGGCTCTAGAAATAATATCATTCAGGGTCTTGCACCCTAAAATACTCACAAACTCCCTGATATCATCATGCAACATATCATGATACCTCTCCTTCTTCCTTTCCTCATCTGCTACGCACTGAGGAACCAATAAAGCCCTCTCCCAAAACTTGGCAGTGATCTCTGCCACAGTCTCAGGAGTCTGGCGGAGATCCTGAAACTCTCGCGCCAACTGCTGCACCTCAACCACCGGTTCAAACTCAGCTCGGAACCTGGTCGAAATATCATCCCAAGACATGGCATCAACTGCATCATCACCAACCTCACGACCAACCTCCTCCCACCAATCTCGTGCCCTGTCCTTCAAAAGGAAGGAAGCATATCTGACCTCCGCCTCCTCGGGGCAGAAACTAGTCCTGAACACATTAGCCATATCCGCTAACCACCTCCTACCAGAAATGGGGTCCCTCTCCCATAGAACGCAGGAGCTCCACAAGTACGGAACTCACAAAAAGAAAGAGTGCGAGCTCCAACGATAGCCATGACCTCAGTACGGGACACCCCAAGCGCTCATCCAAGATCTCCAAAATACCACGAGAAATCCCCGATGAGATGAACTCCCGCATCTGCTCACTAATCGGCTCAGTACCTGCACCTGAGCCGGAATCAGAACATAAACCTCCTCCCATAAGCTTCTTAGATTCTCCAACACTCTCCCAGATTCGAGTATGAATATTATGCTTTCAGTACTACTGGCCCAATACTACCTTCCACACCTATCCATACCTACCTCATGAATCATCCTGAATCCTCTAAGTCACCTTCTCAAACTGATGCACCAAACTCACTAAACAGTGCCACTAAACCCACTGAAACATATCCTGGGCTGTCCTAGGTTCCCGACCTCACCCTGCCCTCAGCTGCTGAAAAGCTCCCATCGGTGTCAACTAACTACCTCATGAACACAGTCACATACAACAGAGATCAGATAATCCTTCGAGTAGAAGACTCAACCCTAGAATGGTTGGACTCAAACAAGAGTTGCGCAATAGGGTCAGATCCACCACTCTGAGATTAATTAACCCGTGCCACATGTGACTTAGCATATCCACTTAGTAGTTGATCCACACTGCTAAGAGCCCCACAAAGCACAAAGCAAGCAACATTCAGGCAACGGAAAAGCTAACCAGCATACACTAAACAAACCATTTTATCCATTTATCTGGAATCCATACTAGCATGCAAATCTAAAGCTCATACAATTAGGCATATAAAGGCATTTCTCCTATCATATAATACTGAGCAGATCCTTATCCCTAATCTAGCATGCAATTCTCACCATCATATCATATATCATAATAAACATGTATTGGTATTGTGGGAACCATTTAGTTGAGCTTGGCCAATTGCACGCATCACACCCCTTTCTTTGATTAGAAATCCTTTTTTATAAAACATTTATTTTACAAAAATTTTCACCAAACCCTCTGTTTGAGTCTGGGCATACACAAGAGTATCCCTGAATCCCTCAAACCAAGGCTTTGATACCAACTTGTAACGACCCAATAATCATAGGGTAAAAATTTCATTTTTAATATATATTCAAAAATTCATTTATCTTTATTCAAACATTTAAAAGTATTCCAGAGTAAACCAATTATCAGAGTAGAATCCCAAAATCACGAATTGCGGAAAAACACGAGTGTATGCGCTGCGATCAAACCGGGCCCTTCCCTTTCGAACCGGAAGTACCTGAAACTATAAACCACAAACTGTAAGCACAAAGCTTAGTGATTTCCCCAAATACCACATACCAAACATAACAAACATACTGCCAAGAATATCCGGGTCCTGGCTTACCCCTTCGGTCTGTTTCAACCGTATAGTGTCGAGCATATCTGGGTGATCGACCTGCCCCTTCGGTCTATTTCAACCAGATAATGTCGAGCATATCTGGGTGCTCGACCTGCCCCTTCGGTCTATTTCAATCGGATACCGGGTCTATTTCGCCCCTACCACTACCACAAAATATCACACAAAAATCATCAAGAAAAACATGCCCAACTGACAATTATCACAAAGACAATCATCATACTATAACATAACTAGTGGGCCGGCCTTGGTGCCTTCGACCCATGGATTCTACGAAGGGAGACTCACCTCGATAACTAAACCCAAGAAAATATCTCTGACTGCAGATCCGCTAGAATCCTCGCGCTAATAAACATGAAGACATTCAATTAACATTTCGGTTCCAATACCCAATCCAATAATTCATATATGGGGTAAAAAGACCATTTTACCCCTCACCTAGTTTGGTCCAAGACTACGGCCCAAACTCACCATCAAAGGCTCATAAACCAAATACTCATCCAAAGCCTACTTTTGGCCCAACAAATCCCTAAGCAATCCAAGCCCGAATGATAGCCCAAACCCGAAATGACACCATAAGACTCACTAAGGCCAAAATATCCAAATTGGGCCCAAACCGTAACAACCCAATTTTTCAAATAAAATTTTTCATTTAAAAAGAAATCCATGTTCCTTAATTGTAAGTTCCAACCACAATGTGTTTCTCAAAAATCCATTACATCAATTAAATTATTCAAAAGATTAGAGTGTCCATAACAAACTGTTGGAGAGTGCGTGTTGCGCCATCATGTCGGGCCCTTGCCCTTAGATCCCGAAGTACCTGAAATAACCAACAAATTGTAAGCTAATGCTTAGTGAGTTTTCCCCCAAAATACCCAACACATATATTCACATGAAACTATACGACAAATATTCAAACATAGATTGCCATGGACTCCCTCCATGGTCTTTACTTGGAATGCCATGGGCTCCCCCATGGTCTAATAACCAAGTGTCATGGGCTCCCCCCAGAGTCTGATAACCATGTGTTATGGGCTCCCCCATGGTCTTCACATAAATCAATCAATACAACTAACCATTCAA
Organism: Lactuca virosa; assembly: GCF_052849685.1. Classification (NCBI taxonomy): domain Eukaryota; kingdom Viridiplantae; phylum Streptophyta; class Magnoliopsida; order Asterales; family Asteraceae; genus Lactuca; species Lactuca virosa. The sequence goes on along the minus strand of NC_136430.1, from coordinate 346,719,101 downwards.
TGCATATCAATTACTCGCTACACATCAGGTGATTAGCCAACATTGGTGCCTTTGACCCATTGGTATGATGAGAAGACTCAGCTCAGTCTGCTGAACACGAAAGTTGCTCGCCTAACAGTCTGAAACCACACACTGAACAATAATACAATTAACCCTAAATTAGGATTAAACACAATCTAATTAAAGAGTCCATACACCTAAGCCCAAGTCCTTCCATAATGACCCAATAGTCTTCCCTTTGCTAATGGGCCTAAGGTCCATGACCAAAGCTATTAATGGGGCACATGGCCCAATTCAGAATATTAGCCCACAACTCTAAAATGTGACCAGGCCCAAAACTGGCTAAAGCCCACTAACCTACAAGCCCATAAAAAGCCCCAAAACCAAACTGGAGTGTGTACGCCCTGCGTAACACTCCAGTACGCTCATCGTACTGACCATGCCCCTGTACGCGCAACGTACAACTTGTTACGCACGGCGTACAAACAGGTTATGCACTAAACAACCATTAAGTGCTTAATACTTTAGTTCTCAACGTTCAACTTCAGATCTGGGCTTAATAAGATGTCCTAGGGCATAAAGTTGGCAACTTTATGCCCTTGCATGCCATGAATGACTCCAATAGTCCATACTTCCCATTAAGACATCATTTAAGACTTCTAACTTATTCATGGAGTCCAAACCATCATGAAGATGTCACCTTTATGCATCTAACAAGCTCAAGGAGTTCAGATCTATCTATTCTAGTCTCTGGAGTTGCTCAACTCACAAGAGAATGTCCAAAAGCCAAAAAGGGACTCCATAACAAACCCTAGCTCAATATAATGAAAAGGATAACAAGGTTATGACTTTATACCTCCAGAAGTTCCTCAAGATGTTCTAGATGCAGGATCTAGAAGCTCAATGGCACCCAAAGATTGCACACCACCTTCTCCTTCTTGAATGCTCTCTAAAATGGCTACCAACACACCTTCTAAGCTCAAGAACCACACTCAAAAGGAAATATGAGATTAAGGTACGATATGAGGCTATAGAGGTTGGTTAGGGTTTAGTCCCAATGACTTAAGGATGCTTAAATAGGTGACAAGTTTGAAAATCAGGGTTTGGCTCTCCATCGCGTAATCCTGGCGTACCTTCACGTACGCCCTGCGTACTCGATATTCCTTCGCGATCCTTCCTCCATAGTACGCTAAGCGTACACTTAAGTACGCCCAGCATACCAGAAAAGGGTCACTTTCGCAAAACTAACTCACTTGAAGGAATAAAATGGTTACCTGATTTGGAGTGTTACACAAACCCATTATAGGCCTAACCCGAGGAGGCCCAACATCCAAAAAGGCTCAAAATAACCAATGGTCAAACCTGGTCAAACTTCTGGTCAATGCTCCATGGACAACAAGTCAACAAAACAAGAAAAGCCCAACATGCCGAGTACACCCCACTTACTCAGGTGGTACGCCCATCGTACACCCTTTGGGGCCAGTACGCGCAGCGTACCAGATGGGTACGCCCAACGTACTCCCCTGAACCCCAACCTTCTCCATTAAGCACTTAACCACTTAATTCTTTGCTTCAAATTCTCAGATCTGCTTCCTATGGATGACTTATCACGTAAAGTTGGCAACTTTACTTGCATACATGGCTTAATGGGACCCTAGAGCTCAAAAGAGCTAAATGAAAGGTCTTAATACATGCATGAGTCCAAATAAACCATAAAGATCACATTTTTATGCCTTTGGGACACCTAAAACGTCCAGATCCACAAGATCAAACCTTTAAAAAAACCATATCTCACAAGGGCCACCAAAAGAGGCTAAAAGGACTATGAACAAACCCAATAAAAAGATCTAACCAAAGAGTGAGCAAGATCAAAGCTTTTTACCTTCAATAGATTGCAAAAGATGGCAAACTTCTGGATCTAGAAGCTCTTTTCTAGGTGGTGATTCTTCAACAAGCTCCAAGATCTTCAAAGTGCACAAAAATACTCCAAGATCCTTCACCATGGCTTAAAAGATACAATATATAGGTTAAGGTTCGACTTATAGGGTTTAGGAGGCTTAGAGGTTGATAAAAGATGAGGCACATGAAAGAAATGAGGTTTAAATAGGGTCAAGGGTCACAATTTAGGGTTTCATGGCTGAAAGGAGTATACCCCTCGTACCCCTTGGTATGCTCGGCGTACTCGAAGACCACCCGCGACTACTCTACTCAGTTTGCCCTACGTACATATCTAGTACGCCCTGCGTACTAGATGGCCCTCCAAACCACTCAAACTTCATTCGGCCATAACTCCTTTGTCCCAAGTTCGTTTCCAACGAACTTTATATCCACGGAAAGGTGACGAGAAGCTCTATGCTTCTAACAACTCACAATTTCCTTAAAACTTCCCGAACCATAACCCAAAATTCATTAAGGCCCGAACTAGCAAATTACGATTATACCCTTGGGCTCCGAAATGCCATCGAACACTCGAATCACTTAAACTGTAGCACCCACATCCAAAAAGGGCTAAATCCTTTCTTCCCCAAGGCCCTAAGCCTCATGATAACTGATGATTGGGCCACAACCCCGAATAATGAAGCAATCCGAAACCGAGTGTTACATGAAAAGTCACCAACAAATCCATAAATGTAACATTCAATAATTTGATGGATTCCTTAGATTCGATTTTGTTTTAAATCATCATTGGTTCCATGGTTTTAAGCTTAAATTTCAGAATTTTCCATTGATGAGTTCTTGAATCTTTTAAAAATAATTATAACTCAAATATTAAGAAATTAATGAATAATAGGAGATTAAACTTATGATTTATAATCTAAAACTTACTAGAATTAGCAATAAAACACTCATAATATGAAAAAATTTAGATTTTGGGGTTTTCACCCAAATCCTATATCAAATTAGGGGAATGAGATGAAGTAGATGAGAGTGTTTTATACATTCCAATACCTTTCTAGCGAAATCCTAACTTCTCTACTTCAAATGCTCTTCAGGTGTAACTCTAATTCCCAACCTCATAGTTTAACAATGTTATATATCGAGACTTTATATCTCCTGTTTAATAGCTTGCCCATCTTTTACACATGTATTGAATAGATTTAGAAATCGTGAGGATTTTGGCATCGATTTTTTAAAAACTAAAACCAAACGAGTAGAAATGTAAATACCAAGAGACCAAAACTGTAATTTACTCTTAAGTTAATGTTAGATAACCCCAAAAAGGTCGTATTTGTCATCCTGTACTATTGGACTCTATCTCTCCTATTTTATTGCTTGCCCATCTTTTACACACGTATTTGATCTAATAAAGTATCCATCTTCAATTCCCAATATACAACAAACAAATGTGCCCACAGGACTTGCATAATTGGTTGGGGATTAACCTTTTAGGTGCCAAAAGTGCATATAAAATATTATACACCACTTGCCTTCCTTTATCATTATTCCTTTTTTAAATTATGATTGCAATCTTATGCTCAACCAAATCGTTTGATCTAAGAAGTTGAATTAAGTTACCTTTTCCTTCTTCTATTAATGTAATTTAAGTAATTGAATAATATAAAAATATGATATTTGAACTTCATTTAAAGAAATTTTTTAACCTTTTAAGTCTTAAGATGTGGAAGTCTCTGATTGTCATCCAATTCTTATTTTTCGATTTAATGGAAACTTTCCCAATTTGAAAACATCATATATTCGGATGGTAATTGTTGGAAAAATGACCGACCAATAAGCCGACTTTGACTTTTTGACCGAAGGCAAAATTCAATGGAAAATGGCCATAAAAGTTAAGAAGACCCGGCTAACCCATAAAGTCCTCACAGAAAGCCCATTACTGCCTTCCTTTTTCTTTGTATCCATCCCATGTTTGTGCAAAAACACACTCTAAGTTTTTAAAATCGACAAGAGAAACCCTAGGATTTGATATTGTACACATTTAAGTTTAGGCTTATTTCACAAGAACATGTCCATATGTTTTTATTATACTATTAGAAATGACTAATTTCATTTGTTTACTTAAATAATCTCTTACTCTGAATTGTAAGGTGTCATATAAAGTCTAATTATCTCATTTCTATCAAAAATATTTAAAGAAAATCCGTTCTTCTCTCTCAACTCTTTCAACTGAGGTATACCAAATGTTATCATGGTTTCTATAGAATGTCACTTGTTTATGAGGCGTTATCGAAATCTACTTCTGTTTTCATAAGTTTTGTTACCTTGTCGTTAGATTGAAGATAAAAAAACAGTATTATAGACTTTGAAATGCTTATTCCAGACTCGTTCATTTTGGATTTTGGACATTGTAAGGTATGTTGTTTAATAATTTTTACATAAGAAAACGATACATATGATTTTTTGTTTGTTAAGCTTAATGATGAAGCCACCAAGTTAACCAAACTGCAAAATTTAATACCATTAGTTAAATACACACCAAAATATGTGTAATTTGATGTCATATATTGCATAACTTAATTGATTCATTACTACAACTCTCTGTTACAAATATGAATTCTAAAAATCTGGTTATATGAACTCATTTAAAATAACATAATGGTCTATTGAGATTCAAATTAATAGTAAAAACCCTAAAGCCATATAAAGAAAAAGTATTTAAAATTTAGTCTGCCATATCTTTCTGAAATCATGGACTATCCGAAATATGTAAAATGTCAACCTAAAATGTTACATTTCAGATCACTTTATGTCAAATGGTTTTCTCATAATCCAATAAAAAAGTGACAAGTCCAAAACATGCTTGTTTTTGGACTCGATGATCATTTTTTTAATTCAATTAAAAGTTGGTTATTTCATATTATGATTTAATTTCTAGTGGGCATTTTCATGAATAACATAAGTTTATGGACATATTTAACAAAATATGATATTTTAATGACCTAATTAGCAAATATGATAGTTTGTTACAAAAAATTAATAAAAATATAATAAGTAATTTACTAGAAGGGTGTCTATCTTCATCATCAATGGTGAAGGACTAAATTTGTAAATGTGCCCTTAAAGTATTAGTTCACACTTCACACTCATGGTAATGGCAGGAAGAAATCAAAGTATATATAACTCTCTCACTCATAACACCTATCACACTCTCCTTAATTCTACATAGATAACTAATCAAATGAAGATTCAATGCGATATGTGTGAGAAAAAGGAGGCCGCCGTTTACTGCACCGCCGACGAAGCCTCCCTCTGCGATGGCTGTGACCGCCGTGTCCACCACGCCAATAAGCTCGCCAACAAACACCCTCGTTTCTCCCTCCATTCTTCCTCCGATCAACCCCCTCGCTGCGATATCTGCCAGGTAAATTCAATGATTTCCACTTCAGTAGGTTTGGATTTCAAAATCGATCAAAAAATTGCATCTATTATTTCATCGATCTTAGTTAATGATTCAAATCGATGATTTAACTCAGGAGAGGAAAGCGTTTCTGTTTTGCAAAGAAGACCGAGCGATTCTCTGCAGAGAATGTGATATTTCGATTCACAGAGCAAACGAACACACAAAACATCACAATCGGTTTCTTCTCGCCGGCGTTAAGCTGTCGGATTCGTCTTCCTTTTACGATAATTCATCGGATCAAGC